>NC_068300.1:10561087-10932337 GCF_025860055.1 Xyrauchen texanus | reverse complement strand
ATTCATGCGATTATCTAATCACCCAATCGTGTGGCAGCAGTGCAGTGCATAAAATCATGCAGATACGGGTCAGGAGCTTCAATTAATGTTCACATCAACCACCAGAATGGTGAAAAAATGTGATCTCAGTGATTTCAACTGTGGCATGATTGTTGGTGCTAGACGGGCTGGTTTGAGTATTTCTGTAACTGCTGATATTCTGGGATTTTCACACACAACAGTCTGTAGAATTTACTCAGAATAGTGCCAAAAGCAAAAAACATACAGCGAGCAGCAGTTCTGCAGAAGGAGCTGACAGAAAGGCTACAGTAACTCAGATAACCACTCTGTACAATTGTATTGAGCAGAATAGCATCCCAGAATGCACAACATGTCAAACTTTGAGGTAGATGGGCTACAACAGCAGAAGACCACTTGGCACTTTATTAGTACCATAGTGCACATGAATGTATACAAAGAATGTATTATGCATTGATAAAGTTTCAAACAGTAGTGCATTAATGTACAGTTATAATTTCAGAAATGAAAATGGTTGTTTTGCATTTTTAATCCAATTTTGTGTTAAAACATTGAACATTTTGTCAGTTTAATCAAATAATGAGTCAAAAAATAATCACAGCTGATATTGCTTCTGATACATGTCGGCTTTCACACTGGAAATGGAAGCGAAGTCAAACATATCGCATATTACATTATGCTATATAGTGATCTCTACTGTATACTGCACATTTTTACCAAATATAGCCTATTTCTCCATGTATTCCATTCATACAGAAAATGTGCATATTCCACTCTGTAAATATACTATATACTACAATACTACTAGTATGCAAGTATTCAGTTTTGAACAGATTCTGAGTGTATGTGTGTGTGAGAAAGCATCCAATTGTTGCTGTATAAACATACTTTGTACAGTATACTGTATGTTCAATAGGTCTGTACATTTGTGTAAAGAAGATTCAATATTTTGAGATGATCCCTAATTCTATTAGGACTCAACACACCCCCTTGTCAGTCTTATTTGCATGAAAGAAGGAGAGGTTGGTACAGCAGTGATTTGTAAATGGTTGTGTGCTCTTTTACATGTTATATAATTGTCTATTTTGTCCATTTGATCTTATGCCGTTTTAGCATTAGTACTGTGAAGTCTGTAAATCTGTAACTGTTCAGATCACATAAGTCATCATGTGAATGCAAGATAAAAATAATAATAATATGAATTCACATAAGAATTAGTGACTTGCATTGAAGAATGATGGTTTGATGGTTTTGTAGCTGGAATGTGAAGCTCTACAACAACATTTAGACTGTGAATTATCCTCTTACTGTACATAGTATGGATGACATCCTTCAACAGATGTTTTAACTTTGATGACAGCTTACGGTCTGAGAAGTTTTCTGTTTGTCATCTGGTTATAGAAAGTTAGTAGTTCATCTCAGGTCTTGAACACTGAACCAGTTCACTGAAAATGCCTGGAAAACAGCTGGGAGATCTGCTTTAGTGGCTTCACATTTACACAGGACATTTGAAGTCAGCATAAAATGGCATTTGCAACCCATTTTACTTCCTTAATATGACATATTTCTGAATGAAACAAGATATTTGTTGAGGAAAAAATGTTGCTTAAACCTACAGCTTTTATTGATTGTGGCATGTCTGTATTTTTAATTTGACTGCTTTCAGGCCTTGGTTTTGTTGTAGACGGATTTGTGAGAAAAGTACTAAATGGAAATACAATAATCTACATGAGTGAGCCTTTGGTAGCAAAAGTGGTTTACACAAGTCATTATTTTCCTCTTATTTTCCCAGTTCTTCGTGCCGCACAAGGTCTAAAGTGGAAAAGATCTCAGAAGCCACATGAGATGTTTCCAGAAGTTGCTTTTTACTGCCATTCATTATATATATATATATATATTAGCAAGATTTATGCATTTCAATCTCACAACAGAATTTCAATCAAATTTAACTGTGTAATGTTTAACAAAATGTAATTAATAAAACGTAAAATATTTAGTTTATATTTTATAAGTGTTCCTCACATCAGTTTGATGAAATTGTGTTATAAAAAATTGAAATGCATAAATCGACAAAAGGATTTGTAACTGTGTTTTGTCTTTGCATGGCAGTTTAGTGTCTTCCAATAACAATATTTGCAGACATGGTGTACAGTTCCCTTCTTAACTGAACAGCAGCATATTAGCAGATATTTATATAGTTTTGTGTGTGATTAAATATCTCGACTGTATTGCATGCCTGGTGTCTAATATAAACAGCCATCTTTAGTTATAGATAGCAGAAGTCATTAACCACAGGTTACTGACAGGTTCACACAACGCTTATAACAGCACGTAACCGACTGACTGGAATCCATCTGTGTCGGACTGCTGAATCTGTGTGACAAATGTGATTGGATAATCCCCAAGAGCATATACAGATGGAATATATGTCTCCACTGAGTTATAGCCATTATTTCATCACTTTATAGGCCTTGCTGGTTTAACTAATGGCAAGATAATGAAGCAAGGCAATTACATTGGTGTCATTGATTGAAAATGCACAGCTGTTAGTGTGGTTGGACAGGACAAGCGTAATGGAGAGTTCACGAAAATAAACAACTTCATAATAAACAACGGGTTAAAAAAAACGGTCACATGCAAAAACAGAATGGATCATTTTTCATTCAGATGGTTTGGGTTCTCCTCCACTGTGGTCCTTCCATTTTTTCTCCCCACAGTTGGCAGGATAAACAAAAAAAAACACAACATTTCCTCCTCTCACTTCACAGTATTGAATGAGATCTGGAAGTGTTGGACTTTGTAGATTTTCTCACAGAGGAACCTGATACTATGGGGGATTTGCATTCTGGCAGGCTTTGGTAAGTGCTGCAGCAAAGATGCAAACATCTGTGACGATTTCCAGAGAAAACATTGTTGGCTTTCACATGAAACTCGAGTTTCTGCTTTCAGAATCGTTGAGTGCAAAAATCACAGTTCACAGTAAAGTGATTCCATACATATGAAGCTATACATATTTGGGTGTTTCTTCAACTTTGGCACTTTTAGCTCTGTGGACTTCTAGAAAGTAAAGTCTCATTATCTTTTTTCAAACTCTCACTAGTTTATACAATTTGTCTAATGACAATGTCCGAAAGTGTTAATGTACATGACATACCACAGAAGATTTGTGTCATTTTGGGGCCTTTTTTTCTGAAAGTCATGAAAGTTCCCCTGCGATGGACTGGCGACCTGTCCAGGGTGTCCCCCGCCTTTCGCCCAATGTTAGCTGGGATAGGCTCCAGCCCCCCGCGACCCTGTACACAGGATAAGCGGTTGACGATGGATGGATGGATGGATGAAAGTTCCCAACACAGCGTCAATTCCAGGTTGTATTGTGTTTAATAGAATTCTGTGGTGGAAATGACAGTAATGGAAATGACATTTTTACCATTTTTGGAATAATTTGGCCAACTCCTTTGTCTTGCTAAGGCTAATTTCATAGCTAACGCTTTATGCATCCTAAATACACACAATAAAATATTATTTTCATACTTTTTGAATAATATGGAGAAAAAGAAAAGAAAAACTCAACTGATACTTTTGTCGACTTAGTTGACATTAATGTTAAAAAATATAAAAAATTAAAAAATTAAAATTATTAGAGGCAAAATTGTTCAGTGTGGCGATGATGCCACAACTTTGGGACAATTGTGATTTTTGAAAAATTCATAGAAATAATTTTCACACAATAAATACTAAAATGTTTTTTGTTTATTTCACACTTTGTTTAGATTATAATAGTTTTAAACATGCAATAATTTGTAATTTTATAATTGGATTTCATTGTTTAATATTACATAATATTAGAAGGCTAAAACAAAAACAAATCAGAATTTGAAAAGTACACAATATAACTGATGTAGGCCTGAAAATTAATGCATTTCTAAAAGTTTTAATAGCAGTTTCATGGTTTGTTATAGCTACATGTACAGATACATAATATGAACTGCACAATTATGGATGACCAGCACCAAAGTATAATCCTGCATTTAAACTGTTTTTATGATTCATTCAGACATACACAACTCCTAAAAGGGCCAGAATGAGTTGTTTTCATGCAAGCTCAACATAACATGTCCCAAACATGCCCTCCTTACCCCTTTAATAGAGAAAATATATGCACAAATACAATCTGGTTTCTTCATATTTAATAATGGACATGTTTATAATGAGCTCAATGTAATAATCTAAATTTCTCTCTGTAATTCCCAACAGTCATTCATTGGTAGAAGGCCAGTAATTAGATATATACAGAAAAATCAATTGCTCTAATGGCATTTTTATGGCAAATTTAAAATTAGAGCATTTCAACAACATGCATTTCCTATGAGAAGACAAAAATAGAGGGCATTATTAATTCACAGGAAATGGGACGGCCTGGGGGAGGGAGAGGCATAAGGATTTTACTCCAGGCCTTTACACAGTGCTATTGTTTAGTCCTACTCCTATCCCACATTGGGGAAGCTGTGCCAATGAATTACGAATGATCTCATACCCTTCTCTTCTGCTTTTAAGATGTCAGATCAGCATGTGGCCTGTGGAGTGGAAGTGTAGAACTGGCCATGACAGTCTGTTTAGGGTGGGATTGGCATTTAAAGGGATAGTTCACCCAGAAATGAAAATTCTGTCATTATTTACTCACCCTCATGTTTTAAATTACAGAAGATGCTTTAAATTACAGAAACAAAATCTTACAGTAGATACAGTAACTAATAAAAAGTAATGTTTTAGTTGAGGAAAAATGAATCTGCTTTTGATTGCACTTATATTAAAAAAAGCTATTATAGGACATATCTAAATATTTGCATAACCAAATCCATTCAAATGTATAAACAATTCCAATTAGTAAAGCTTACAAAAATTCCATTGTAAATTGGTAAACAGGTAGTTATTTACCCTGTACGGAGAAAAATTCCATTTAAAAAGACAATATCATTTTACTGTAAAAAGTTGTTAAAACATTTTAGAAGTAAAAGTATTATTTATCTTATCTTTCACTGTGAAAATGTAAATAAATAAATAAAACCTGCCACACAGCGTGGCTATTTGCACCCCAGTATTATTGGAAACATCGAAATTTACACCAAACTCTATTGTGTTACATTAGTTGTGTTTCCTGTCTCCTCTCTTAATGTTCTTTAATACTACTTATAATGATACATCAAAATGTATATAAAGGTATGTGGCAGGGCGGAGGGCGGAACTGGGTGTGTAGGATCACAACCCGGACCCGCCCTCCGCCCTGCCACAAGGTAGTTTTACAATAGTAATATTGAAGTAACCGTGTCTTTGGCGGAAAGCAAATATTTGCGATTAACAATGGTGTTACTACAGTAATATGCTTTTTATATAGTTACCATGTGCCATGTTTTGTGGATACTATGATTTTACTACAATATATATTTAGCTATACTATAGTTACTGTAGTAAAACCATGGTTAATCTTTGTAACGGAAGGTTAGGGGTAGGGGATGGTGTAGTATGTGTGTGTGTGTGTGTGTGTGTGTGTGTGTGGGACTCTAAATAAACATGCTGCAGTGATGCCCCTAGAACTGTCAATAATATTTGCCATTATTTGCACTGGGCTTAAAATAGCATCTGTCAAATTTATATTATGTTTAACAAGACATTTACGGTAAACTATGGTTAATATTATGATGAAAAACTAAAATTGGGCTTTCCCAGAAATGTAAATATATTATATATTATAAATGAAAATATTTAACCTTCTTATTTTTTTACCTTTACGTACATTATTTGGTCTTTTTGGTCTTGTGGCACTGGCAGGTTTTAGACATGGAATCACGAATCGGCCCCTGTCAGATCATGAGGACACCAGAACATCTCTCCTGAGCTCTTGGAACACCAGCCTCCAGCTGCGTCTCGCCTGTGAGACCTCTACTGAGTGTTAAAATTAGACGTTTTCAAATCCACCGAGACGTCCCATTCTCCTGTGTCTCTTCGACTTTCACAGAACAAAGCTGGAGCTTTTTTTCTCTTTTTTGGTGGCTGTTGAGTCAGCAGTCTAAATTGGACAGAAGAGAGAGAGAGAGAGAGAGAGAGAGAGAGAGAGAGAGAGAGAGAGAGAGAGAGAGAGAGAGAGAGATTTATAGGTAAACTTCCATCTCTTCATTTGAAGATTAGATGGATAGACAGACAGACAGACAGATCGGATAGACAGACAGACAGACGGATAGACAGACAGAGAGACAGATAGACAGACAGACAGACGGATAGACAGACAGAGAGACGGATAGACAGACAGACAGACAGACGGATAGACAGAGAGACAGGCAGGCAGATGGACGGACAGACAGACAGACAGACAGACAGACAGATAGATAGACAGACAGACAGACAGACAGATGGATAGATGAGATGAGATGAGATTTAATTGTATGGATTAACTGATCAATCTATAAAGTGAAAATTTGCATTTAAATCAAGAACTAAAAAATAAAAGAGCAGCTATGAGGCTATATGTTTCTAAGATAATCATATTATAATTTTTTCACACATATCTGATTTTTGTTTCAACTACTCTAGTGAAAATATATTTAAAAGTGGGTTTGTGTGTGTGAAATTTGCTGTGAGTCTGTCTCACTGCACACACATGTGAGACGGATAGTGTGGCTTGCTGGATTTGCTGGAGAGTCTCGGGAATATTGACCTACTTTTTATTCAAATGCTTCACAATGTTCACCCGCGCGCTCTCTCGCTCTCTCTCCCTCCACATGTGCAGATGGCAGAGACCAGCCACTTCTGAACACAATGTGTAACAGTATCCATTCTGACTGCAGGTGCTACAACTGGACTGATTCAGGCACTTTTCTGGCAATATTACATTATACATGCTCTCTCTCTATCTCTCTCTCTCTATCTATCTCTCTATCTATCTATCTCTCTCTCTCTCTCTCATGTACTTCCAACAATTTGGTTCTGTCTTTGATCCATTATTCATCCTCAGTGTGTTTACATTTTTCTCAGTGCATATTCTCCTCTTTCCTTGAGCTGAGAAGCGTTCTAGTGTTTGCAGTCTGTCTCTTGTTCTTTGTTCCATGAGATCCGAATATTTCCCATCAGAAACACACAAATGGAAAACAATTCATCTCAGTGAATCAACAGATGCAGATGGTTTTCGAAGCTGATTACCAATTCATAAATGTCATTTTCTTAATGAATATTTTTATCTTGTTTTCCAGTAAAAATATCTAAACATCTGTAGAAGAAGATGCACTTCTTTTAGTAACACAGTTAGAGTAATAAGATTTGTTTTCATATATCTTGAATTACGTTTATTTTTCTTACCTGTACTGGCAAAATGTTTTTGTTGTTTGAAGCATAAATCTCACAAAAGTTTGTTAACTTTGTTTAAAACATGGGAAAAAAACCCAAACAATTTGCTAATGTGGTAAGAAAAATAAACATATAGATATAATCTCTGGAAATATCTTATATTATGTAGTTGCATCTGAAGTGTATCTTGTTTTAAGTATATTTACATATTTTTACTGAAAAACAAGACAAAAAAAATGGTTAAGTAAATTATTATTATTATTATTTGCAATGTGAGACTCACGACACACACTTGTGACAGAATAGCTTTTAATCCACAAATGAAATGCCCTTAAACTCTGTTAAAATAGATTAGGCAGATTAGTCAATGTCACAAGAACAAGACCAATATGCCAACATTTTAAAGTGGGTCTCAAGTGCATTTTTAAATGCCAAGTTATAAAAATAAAATCAAAACTCATAAAAATGGTTCTCAACCGCCAGGGAGCATTTAATAGGTCTCAAAATGAAAGCAATAATGAGAGACAAATTGCAAATATGTCATTTTGACTATAAGACTTCTGCTTTTGTCAGGTCATTGCTTAGCGGTTGCTAAGGTCTTCTGGATGTTTTTTAGAATGTTGCTATGCAGTTGCTGTGGTGCTCCGGATGGCAAAGAGGTGGTTTTCTTACTGGCCAAAGTCAATAGAGCCTAAGCAAACACCACTAAATACTTTGTGCAATGCCTCCAAAAGCAAGCAAAGAAATAAATAAATACGTTTATGACATTGTTATAAAGGATAACTTTATGTGCTGTTCATTTAGGAAGATGGCAACGAGCAAACAAACTTGTGTAAAGACAGCACTTGTGTACATCAAAAACATAATTATCATTGTCAAAACGAAGCTAACTCTCTGGATTAGTCACTGAAAAGTTTTGACCTTGCTGTCATTAGGGCTTTTCACACTGTGCTTAACCTCGGGTTAACATTTTTAAAAGCCCTGGGTAAAGCAACGTTTCACACATGTAATTTTTAAAGGGGGTTAGGACCACTTTTAACCCAGGTTTATAAAACCCTTCACCGCATTGCAGGGCAAAAGGATGGCAAACAGTAGGGCTTTTCACACTGTGCTTAACCCAGGATTATGAAACCCTTCTCCGGAGCACGGTTAGCGCCACATTGCGAGGAAAAAGGACGGTATAGATTAGGGCTTTTCACACTGTGCTTAACCCCGGGTTAATGTAATTTAAAACCCAGCTTTTAACCCTGGGTAAAGCAACGTTTCACACATGTAATTTTGAAAGGGGGTTAGCACCACTTTTAACCCGGGGTTATGAAACCCATTTCCCGTTCAGGGTTAGTGCCGCATTGTAGGGCAAAATTACAGTATACAGTAGGGCTTTTCACACTGTACTTAGCCCCGGGTTAATGTAATTTAAAACCCAGCTTTTAACCCTTGGTAAAGCAACGTTTCACACATGTAATTTTAAAAGGGGGTTAGCACCACTTTTAACCTGGGGTTATGAAACCCTTCTCCGGAGCAGGGTTAGCACCAAATTGCAGGTGCAAAAGGATGGTATACAGTAGGGCTTTTCACAACCCTGGGTTAACATCTTTTAAAACCCCACTTTAACCGTGGGTAAAGCAACGTTTCACACTTGTCATTTTGAAAGTATGTTAGCACCGGGCTTTTCACACTGCACTTTCCCAACGTTTACATTCTCTGTCTCAGGGAAATTGGTAAGTGTCGAACAGTGATGGCAAACGCGATTTCAAGTGTGAAATGGCCGTTTGTGTTTTAATCACATTAGAGAAAGACTATCACATAATGGCACTGAAAACTTTGCATAGCCATTTGTGAAGGGTCCTCTGTGCATTATAAAAGAGTCTGAGAAATAAACTTTCAGACTGTATGTAGGTTTTGGAGATGAAGAACATGGCATGCCCGGGTCAAATTCAGCACACTTGAAATGATTAGAATGGAAGACACTGTGAGGAAGTCTGTTGCTACAGTACTGGGAATGCAATGAAAGATTAATGCCAACAGCTGAGATTAACCCCAACACTGTGTCCAAAGCTTTTTTCTGACACTGGGCTTACTGTGCACTTTGAGCAGAACAGGTACCTTAAATAGTGCATTTTAGAAGAGAAAAACAACATAGAGACATCTTGGTTAAAAATCTGCATCCAGTTTTCCTCCCTAACAAGCTACATGGGATCATTCACATGGAAACACATCCATTCTCAAAAACACAGTCACATACAGTAAAATGACAATTTTGGAAGTTCTCCACTGTTTTCTGTGCACATCTATCATGACTATACTATTTTATGCACTATTTAGATTACATTTACATTTATGCATTTGGCAGACGCTTTTATCCAAAGCGACTTACAGTGCACTTATTACAGGCTGTGGGGCTTGAACCAGCGTCCTACCTGATTACCAGGTTACCAGTTATGTGCTTAGACCACTACTACTGAATATATCCTTGCAGTGTTCTCTCTCTCTTAAATTTTGATAATATCTATTATTTAGCAAGAGATGTAATGCAATCAAACAAAGATATTTTGGTGTACAGAGTAGCAAAGCTGTTTTTGGATTCCAAAGCTGCATTCAAAGCCATATGAGCCATTTTCCACGGTGAATGCCACATGCATTCTCACAGGAAGTGTGGAATATGATTGGCTACACTGACTGAATGGATCTGTCACTTCATAAAGGCTAGAAGACACAATGCATCACTCAAGCCACCACACAAATCACAGTCTTGTCCTCTCTGACTCAAACGTTTGCTTGTGTGCAGATATTTTCCTTGAATTCCACTCCAATGCACTTCGGTTTTATGGTATTTACAAAATCACTAATGTAAAATGTATATTGTACTCATATTAATCATGCTTGCACATGGCATCATACACATTGAAAAAGACATTTAAACAATAGATTAATTAGACACCACTTGATTTAAAGATGCTGTAAACAATTTTTTCTTGGAAAAGTATGCAAAACATGTTCGTACTCCCAGAAAGAAATCACTGAAATAAGTGTCCTGAGATAACTCACCTGTCTCTGTGACAGCATTAGACTCAATGTATCTGTGTGCACCGCCATCTCTGACGCTTTCTACCTGTCAATCATTTTGCGCATTCTCATATTATTGTAGTTGCAGCAATTTACTGAGGCTTAACGCCATTTTTATGCCACGTTGCTCATAAGAGTTGTCAGCTGAGGGCGCTATTTTGTCACTTCTGGCACTTCTGCACTATGTCCAAGCTCTTTTGATTTCTTTGGAGTGCTGGGTTTTGGAAAGAGGGGCGTGGCTAATCCAACGGCTCAGTTTGTGGAAAATCTAGGACAGTTGAAATCCCTTATAGCACCTTTAAATGCATAGTTCACCCAAAAATGAAAATTCTCTCATCATTCACCTAAGAATATTTTTTGACCAAATTTCACTATCATAAGTTTAACACACACTTTATATGTTGGAGAGTGCGTGGTTTTAACATACACAGTCATCGTGCTAATCTTAACTAGGTTAGGATACCTCTCCAGTGCTCTTAAATAATTTTGGAGCTGAGACCAAGTCTTAACACTTATGAACCTTTATGAATCACACTTACTCTTAAGTCTAGGATGAAAAGCAAAATGACATCATTCTTAGAATTTTGACACACTTCAGACTTTTACTCCAAGCGGCTTTAATGCATACAGCCCAGACCTTTATTGCTCCAAAAATCACATAAAGGAAACGTAAAAGTAATCCAGAAGCCACCAGTGATTAAATCCATATCTTCTGAAGCGATATGATAGGTGTGGGTGATAAAGAGAACAATATTGAAGTCCTTTTTTATGATCAATCTCCACTTTCACTTTCAGATGTGAAAGTGAAACTAAACAGGCACCACATGTGACTTTAAGATGTAAAAGGGAAAGCGAATGTGGAGATTTAGAGCATAAAATAGACTTAAATATTGATCTGTTTCTCACCCACACCCATCATATTGCTTCAGAAGACTTAGCCACTGATGTCATTTGGTTCACTTGTATATTTCCTTTATGTGATTTTTGGAGCTGCATAGGTCTGATCACCATTCACTTGCATTGTATAGACCTACACAGCTGAGATATTCTTCTAAAAATATTTTGTGTGTGTGTGTGTGTGTGTTCAGCAGATGAAAGAAAGTCATACACATCTGGGATGGCATGAGGGTGAGTAAATTATTAGAGAAATTTCATTTTTGGGTGAACTATCCCTTTAAGTTCAGCATAAGGCTCATGTCCCTCTTTCAATATAAATTTGCCTCTTTTTGTAACATTATGCTTGGAAAGTGTGCTTGTGCAATCTTTCTTTAAAATGAATACACTTGGATTGATATTTCGCTAACTAATGCAATGAAATTCATACATTTACATACAAGTGTAACTGGAGTGTCCAAATACTAATTGGGGCCTCTGCGTGTGGCTCAGAATGGACTAGTCATGTGTCTATCAAACCAACTAAACAAATTTAGTAATTGCACGTGGAACATGAACTGCATGATTTCCACATGCAAAAATGTGTGCATGTCTCCCATCACCCACAAAAGTCTGGGGGAGGCTGCACTTAAAAAGTTTCCTGTTCTGTCTTTTCATAACACCATGCATAAACCACAGCACTCAGTAAAAGTTTCCACCACTGGCAGAACAACACAGCTAGATTTCTGAAGACCTGATATGAAAATAAAGAACTTTCTGCTTTAGTTCTCTTCTTAGAATACAAGGAAGCTGAATTTCTAACCGTGTAAGTATAGTTTAAAATGAATTGTTTGATTTTTGTAGTGTGCATGCTTCTATTTGACATTTTTGCAATTTAATACATTTTTTTCCATTACAAATGATTATCAGCATAACAATGAGTTAACAGTTGAATTTGGTAGTATTCAGTCTCTCTACCTTTTCCATGCACTTGAACTGACAGACTCTGATGTTCAAGTTGTCCATCATGATTTGAGAATGTCCCAAAGAGCATCTTATGTGTTTCAAAAGCAGCATGTAAATCTGACCTTTTGTATAAAGGAGTTAATATGGTAAATGTTGATTACCACAACGTTACTCGTTCCTTTTTGAAAGCAAAAATTACGGTTGCACTAATGGTACATCCACATCATTTCCCATAATTACGAGATTTTGACTTATAAAAAGCATTCTCATCTTCAAGAACTCGTAATTACAAGTTTTAAACTTGGAATTCTATGAAAGCTCCGACTTGACAGTCATGACATCATGTAAAAAGATCCAACACAGCAGCGGCATCAACAGTTATAGGTAATAAACACATATTTCTGGATGGGTGCGTCTCAATCAGCCCCCTATGTTGTGAATCTGTGTAGTGTGAGCACAAATGCGAGCACTGGCAAGGGGACACTTCTGACTCAATCCCCTGTGACATGATTACGAGATCACACATTAAGACATTTAAATGATACTGACTTGCATTTTTTGTAGATATTTAAATGTACAATGTTAAGAAAAATAAATTACTTTAAGTAATACGTAATACAAATAAGAGTATTTTTAACCTTCTTTGAACAACTCTAATATTTAAAAGTATTGTTTCCCTTTCATGGTCATTATGTATGAAAGTCATTACAAACAAAGTATGAGAAAAAAAAAAATAGGCTCTGACTTCATAGTTTTACACATGTGCTTGTCTTTTAACGACTTGAGAGACTTCAGAAGACATAACGACGTTTCCGACAATGGAACATAAGCTGTGTCCCAAATGATGCACTATACAATATGCATTTACGATGTACACCATGCCTTCAGCCGTGTTTGATTGTTTAAAGTGTAATATCATCCAAAATTAAACCCTTAATGCTTTTTCTTTTACTTAACGGAAGCAATCGCCATTTAACAGCTGACAGAATGTTTCAAATGCATGCAACGTGCTGCCGCTAACTTGAGCGCATTAGCCAACCTCAGTTCAACACTTACTCACGGAGCACTTCATTAGAAATACTATGGTTCCAATAAAGTTACCCGATGTGGACTTCTGATGTTGTAGCCCATTCGCCTCAAGGTTCGACATGCATTCTGAGATGCTATACTGCTCACTACAATTGTACAGAGTGGTTATCTGAGTTACCATAGCCTTCTTGTCAGCTCGAACCAATCTGGCCATTCTCCGTTGATCTCTCTCATCAACAAGTCATTTCCTGTCCACAGAACTGCCGTTCACAGTTTGTTTGTTTTTGGCACCATTCTGAGTAAATTCGAGAGACTGTTGAGCGTGAAAATCCCAGGAGATTAGCAGTTACAGAAATACTCAAACCAGCCCATCTGGCACCAACAATCATGCCACGGTCCAAATCACAGAGATCACACCCCCCCCCATTCTGATTGTTGATGTAAACACTAACTGAAGCTCCTGTCCCGTATCTGAATGATTTTATGCACTGGTGCCACACGATTGGCTGATTCGATAATCCCATGAATAAGTAGGTGTACAGATGTACCTAATAAAGTGTAAAGCATTCAACTCACATTTGTAAGGCACTGCCTTAACTGACGTTTCACTAGTTGCTATATTCTCCATTATTTACAATTGTTTTGTCAGACCAGCATCCAGGATGGGCAACTCCACCCCTTCCGAAAGTACGGCAAGCAGTGAGCGATGAGTGCATGAAGTGTCCAAAATTCCACACTCCGTTTTGACGGTAGATGATGTGCATCATCCGGTTTCTCACAGTACACTTCTTTTTAGTGCATTTTCAGTGTTAACATTCTACTCACACTATACACTGCAAAATGACGTAAAATAGTGCTTAAGTGCGTTAAGCGCTCCCTCATTTTACGGTGCATTGTAGGAATTTTTAGGGAGTGAATGTTTAAGTGGACTGGAACGATTATGTACATAATCGAGACAGTTCTACAAACAGCTGACTCCCTGATCCGTGCCCTTACTACTGAACTGGGGAGCTGATTGAGACGCACCCTTTGATATGCCATTTTATTATGCCGTCGTTACCTGGAGCATTTTCTGCGTTCTTAAACATTTTGTGACAACATATAGAGGTGAATTAATGCATTGATAAATATTTTGATGTTAAAGAAATACCTTCCGAGGTCCCAGGACATGAACGGCTCAGAGTAGAACCTCCAAATTTCCATCTCGATATTACAGTAATTCCAACACAATGTGAACGCAGCATAAGGCACTTACAATGGAAGTGAATGGGGCCGTCATTGTAAGGCCTTACTGTAACCTAAATAAATAAGGGACCAATCAAAATGATTTTCTGTGGTTATCAACATTACGCCACAAATGCTGTCGATTGAACTGAACTTGTATTGAATGTAGAACATCCCTTTAAATATTTTGATTACATTTTGCATCTCAACTTTGTTGTAAATGCTTCAAACTGTTTTGCCCAGATTTTAATTAGATTTTGAAACCCAGGTTTTGAATGTGGTTATTTATATTGGTATTGTTTTCTTTTCACAGCGGATACTTTGTGAAAGGAAAACACACTTTCACCTCTTTCTGATGGTTTGCCGGCCCAGCGAAACACATTTGTGAGCAAAATAAAGACCGTTCATTAACACGATGCAGTAATGCTTTTCAATTTCTCTGCATTGTAATCGTGAAAGCACAGGCTCAAAAAGGCAAACTCAAGTTTCCCAAGCTTGTTCTGAACATCATGGAAACATCTTCAATAGACCTAGACTTAAACGCTTCAAACCCTTACACGGCAGATATGCAAATTTTTCAGTACTACCTCTTCCCACCAGTGTACAGTGTGGTCTTGTTTTTTGGGCTAATAGGAAATCTGGGGGCTTTGTACTACTTGATTTTCAAAATAAAACTAAAGTCTCCATCGAACGTGTATATCCTCAACCTAGCGGTGGCCGACACACTTTTCTTGTGCATCTTGCCGTTTCGTATCCACTATCATTTGAACTACAGCAACTGGATATTTGGCGATGTCATGTGCCGCATCACCGGCACAATCTTTTTCGTCAACATCTACATCAGCATCACCTTCATGACCTGTATCTGCGTAGACCGCTACATCGCAACCGTTCACCCTCACACCTACTTGAAACTTCGCAACACAAGTCTGACCGCGCTGGTGAGCACCGCTGTTTGGTTGGTGTCTGGCGCGGCGATATTGGCCTTCATGTTAACTTGCCCGTTGCCAGCTGAAGGGAAAAACTGCTTTGAAAACTTCTCGGCTAAGGAGTGGAGTAAGAACTTGGCGCCCTACAGTGCCTGCAGTCTTGTTTTTGGATCTCTGCTGCCCTCTGTGGTCATACTGGTGTGCTACCCCATTGTGGCACGTCGCATCGCCCGAATCCAAAACACCACATCGCGCGGGGCACAGAGAATTATTTATGCCATACTAGCCATCACCATTCTCTGTTTCCTACCATATCATATAGTGCATTTAGTGCATCTTCTGTCACGCACTCGTTGGATACCTGAAGGGCCCTGGAATGTAGACATTAACATCGCCCGCAGAGTGACCATGGCTCTAGTCAGTTTAAACAGCCTCTTGGACCCCCTGTTGTACTACTTTGCCACGGGCCACTACAAGTGGAGGATCAGAAGACTGAGGTTCAAAAGGAAAAAGGGGGTTTATTCAATTTCCAATGATTTATGACTTGGTTCAATGACCTTAAAGCTTAATTCTTACCAAACAATATGTTTTAAGCGCAGTGTGCTATATTTGTAAACCTAAAAAGCATAATGTGTATTGTAAAACAACATTTCAGTAAATTCTACAGTAAGGCACTTACAATGGAGGTGAATGGGGCCAGTCCAAATATACACTGTTTTACAAGTAAAGCCTCAAGACATAAACATTATATGTGTTAACATCAGGGATTTACCAGTATTACAACGTTTACCGTATTCCAGGGTTTACCGCTGTTCCGTCGTCATGACAACAAAGTTGGCTATAATTTAATACAGATAAGGTTATTAAGTGATTTTATTACACTAAAATCATGTTAACATGCATAATGTTTACGTCTTGTGGGTATATTTAAAAAATAGTGTGTATTTTAATGTTTATGTACTGGTGATATTCACTTGCATTGTAAGTGCCTTACTGTGATCACAATTTTATCTGCTTTTTTTTTTATATATACGAGGGATGAAATAATAATAATACATTTTTTTGTGGTAGTCAACTTTATGCCACCAGCGCTATCGATTAAGATGAACTTGCACTGAACCCAGAACATTCCTTTAAGAACATGTAAAGTGCACTTCTACAGAGCAAATATATTTTTTATTAACAAAATACAGACTTCTTACACCAACAATACATTATTTTGTATTCAAATGCTAATTTTGTAAAAATAAATGATATGTTTAACTGTACGCCTCCAAACCAAGAAATAAATATATTTTCAAACATTACAGGCATCTTGATGAATTGATTTAACTAAAAAAGGTTTTTATTAGTTTTTTCTAAACAAATGCAAAGAAGCAAGTTACATTGGCACAGTCAAGCAGGCAAACCTTTTTTCAACAACGTAGACAAAAAACTGCCCAATTCTTCATCCTGAGGGAGACAAAGATTTAAAAAAGGTCAAACTTTAAAATGTAATGTTTTAAATTTATACAATAAAAATTTGATTGTATAAATAAGAATAAAAAAATGATTCAATGTCTCAAGACAGTACTGGTATATTAGCATGCATGTAAGAATAAAATAAGATTCCCTTGAGGTCTGCAAGTTGTTGGGAATTCCACTACACCAACTGTCTCCGACCACGACAACGGACAATAAGCTACTTTTTCCATAAGTACAAACACGAAAGGGAAAGTAAAATGCTTAAGCCTTGCAGATGATGCTATTAATTCTCATCAAAAATGAAATTTAAAATCTAGGTAAATTATGTCTTGGGAACAATGTGTTAACAGTAAAAAGACAAAAATCTGATATATAGTAGAACGGTTCTACATTGCTATGCACAACAACAGCCTGAGAGTCAGTACTGGTGTTTGTTTACCTGATAGCTCCACGAGAGCAAAATGACTTTGAGGTTTGGTTCCTCAGCCGAGGAAGTCACTTTAATAACGATGGATTCAACACTGACAGTGCCGTCTGGGAGATGTTGAACACTGTAGGTTTTCAGTACACTATAATAAGAGAAAAACAGATATGACCTTAAACTCAATGTCTGAGAAAACGTAGACGTTGTACAGTATCTGCCCACATTTCCTGACATTCACACTGACTGGAAGGTAATTGTTTTGTTGTCACACTATGATGTGTGTTCGGAAACAAACTCACTTGTATGTGATGTATGTTTTTCTCATTCAACTTTTATTTTCCTGTGACATTAATGCCAGGTCGGTTTGGTGTAATTGGATTACAAACTAATTAGTTATTGTAATGTATTTCCTTTATCCTGTTTATACGCACCCCCTTTTTGAGCACAAACCATGAAAATGACAAACCTGAACTTAAATGGTTGTATTTACGGGACCCTTTGGAGTATGGACACAGTTGTAGTATCTTTTGAAAGAAGACACTTTTGGGCAGAAATACAATGTTCTCAAAGCCACAAGTCTAAAAAAGTTATGTTTCAAATTTGAAGATGATCTACCAAAAAATGAGGTTCCTGCAAGCTTGTTTCTCTGTAAAATCACTGGAAGCGTACAGAGTAAAATTAAGGCTCCACCTTTCAAGACAAAATCTGACTGCACTGCTTGGCTATAATGAATAAAACTACACCCCGTTTTTAAAAATAGACTTTGGAGACAGGCTCGTTTTGTTTATGAGACTCTAATATATGAGATAATATACAGTTTTACAACATGAATGCTGCTCAGATTGCAGTTTGTTGAAGAACGATGACGAAGGGTAATTCTTTCAGGTGAGATCTCATGTAAACAATGGAGAATATATCAATATTTCTCAGATTTATCACTTTTATGGACCAAAATTGCTATTGGATGTTTTTCAATGAACGCTTGTCATGGACAATTGACCCAAGTGTGTTGAACCTGGATTCATCTGACGATCGAGTTTTCATAACAAATGTATGAAGTCCCGTTTTGATATTGCATGTTTTCATTTGTACTCCTGGCACAAATAACTAAATTGCTGTTTCTGGAGGATTGCTATCGTGAAACAGAGATCGGATATCAATGTTGAATCCTTAGACCTTTGAAAAGATGTATCATTGGTTAACATTCATTACATTTATAGACGATAAATTATATATTAAATGTAAGCAGAGTGACGTCACTACTGCATGTGGGCGATTGCGTATCAACAGGTTAAGGCACAGAAAGTAGTGTATTACATTTTAAATTCTGTAATCAGATTACAATTACTGACATTCAATGAAAATAATTGCTTTTAAGTACATTACTTGGGTTACAAATATTTCTAAAAAAATATTATTTATGTGTACTACAATTAAAATGTGAATTTTTATGTTCATATGTACGTCTGTTTGTGTTTCTGTGACAGCTGAACGACAGTGTTCGACAACGCACAAGGAGAACATAGACATTATTTTGAATTTGTTGAGTGGAAAAACAAAAAAATGTGTGTTTCATAAAGTAACTTAAAAGTAAAGTGTGTGATTACTTTTTCAATTAAGTAATCAGTAAAGTAATTTGATTATAATTTGAGAGATGTAGCGGGTTACATTTTTTAGTAACCTACCCAACACTGCAGTTCGATAATGTGCTCTGTGAATTTAAAAACTGCTCTTGCCAAAATCCATGAAATTTGGCATCAAAACTGGACATTAACTGGTCATTTGCCCTCACATACTAACCAGTCAAAACATGTAAATTCCTCTTGCAGAACATTGGTTGAGTTACACTTTTTCTTACTATAAAAGCTGTTCAAATTAAGGTACAGGACCTTGAACATACCCCTAACCCTAAGTATTTCAAATATGTGACATAAAACGAGAAAAGAGCCCAAAACAAAAGACAGTAGAGAGTGCGTGAGTTCTGACCTCTTGAGATGTGTGTAGATGCGTCCGAGTGTGTGGGTGTCACTGTGAGGGTCGTGAAGCTGCACGCGGCAGGTGAAGCGCAGCTGATGTTCACTCAGACCGAGCTCTTTCAGTGCCTGATCTGGAGAAACCAGCCGCAGACTCTACACAAATGTTCAGAGAGCATGCAATTTATCATGCCAGAAATGTCATTTTTAATTTATGAAATGTAACAATCTAAAGAGCCATGGTGACCTACATTGTCCTTCATTATTAACGTCCCATGCATGGTGCGAGGTTTTTTAGGGTCAGGTAATGGGCCTGGAAGTAAACAAAGTTTATTAGAAATACATAATTATCAAAATGGCATTTTGAGTCAAGATACAGTTATTATTTTGACATCTAGTCTGATCAGATATGCTACTTCTAAGGTGCTACTTTTATCCTCCACTATATGCTTTCACTGTAAGAAAAACAGCAGCATGAACATTTTTTTAAAGTGTCTGCTTTTGTGTTCCACACAAGATAGAGTCATATTGGTTAGGAATGACTTTAGGGTGAATAAAATAATTTTGGGGGGAACTATTCCTTTAAGCTTTCAAGAGCATTGAGGCCATACTGAAACTACAGGTCAAAAAACAGAAACATTTAAAGATCAACACAGATTACGAGTGAATACAAAAATAACAGGAGCAAAAACTCAGGTGAGCATATCTCAGAGGCCCTTGGTGTATGTGTAATTGCTCACCTCCAAGAGCCATCTCTCTCTTCAGTAGATTGAGTGAGATGTCCACGGGGACGCTGGGGTTCGTCACTATAGTCGTTGTCTCTCCGTTGGCTGGCATGAAGCAACTGACATCTGCATGAGATAAAACAAAAGCCATTTACTTCCGCATTAGAGCTAGGTATTGATACACATTATCCAAATCGATTCGAATCCGATTTGACTCCTATTACAATGGGTATATTTAGATTATAATGCCCATTTTGCTTACAGATGAAAGAAATTCTCTCTCAGCTAATGCTGTTAATTATATAGCAGACTTTCTAACTAGGTACATTACAAAATGTTTACATTTGTAATTTTACAAATGTTACAATTAGCTTTTTAAAAATGTACAAATCCATGTATTATTCCATCAATAAATATGATGTCATGAAATTGCATAAACTGAATATATACACATTTTATTACATGTTTATTGTTTAAATGCATACTACATACTATTAACAAGTATTAGCATTGATATGTAGTACAAGTGCTAAAATGGATGAATGTGTGGATCTCGTCTTTGGACACAAATTACATGGAATGCGTCAAACCAAATGTATCCTCTAGACATAGTGAAAAGATCTCTGTGCTGCGTAACAGATCAATCTTGGGATTAGAGAATCAATATCAAATGAAGATCACAATGCATCGGAAAATCAATACTTTTACATCACTAAGAAAAATAAGTAGAAAAAACACTGATACTTATAAGTTATTGATAGTAGTCACTGATAGTTATTAAGGTTTTTCTTCATACAATAAAGTAGACCGTTAAAGGGGACATATTCTACATATCCCACTTTTGTAGCATTTTATGATTATATCCACTTAAACGACCATTTTTGCTATTGTTTACATTACCTTTTTTGCACTGTACCTTTAAGACTTGTCATGTAATGACGTGTAATGTCATGTTTTGATTGGCTTACCTTTGTGTACCAGTGTTCAAGACGTCAGCCATCACTGTATAACAAAATCATTGGAAAACATAATGTACTGACCGAAGTTAAATCAATGCCTTTAGAAAACCTACTGAATTCCTGTTCGATCTTGTCTTTGAGGAACTCCATCTTCTTGGCTTCTCCGTGCACCAGCAGCATGTTCCGCGGTTCTGCCATGCGGATCAATTGCATGATGCCTTTAGCGTCAGCGTGAGCACTGAAAGACATGTACTCCACCTGCAACTTCACTTCCAACTGAAAACACACACACACAAACATATAAGACTTCTTCAGATACTTAGGAAACATGTGAAACATACTTTGCTCCTGGTTTGATTTAAGAACCTAAAACAAATCAACGATAAAATAAGGGTAAACAGCAATTTAGAGCTCTCTAGTGCCATCTAGTGAGCTCTAAAAAAGGTTGTAACTAACTGCCACTATTTACCGTTGCTCTTCCCTCCATTTCAAGTTTCTTCTGTCCATTCAGGATCTTGTGTCCAACAGTGCCTTGTACACAGTATCCTGGCATGATAACCTAAGAAGAAAAAAAAACCCATTCAACTCAAATATTTGGTATTTCACAAAAACCTGAATAAAGCAGATTTATACAGTTTCCTTACCATGTTCTTATCATTGCCTGCCCATTTCTTGAATATCTGTAAAGACTGCCCAGCATGCAACATTCCCGGTGTCGCAAACACAACCTGAAGGCACAGATTAAGCAAAGTCTTATCTTCTACAGTGAACTATCCGCCATAAGCACTCATTTGTTACACTTCTAGTCATCAATCCACCTCTAACATGCTCTATGTGCACTAACATTCAATTGGTGGAAATATTGTAGAATTACAGAACATTCACACCAATTTACATCACAATCCAATAATCTTGAAATAACAGGACGCTACTCTAGCAATGAATAATATCAAATTCATAGATGATTCTTCCATATAAATGATCCTGTAGTTTAAACTGCCAAATAATATATAGCAAGAATATATTACGTCAGTGATTTCTTTAAAAAAGTCTTACCATTGGCCCAGGGTTATCCGCATAGGAGCGATCAAAAGCTTTGATGTGTTTGAACTCGAACATGTTTCTTTGCACGAAGGTTTTGCGTATCTTCTGATTTGTCCAGGTGATGAAGAGCTTGTAGTAGTGATTGGCTTTCTCCGTCAGCCCAGTGGAGAAGTAGATGGGGGCTTTCAGATTCATTCGCTCCCTTTTAAAGTGAAACACCAGCTGTTATGAACCATTCATATTGCCGATATGGAGTTTATTCATTTATGGAGTTTGTTTATTCCAGCTCACCAGAATGTCTCCAACAGAATACAGAGCTCTTGTGCTCTTCCCAGAGCAAACACTGGAATCAAGACCTAAAACAGAGAGATACCACGCTGAAAATAACTCAAACACACTTTAACATACTTCGAAAGGATGTGTTTGTTTAAACTAACATCAGCATCTCTTACCTTCCCTCCTCGTTCTACTGTTTCATGAACTTTCTTCAAGAAATCTCTTTCCCTGCAACGCTTTGAGTCTCTGATCGTGGTGGCGTACGTGGACTCTGATATCAGAAGATCTGGCCGGCATTTGTCAATCCAGGCAGCTCTGGGTAAATATTTGAAGAGAATTGAAACATTAAAGCATTTAGCCACATGATAAACTAAAATGGTATGAATGTTGTTGCCTTAACAAACTAGACAGCTAAAGTTTGACACGACAAACTTTGCTATTGGCTTGACAACACCTTGACCACACCTTGACCACGTTCACACATAAGCAGAATACAGCTGTCTTATTTTGAGTGCTTAATACGGTTGCGTTCACACACAGGATGGTTATTGATGAGTGTGACAACTGCATTCTGTAATCGAACGGACACCCACAAATTTTCAGGTCTCACAACCGCATTTAAGAGTTTGAAATCAATTGACACCCTTTACCATGGAGCATTGAGATTTATTCTAAACGGCAAAACTATTACTCATCATTGCACTTTATATGAAAGGGTTGGCTGGTCTTCTCTAGGCATCCGTAGGCTCAGTCACTGGCATGTTTTGATCTATAAAGCCATTCTGGGGTTTCTCCCATCTTTTTTGGGCATTTTAATTATTTAAACAAACACGAGGATTGGTGGCATTCCAAATTGGGAGAAAAGGGGATAAAAAAATTAAATATAATAAATAATAGTAAGATTTTACTCACCCCAAATGTCTGTCTGGTGTCATATTGTAATCTCCCTATACGAATAGATTAAAGTATAATTTTACACATGGACACATAAAAATAAAGATGACACATTATAAAATTAAAGTTTGAAAAAAGGTAAATTAACACTCACTGTGTAGACAACAGACTCCAAGCCAACTTTAATTTGGACCATGGCGGCTCCTAATACATGACCCGCATAGTATGCTTTGATCTCAAGCTCTTCATCTACCTTGAATGAGGGAAATAAAATAAAACTGCCATCAGTGAGAGGTATAAATAAAATAGCATAATACTCCTAGTATGAATGCATTACATACTATGTTATCTGTGCACAGTATGCAAACATTCTTGTTAAGACCTGTACAGTGCTCTCCCTGACAGGTCACAACAAGGGGAAAATGTACGAAAAATGAACAAATTAATCTAAACTAGACCAAAAATGTACTGAAACATAGTACTTAAAGGTGTCATGTTTCCATAACACCCACTAAAGAGTCCAAATAAAGACTCAGACTTATAGAGAAAATAAAGAAAGAGGCAAACTTTTACCTCAAAGAGGAAAGAAATCAGAATTAAGTGTGGAGAGCAGCCTGGTTAGCTGCTACAACCTCAACATCTACTCTCCCTATGAAGCTCAAAACACAGGCTTGTATATGGCCTGCCTGCTCAGCAGCACAGCACAGGTTAGTTGATCAGATTGATAAGGGCAGAAGGGGTGTGCCGAGTGTAACCGGAGGTTGATCAGGTCTCCAACCACACAACACTCACCACCAACACCCAAACCCAATGCAAAAAGGGGCGAGCAAGTAACATTGTTTCCACAGAATATCTGGAAGACCTTCTTTTTTTCATAAGGTTCCAGATTTTGTGGCATAAGTCCAAAACATTTCCAAAGGGGTCTGCACTTACAAAAGCTGCCTCAAATTGATTGCGCTTTTACCTGAACTGTTTGGTGGAGATTTAAAGGCACCACTTTCTTCATGCAGTCTTTAATCATTTGTGAAGTGAAAAAGTTGGTCTCGCCCTTTTTGTCCACTGTGATCTTTCTGAAGTCCTCCAGCAGGATGGGGCAGATGGCTTTAGTGGGGTGGGTCATATAAATGGGCCCGTCATAACCCACCATCTCACTCATGTAGGGAAGAGCACCACAGTGATCCAGATGGAAATGACTGAGAGAAAAGAAACAGAGGAGGAAAACTCACAACGGAGGACAGGAAGAATGTTATCATACAAAAATACATGGCGAATTTAAACAAACCTTATAATGACACAGTCCAAGAACTCAGTGAGACGCCCGTTCTGTGTAATGTAACTGAAATCTGGGAAACGCCTCTGTAAGGCAAAAGAGGAGACAAACATATCAAACACAGAAAGCTGAAAGCTAGTTTTAATCAAAATACAGGTAAGAGAAACAAAGCAAGATTGGTTACATTGCTTTAATGAAAAACTCACATCATCGTTGTAACCCATGTGCATTCCACAATCAAGCATGATGTTTTTGCCTCCTATGGAGACCAAAATACAGCTGCGGCCAACATCCTGACCAGCCCCTGGAAGATAAAACAGATAGATACAATTCTTACATAAATCTTCTATCACACCTGGGTCCTGATTAACGAAAAACGTATATAAATTATAAGAAGCTTGAAAGAACATCCCTAAGTGTAATTCATGTATTCATAAGAACATTCTTAAGAGGTCTTTCCATGAATACAAAATATTATTAAGTTAGAAAATAAGAAGAAAATAGTAGTTAAGAAGAAATTCATTCTTAAAGTTTTGTAAATCCAGCCCCAGATGCTTGGCCATTAATGGTAAATATTGTAAAATTATATCATACTGTATTTACAAATAGAGACCACTTACTATTAGGAGTCATAATGGAATAGAATAATCTAGTATAACATACCATACAAATGAATATACAACTCATTTTAAAGTATAACACTACTGCTTAAAGGGACAGATCACCCAAAAAGGAAAATTCTGTCATAATTTACTCACCCTCATGCCATCCCAGATGTGTATGACATTCTTTTTCCTGCTAAAGACAAATTAAGATTTTTAGAAGAATTTCTCAGCTCTATACAATTCAAGTGAATGGTGACCAAATTTTTTTAAAGCTCCAAAAAGCACACAAATACGACTCCATTATTTTAATCCATGTCTTCAGAAGCGTTATGATAGGTGTGGCTGAGAACAGACCAAAATAATACTCCTCCTTCACTAAAACTCTTGAAATCAGCAGTCTCCTTGGCGATCAAGATTTTAAGCTATATCACACTTCCTTGTTCTAACTAGTGATCTGTGCATGCGTCAAATACTAGGAAGTTTATTCGAGTTTAAAATCATTACCGTGTCTAGACACAGCAATTTCATGATTTATAGTGAAATAGGAGTTTTATTTTGGTCTGTTCTTACCCAACCCGACCAGATCACTTCAGCTGACATAGATTAAACCACTGGAGTCATGTGGGTTACTTTTATGCTGCCTTTATGTGCTTTTCAGAGCTTCAAAGTTCTAGCCACCATTCACTTGTGTTGTATGGACCTACAGAGCTGAGATATTCTTCTAAAAATCTTCTTTTATGTTCTGCATAAGTCATAGACTTCTGGGATGGCATGAAAGTGAGTATGAGATCATTTACATTTTGGGGTGAACTATTCCTTTAACAAGAGCATTAAAATACTTAATGTAAATTCATGTATTGATCATTATATTCGACTCATTATATTTTCAGAAGTTATACTTCTTTTCAATGTGCATTGACTTACTGTTTCATATAATGTTAGTTAATGCCTTGTTAATTAAAGTTATTTTTAAGTGTTACCTAGTAGGCAAATTAAACTTCTTACCTAAAGGCGTCACCTTGATATCGGGCATCTTGACGACTTTGAAAGGCTTAGAAAGAAAATTGTTTCTTAAAGGATGCTGTTGGGAAAAGATAAATAATAATCTTCAAATGTGCATATCTGTCTGCGTGCTCTATTTTCTGCGCATTAGCTACAATTACTTCCTAAAACCCACACGATCGAAGGATGTAAATCAACTGTGATGTCTTTAAATGTGTGGATAAGACCATATACTAAATACAAAGAGCAAAACAACATTCAAAAACAGGTTAACACAAAGCTAATGCAACTTCATTCGCAGCCATGTTGCTATCGCAGGCTGTGTCGCGAAACCTCATGAGCAGCATCACATACGTCATTTTTGGGCGTTTGAAACGCCTATATGTCTACTTGGTAGGTTGCTCGATACGATTTGAAACACAGCAAGTAACGACAGAACGTCACTTTAACGTCATCTTCAATCCCATTGGTTAATTCACCACAACAACCTTTGCCGATTCTCAACGTCCAATCATATGCCACGTTTCTCAAAAAACGCGATTCGATTGGTTCAATAAATCTTACGTTGCTAAAATAACGCAGGAAGAGAGAGCCATGACGAAAGCAGCAATGACAGTTCTATGTCCTAATGATGAAAATATTTGAATTTTAGCTTCTTTTGTGCGATTTGGCATATGTAAAATCACAAAAGGTTTTCGTCACAGTTTCTATCTAAGTTCCCGGCTGGTTGTTAAATAAGAAAGCAAAGAAATGGCAGATACATTCCGTCTTCAGAAAGTGTTAGATGCATTCAGATCATGTCTGAATGAAAATAAGGAGGTTTACATTAAATATTATATAGTAGGATGGCAAGAGCTGGTCAGGTGAGTTGGTCACATGTTTTGTTATTGTCTCTAAATAGTAGTCTTCTTTAATGTTAAAATAAGTGTGTCACAGTTCCCACGGTCATTGTAACTTTTGTATTAGTTATGATCATAAAATTAAATAAAATCAGAAAAAAATATTTAATTTAGTTTTAGATTTATTTCATAAAGTAAATGTATCTTTATTCTCTGTACTACATTATATTTTTTGATGAGTCTGGTGTCATGGAATTTTTTTTTTAAGCATAGTGGTTAAAGCATGAATAAAAACAAAGAATCATACACATTTTTATAGTCAATTTAAAGTTTCCAATCTAAAATATCTAGTGGTCTAGGAATTACACTTTTTGTGTGCAATACCTATATAATAATTTTTTTAAAACGCTATCTTGTAATTATGAAAAGATGTTGGAACTTTGAAGTTTATTATTCAAAATTTCTCCTTTCCCATTTCAGCTTCATGAACAGTTTGGGGAACGTGTTTTCCTTCATCTCCAAGGATGTGGTCAGCAAGATACAAATCATGGAGAACTTCCTTTCGGGTGAAAATGGGTCCCATTATGTCACCGTCCAGTCCATGGTGAAGTTTGAGCTGGAGAATGACCTAGTGGACCTCACCAAAAGGGAAAACCACCCAGAATCCGGTTGTCGCACTCTTCTGAGGCTACATCGGGCTCTGCGCTGGCTCGAGCTTTTCCTGGACAGACTGCGGACCAGCACAGAGGAGAGCAAGACTTCTGTCATGTGTTCTGATGCTTATAATGAGTCTCTGGCTCATCATCATCCCTGGCTCATCCGCAAAGCTGTTGACATGGCGTTCTGTGCACTTCCAGGGCGTGACACATTCTTTACTGTAATGAATGCAGGTGATCACACGCAGGTGGTTGCTCTGTTGGGAGAGTCTTTGCCTCTCATCTCTGAAGTGTACCAGATCACAGAAGACTTATATTTGAAGAACAACCTCCTTGAGTTACCATAGATGGATGACATATGTGGTTACACACCCACATACATATAATTCATAGTACATATAGCACGTGCATTTGATTTGCCCAGGAGACCTTTACAAGGGATCTATGCAAAATGCATATAAATGCAAACAGTTTTAACCAGGGTTGTGCTTATTTCACTTACCAACTACAGTACACATTACTTACACAGATATTTTCTGTTAGCCGAGTGAGCTGTATTTGAACATATTTGTAAATTAAGGGAACAATATGAAATCATAATTATTTTTTTTATTTAAAGGTGAAAGATGTACAGTACATGACATGTATTTAAATTATAACTGACACTACATTACATTTGAATTAGAAATACTGTATAATTTAATATATTGGAAATGTTGTTTTTTCCACTTAATTGTTTGGTTTTACTTGTATTTTCAGTTCATTTTAATGTATTATATCAGCTGAAAACTACAAAGGGAGATGTAAAGCTTTATGTAATGCAATAATTAAATGTAACATTCGGAAACAAAAATTACGTTTTATTCATGATTTTCTCATTCTCATATTATGTCTCACGTTTAGATGAAACTACAGTGTATTCAAAGCATTGACTGAAGAATGAGCACAGATGCATTGTTCACAATAAGACCAGCAACATAAATTAAGTAAATAAATAGGATCTATTTTAAGTTCATGTTGACTTTTAAGTTATCGTTTTCTTTTAAGTTAGACTTTTAAATGTCACCAAATAGTAAGTCATGATGGCTGACTATTTTAGAATGTAATTGTAAATCCAGGACATCAAGATGCGGAAATATCTAAAAAATTCCCAAGTCATAATAGTTATGACATTGATAAAACTGTATTTTGCTTAAACGCATCAGTGGACTCAAATGAAAAGCATATCAAATGCGATCTAAGGGATCTCAAGATGTGTTTAAAGATTGAGAATTAAACTGTATTTAACTTGAAACAGTGACCTAAACACTAATTATTTTCTTGTAGAGTGATTTAATTGTGATGTCGATATATTCTGTACATTTTGTGGTCTGCAGGAGGAAACATTTTTTCATTTATTTTGGAGTTGTCCCTACTCGACTTGTTTTTGGTCTGATTGCTGCAAGATTTTTAGAGATCATGTTATTCCTAGCTTTCAACTTTGTTTTGAAAATGTTTTATTCGTTTTTTTAGCTATGACATGTCTCTTCATAAGGAATATTATTTGATTAATGTTCTGCTTTTGTTGGCAAAGTTTAGTACTCATAAATGTAAGTGTGGTGGTTATAAACCATTAGTTTGGTTCAGCAATACCTAAGAATAATTTCCAATTTCAGTAACAAGAAAGCTGTAAAGGGTATTGAAATATGTAAACAATTTGATATTTTTATTACCGGTAAACTGTTTATTTATTTATTTTCCTTTTTAGTTGTTGTTTGTATTAATATACCTCTTGGCTCTAGATGTAAAAGTTATATAATGTCTGAAGCAGGTGTAAATTGACGAGTCCTTAAACAAGCCCTCATAATAAAACTGATTTACAAATTCACTTGTGAAATGGATTGCTGTATGCCAGTGATTGACTTATGATCAATAATATGGTAGTAATCAATACATTGTATTCTAAAGCCGCTTTTTGTATTGTCTTATCAATGATTAAGAATGTAATGCATTTTAATTATCTGAATATTTATATATGTATATATATAATGTTTAAATATTTAAAGATAACTATGTATAATTATATATTGATATTAATATGTATAATCATTATATATTTAATTATTGTTATATAAGGGGCTTTCTCAGCAAATATTTGTATATGTGATTAATCGCAATTAATTAATCGGGACACCATGTAATGAATTAGATTAAAAAAATATATTGATTGACAGCCCTATAAAAATCACATTACCTTTAACTATTATTATTATTATTATTATAAAATGAAAATACATTATTAATAAAAAAATAACAATAAAAAATAAAACAATAAACCACTAAAAAAGTATTTTATTTATATAATTGTACACAATAATGATTAGGTCTACAATATATATATATATATATATTTGTGAGTATTTAAAAATATGTAAACATAACTGTGTGCCAGAAGCAAACAGCACCAGTGTACTCATATGAAAATAAGATAGCTCTACCTCTTTTTTAACTTTACCTATTATTAGTATAAATCTGCAAAAAAAAAAAAAAAATGGGCTTATAGCACTAGATCAGTTTTTTTTTTTTTGAACAAGCCCTCATCTATATAGATCAGTGGCTTATAGTAATAAACGACGTAATAATGACATAAGGATCAATAACATCAAGAAATTTTATTTTTCGTAGCTATAGTTGAATAACACTATATAATGGTGAGATCTACAGTTTATATTTTTATACAACATTTTTAAAACTATACCAGAAGCCATTGTTAACTAAATGATCTTACTCATAACGCTCATTAACGCGGAAGAGTTGCCATGGAGACGGTACTGCGTCGGCAACAATAGAGACGGTATTGAAAATGCCTCCAACGAGCAAAATAACATAATACAGGTAACACGCCTCTAATACTTTACTCTATTGCTATAGTGTATGGAATATTGCATATTTATAACCTAAAAAGAGTAAATATGAATCATTGTTGCTGCAGTAAACTATATTTTACTTTGTTTACAAAAGGGATACACTTTTATATGTGCTATCTATCTATCTATCTATTATAGATTTTTAATTGTATGCAACTATGAAATAGATATGAATTCTGGAGAAATGATGCATGTGACCAGGCCGAAGTCTTCAAAGGGACGCAGTAGGCCCATGATGGCACCCACTCAGATTGTGGATACACCTGCGCAGCACTCGTCACTTTCACCCCAACCTCCAGCCAAGGCAAATGACAGATTCAACCAATGCCTCCGATCCAGAGCCTTTCTGAGACGCAGCAGTCGGCAGAGCACCGAGATTCTGTCTGACATCTGTGACAAACCCCTGGATGAGACCGTCTCACTCAACAAATACAGGGTTCTCCCTAACATTGAGAGAAAAACAACAGTGAATGGAGCCAGTGCAAGTACAGAACGGAAGGCATTACAGTTCAGCCCAGGTGGCAACAGTCGTTGGATATGCAGGCACCAGTGTGTGCAACACAGTTCACATGTTCCCACAAAGGCAAAGTTCAATACAAGTTTGAGGAGCAGTTCCAACACCCCTAAGCTACCAAACCAATCAGATGTGATGTCAAAGGGGACAGGAAGAGACACAGGTCAACCTCCTCGAGATGAACCAGATCTGCTGCTTGCTATCAGAACTGCATGTGGTCGAAGATTCAAGTGCCATTTCCACCCAACAGACAAGCTCCAGGAGGTGCTATCAGCTGCAGAGGCTGAATTTGGGGAGAAGTTTGACAATTGTCTGATTGAGACTATGGACGTCCCACGCAGGACATTTGCAAACATGACAATGACCTTTGCTCAGTGTGGCATCTTAAACAAATCGGTTTTATGCATTTCCAAAGATGATGACAATATGGATTTATCTTGAAACCTGATGATTGCATGAAAGTGCCTATCTAGTAGATTCATGACAAATTCAATTTACAGTCCAATCAACATTTCAAATCAAAATTCATATTCCTCATTTTTTAAATCTGAGAGCTATTCCTGCTAACATAAATGTACTTATAAACATAAAAATAAGTCAAAGAGGTGAATGTTACTTTAGTCACTTGTAAAATAAATACATGACTGAACAGCAAACGGGAAGACAGTGATGTTTTTTTGACGGTAATGTTCCTATTGATACTAGCAACATCGTTGTTGTTGAAGTTGAGGATAACATATCAGTCACATCAGTCTGATTGTGTATTATTTACTTTAATATAACCAAAATGTGCCTCTAGAGTACACTGAACATTAAAAGGAATGTATAGTGTCTCCATAAAACAGTATTTTTCAAACGGCTTCAATCATGAAACCTCCCGAGAACATGTCCAGGTGATATTTATATAACAAAAAAAAAAGTATGAAAATATGAAAAAATGTCATCATTTTTTAAATGTGAAAAATAACAAGACAAAAACAATATACGTGTTAACAGATTTAAATGTAATAGAATTGATTACTAACCTTATATGTGTAAAGTTATATCAATGTTACAACTTGGTTGTCATGAACACGTATTGCCGTTAAACCCTGTAATCTGGTAACTGCTTTAACGGCACTAAATCCATGATTTTATCAAAATAAAATCATGTTAAAAGAGTGTTTACGTCTAGTGGCTATGCTTTTGACTTTGTGTATTTTAGCGTTTATGTTCTGGCCCCGTTCACTTTCATTGTAAGCGTGTTACTGTAAAATGGAGGTAGTCAACATTAAGCCACAAATGCTGTCAACTAAACTTGTACTGAACCCAGAACAATCATTTAAATTAGATTTTGAGTTTAACCATGACCCAGAAATGTTTTCATAAGAAGCAACCTCCCATATTGCAAGTCAAATGTACAGAAAATACAGCGCAAGAAAGTATTGATATGAATCTAGAACACAGCTCATCTGAATCTGCATACATGAGAATATAACAGATGTTGCATAAAAGTGAATATTATGGATACACCAGAAAGATCTTTATTATTATAAGAATAGATAAGATGCAACTAAAACAAATGCAGCAAATGTGCAAAAAAATAAACTCAAATGCTGCAGAAAACTGTTCTCAATATTACATTGTAAACTAATTAACTTCACTCACAGCACTTGCAAATGCAAACAGTTTCAGTCAACAGAAGTGCTTTACTTTGAGCAGCAAAAATGTAACAAACAACAGTAAAATGATTTAGCTTTTTGCAAACAGCAGCAGGGCAATAATTTTCTAACATTATAGCTATTTTAGCTTTCAGTACCTAATTGTACTTGGTAAAAGTGCTGCATTTCCTGCAACGAAACAGAACATGCTAGCCAGTGTTAAGAGAAATTCACATTTCAACTAAAACTCAACTTTTTAACTTCCAACTAAAAAATTATTTTTGGTCTTCTTAACTTTTAACTAAAATCCAAAGCTTGGAATGACATTTAAGTACAATGTTTGTTTTTTTGTTAAACATCAAGATAATGGTCTACTGTGTTTTTCACAATAATGTTCATTACAAAATCTCTTTTAAATCTAAAGTGCGCTTGAGGAATGGTAGTGTTTTTGAATTGGTCATTTCTGTGCCTTATTATTTGATGCCAATTTGTACGCACACCAAGATTGATGTCAGATCCTCTTCCTAACGTATGCCATCACAGCTTATATATTTAAGTCAGTTGTAATTATATCCACATTTCAGACCAAAAGGTAGACTCATTATTTAACGGTGCAACACAACGCAACATGTGCTTCATTAGTCCATTAGCTTACAGACAAAATGGCTACATAAAATAAAAAACAAAACTAGGAATTAGTACAGTGGTTCACTTCTAATGGAAATATAGCAAGACACTCTTTCAAACGCAAACTGATTCCTCCTGTAACATCTGTTAGTTTGGAATCAAAACTATTTGGCATAAAGATTAGAGTTTACATCTGTAATTAATGTAAACATCTGTCTTTGCAACACTAGCTTGCACATTCAAAGTGTGGCACCAATGTCGTTTAATCAAGCATCAAATCTAAATGAGGTAACATCAACTGATTTTGATGATGTAACTTGGGAGTGCATTTTGGGTCTTCATTACTTCAGTTGGAGATCTTTTCGATTTCGTCAAGATCATCTGTATCCAGCCTCAGAATTTTCTTATCTGCAGGAAAAAAAAAAAAAAACACACATATCATTAAATTGAACTAATCTATTAGCCGTAGTTTCCTAACCTAACCCAACCATAGCCAAATATATACACAGGGGCGGCTGTGGCTCAGGTGGTAGAGCACGTCGACCGCTAATCGCAGGGTTGGCGGTTCGATTTCCGGCCAACATGACTCCACATGCCGAAGTGTCCTTGGGCAAGACACTGAACCCCAAACTGCTCCCAATGGCAGGCTAGCACCTTGCATGGTCCTGGTCACAGTTTAAAGTGCTTTGGTAACCTCCAAGTTTAAAAAAAGGTGCTATATAAGTGCAGACCATTTACCATTCTGCTATATATAGTATAAAATGTATACATTATCTTAAAGGGGTCATATAATGGTACATGCACTTTTTCAAGTTGATTGTACTGAAATGTGTGTTGGCTGTGCCTGTACACAACCATCCTATTATGATAAAAATCCATCCAGTGTTTTTGTTTTAATCTCCTTATATATTTTCCCCTGCCTCAAATCGAGCCGTTCGACCGTGTGACGTCACACGGTCGGACGCCCCTCCCAGGATTGTTGATTGACAGCTTCACATGTTTTTTCAAGTTGCAGAAAAGAAAGTCAAACTGGTTTGGAATGACGCAATGGTAAATAAATGACCATTTTCATTTTTGGGTGAACTATCCCTTTAAAAAAAAATAATAATTACGACGGGACTTACTAAAATGCCTTTCGATTGTCTTGAGAATCTCCATGCTGCGCTGGCTGTCCACCATGTTGATGGCAAGCCCTCTCTTGCCAAATCGTCCTGTTCTCCCGATCCTGTGGAGGTATGTCTCATTGTCTGGATTGTTGTCTTTGTCCAGAGGCAGGTCAAAGTTGATCACCACGGACACCTGTTCGACATCAATACCTGCGCATGCCCGTGAAATTGATGAAAATAGCTGAATTTACCCATAGATAAGATTAACATTACCTATATAATATACCAACTCTATATTCACTTATTAGCTGTGAATATAAAAACAATAGCACATTTACCTCTTGCACAGACATTAGTAGTGATGAGAACCTTCTCTTTGCCCTCTCTGAAACGTTCAATAACTGCAGCTCTTTGCTCGACCACCATTTCACCACTGAGGAGCGCCACCTGGTGGCCTTCTTTAGACATCTGCCCTGCAAGCCGGTTGTTTTCCGAGTCTGAGAAAAGAGGATGCAACGAGATATTTTGATGAATGATTAAAACAAACAATCTTCAACCATCAGAAAAGGCAGATGGACTCACATGACAGAAGATCATTGCTTGTGCTATAGTGATAGCTCCATAAATGTTACAGAGTGCATTGAATTTGTCCTCCTTGCTGTTGCAGAGCACATAGTACTGCTTGATAGTGTCCAGGGTCTCCTCTTCTCGTTTGAGCTTGATGATGTTGGGGTCAGGCACAATCCGCTCAGCAAATTTCCACACAGACTCCTCAAATGTAGCAGAGAAAAGTAACATCTGGCAGCCTCTGGGAAGCATTCTGTGATGGAAAACGGACACCACACTTAATTCTCACTTAATGGATTTCATGCTAAAGCATATCTTCCCTTTAAGTTAATTTAGAATGTGCCAAGTTTTGAACACGAACACACACACACACACACACACACACACACACACACACACACACACACACACACACACACACACACACACACACACACACACACACACACACACACGCAGAGCAGAAAGAAACATAAACACATCGTGGGCAGGTGCATACACAACAACATGGGGAAGAAATAGAAAACGCCTGCACTGTCGTATAGCTTGCAAATCTGTAATATTTTACAGCATTTCAGTCAAAGATCTTCTTTAAGCATTTTATACATTTCTCTGAAGATTCTTCAAGTATCCTATATCACTGTTACCATCATGATTTTCCAGAGAAGTTTCACAAACGATGCTGGTGATGAGTAAATTCAGAGTATGTTGCATGTTAAATGGACCTTCCCAAAAACTTTCCACTGGATTCAAAAATGCTTTACACTCCCCAGATTTGTTACTAAAACATGTGCATGTAAGTGAATTCCAAACATTCGAAAAGAGGGGGCGTGGCCACGTTCATTCACAATTAGCATAATCAACGGCCATGAAAACACCATAAAAAAAAATGAAAGAAAAATCTGAAATAAACACTGGTTTCTTTTCTACTGAAGACTCGAAGAATGAAATTACTTAATTTTGCAACATTATCCAGTATACTAGTTAACAATAAAGTGCTTCTTAATAAGCTATACATTTATACTGAAATAATGTGTAGTAAGAAGTTTGTGTTTCTTTACATATTAAAGAGCACACCCAATTAGTTCCACACAATAATGTAATAATAACTATAAGATAACTGATTATGCAAAAAAACAACACTGGTATTGGATCGGCTGATACTGAGATTTCCGGTATCGGAAAAAGTGGTATCAGTGCATCCCCACAAAGAACATATATGGCTATTAACAAATGTGTGTACAATTATAAAGTCAAAATACGTAGTCGGTTCATATTCTCAAATAATAAGTAAAAAATGTAAACGTGAAACTAAATGCTTCAAAAGACGGTTCAATGTTAACTTAGTGTTGCACAGTAGCCTATACCGGTGCCATGGTACTACCACAAACTCAAGCTTCATAATACCGGCGTTACAACAGTGTTTTTCATGAAATACAGCAGCGGGACGCTCATAAGAGCAAGCCAAGGCAGAGTCAAGACACAACCGTCAAAGACCTCAACCTCTTGGGCAGATTTTATTTTGACAGGCTTATGGGAAACCTTTTTAGCGACTATATATTAGATATAAATGCACAGTTGATAGAGGTGTTATTTCATAATTCAACATTATTTGCTTGAAAGTTTTCAAACCCTCCATTAGAGAAAGTTCACCTCTGAATGCGGATGCTCTGGTCCTGGTGTCCCTGTGTGGCGATCATGACATCAGCCTCATCCAAAACAAACACTTTGATCTTCTTTGGGTCAATGAGCTTCCGCTTGATGCACCAGACCAGAACGGTTCCAGGTGTGCCGATGACAATTTGCTCTCTGATTTCAACACCACGCTCCACTGAGAGAAAGCAGCCATAACACACATTTAAGTCTGGGGTTACGTATACCGGTAATTTACACATTGCAAGATTGAGAAGCTGAATTTACACCGCTTACTTCTGTGTCCACGAACAGCATACGCCAGAGTGACTTCTGGGTAGAATTTGCCCATCTGTTCAATGACTTTACCCGTCTGCAGAGCAAGCTCATAAGTGGGAGAAATGCACAAACACTGGAAGAAACACATAGATTGGACACCAGAGAATTATTGAAGGGATCGTTCATAATTCTGTCATATTTTACTCCTGTACGAGTGACCCCCCCCAAGGAACAGAAACGGAGATATTTTGCAGAATGTCTATGCTGCTCTTTTCCACACTATCAAATGAGTCATTAGTAGTGATGTATACAGCCAAACTGCAATTTTGAAGATGTATGGACTACTTTTATGGTGCCTTTTTAGATTGTGTTGTATGCAGAAGAGCAGCATGGAAATTCTGCTTAACATCTGTTTTTGTGTTCCACAGAAGAATGGGTTCCAACATGAGTAAATTTTGGGGTGAAATACACCTTCAACAATCCCTTACTATTTATTTTCGTTCTGATTTTAAATTCTATTTGAACTTGCTGTGAGAAAGGATCATGTCAGTCAAAGATGTTAGTTTTCACTTTCACCTGAGTCCATTTAAGGGTTGGGTCCACATGGCTGAGCATGGCCAACACGAAGGCGGCCGTTTTACCGGTGCCAGACTGAGACTGAGCGATCAGATTTTGAGGTCTGGGAGTGGAGGGAAATATATACAGAGAAGAGTGATACAGAGGTTTATACATTCCAAAGTTGAAGTAAACACTACTTAACACGTATCCACTACTTTAATAGCAGATATTTAGCAAAACTCTTTAATTAAAAACATTTGTAATGTAAAGGTATTGCATATTAAATATCCAAAGTATGTGTCAAAAGCATCTGATTTGTTAATGAATCAGACAAATCAGCTTCATTCTGAATGCATTTATTTGATCTATAGTTCTAGGTAAAAATACATCTTGGAATAAGATGACTGATCTTTATTAGCTCCTGGTGTGCAAAAACAATTTTATTTGTTGATGCCAGAGCTAATTTCTCTTACAAATTTAAAACATATGACCTCTGCATTTTTCTGAGACCAACGTAAATAAGAAATATGTGGACTTACGGTTCTGCAAGCATCATGGGAAGTGCATTCTCTTGGATTTTAGAGGGTCTGTTGAAGCCCATTTCATACACACCTTTGAGCAGCTGAGGTTTCCTGATTGTTAAAATTCACAACTAGTGAAAATGATCTCATCAAGTGCCACATAAGAGCTTTTTAAAGCTTATAGTTCATTAAACATTTAAAAATATGATGTCATTTTTTTCTCACTCTATACATACAACTTGTCAATTTACAGTAATTGGTCTGAATGCTCATAACATAATATATACAGGTCAAATTATTTTCTCACATTTTCTTGATTTTTAAAAGCATTTGCCTAATGATGGTTATTTTTAGAGTCGTCAAAGTTAACGCATTAATGCTTGCTAGAAATGTAAAAAGTTTCATGTGTTACATTTTCTTAATCACGCTTAACGCATTTACTGTTAATAAAGCAGAAACCAGCATATACACTGGTCGGAAAAGGGCGTAACCTTTGCAATATGTCCGCCCGGGTGTGACACTGACGCGCACACCACAACACACACCCAACAGATGTGTCAGTGATCAAATGATGGGGAAAGGACCTCTTAATGCTATTTGCTGTACAAAACAAGCCCAGATGGGACTTGTGACAGATATCAAGTACTTCGGAGACTCTGTAAAGTGCAAATTAATGACCAATTTAGCACGTCAAGTCTTAACTACCATGAAAATGCAGAATGAGACTTTGTTTGAAACCCACGATTGCATAGATCTTTTTAATAAGTCAGCTACCACTTAGACTTTGTGAAACATTTAATGTTACTTGATTTGGCACCATTTCAGCGCATATCAATCTTTATACTGTTGAAGGCTTTGTTTGGAAAATGTTAATAAAGCATTATTGTTACATATGTTTTTGTTTTCTTTCCTAAGAAGGAAATAAGTTGACAGGAAAAGAAATATATATATTATATATATATAGGGCTGGGCGTTATGGCCCAAATTTTTATCACGATAATCTTTTTCATATTGTTCAATATCGATATTTATCACGATATACATTTACACATTGCACTTTCTTTTTTTTTATTTCAAAGTTGACGGAAGAATAGAAGAAAAAATTAATTCTAAACAGTCAAAATAGGTTCTACAAAACTGCACAGGGGGTCCAGAGACGGCCAGAGCAGTGGGGTCTGCAGGATCTTTTACCGTTTATCAATTGAAAATGAATGTTAAAAGATCATCGTTTGTTCTGAAGCATAGTGACAGCAGTGCAGTATTTGTTGGAATATTCTAACATTCAAATGAAATATTTTTTATATTTATTTAGATTCAGATACCCAAGTATGAGGCATAGAAGCCCTTGTGACTGTGGAATGATGCTGAATGTGGGTTCAGGGGTGTCCCGAGAGAAAATTTAGAAAACATTTGTATATTTTCATTAAAGTGAGAGACTAGTCTACCAAATAGTAATTGTAGTCTTTCCTTATCCATTCCAGACATCTAAATAATTTTCACAAAATTAGAACAGAAATCGATTGTTTATTCACTTTGTTTATTATTAAAGGCTCGTAACATGCTGATTAATAAAGATACATTTAGAAGAGAAAAACGTTTTGGTCTAAAAGGTGCTTTGAAACCACGTTAACTCATGTGGCGCTTCATGTCTGCACAAATGCAGGGAAAAGAGGCAACGCATGCGGAGCGGGACAGGGCAGATGTTGTCCACATCACTGTTGTTCTGTCGCGCTCTTCAATAGAGACGATGAGAGAGCGCAAGTCATGAAGTCTTGCGGTGCGGATGGAATCAATCCGGTGTCCGACGTAACCTAAACATCAGCAAGGCGGCTAGCATTAGCAAGTTCATCCAATCTGACCCTACGTTACCACTGGCTCATTGTGAGCGAAGCTGAGAGCATTTTCAAATCATTCTTATGAAAGCAAAAAGTCATGCTCGCAAGGTGGATCGTAGGATTGGGTGCGGTGCGGAGCAAGCTCTCTCCTAGCGCTGCGAGTGGATTTCGTCCGCCCCAGTTGGAAACGCAGCCTGAGAAAGCCGAACTGCTTGTGTTTTAGCGACATGCAGTAAATATCGAAAATTCCTCAAAAGCTTATCATGGATTTTCTTTATCATGATATATATCGATATTGTTTTATCGCCCAGCCCTATATATATATATATATATATATATATAGAGAGAGAGAGAGAGAGAGAGAGAGAGAGAGAGAGACATTTTTAGTGATTAACTATGAAAAATGTACTGACAGCACCAGTTATTTTATATCTTTCACTTTAGTGTGTCAATAGGAAATATCAATTTCAGATTTCCAAACAATCCTTTTGAAAATAAACCCTTTCCTACAACAGATGGTATGACCCCCACAGTGCCCAAATGATTTCAACATGGAGTCACTCTGGGATTACATGAAGAGACAGAAGTAATTGAGACAGAGCTGTGGCAAGTTATCCAAGATGCTTGGAACAACCTATTTGCCAACAACCTTGAAAAACTGTGAGCAAGTGTACCACTGAGAATAGGTGCTGTTTTAGAGCCATAAGGTGGTCACACCAAATATTGATTTAGTTTGTTTACTGCACTTTTTATGACGTTAATTGAAAAATGATTTAATTTTGAAACTTTGGCACAGTATAAATCTTAACTAAAACATACTCACAATCTCAGCTCCTCAAAGGTCTTCACTGAATATAGTGGGGAGTTTGGATCTCTCTGAAGAACCTCCACTTGGTTTGTGTTGTTGACTAGACTGCTTCTGATCAGTTTATTTAAGAGGGACTGTGTGGCTTTGTCCTCTAAAAGAAAAGGTCAAGAAGTAAATAGTTTTAATATAATGGCTTTTTAATGTGAAGATTTGATGTCACATTTAAAATAAATATTTAAACCACAGTGTAAATAGTAGCCCCTAAGAAACATGGAAAACAATTTTTTTTTTAGACCAAATATCTTTCCTAATAAATTGATGTACACATATGTAGACAGTGGGACTAAGTTGGGACATAAATAATACCATGCTATAGGAAGTCAGATTTATTTTTAAATGAATTTGTTTATGTTTCCAGGAGTGTTAATTATTCATGTTTTGAGACATTACATCAGAAATTAGCATAAATAATTAAGTAATGTATAAGTAATGGCCAGAATCATCCAATCACTGCCAACTATGTTAAAATAAATGTTGCTAGAAAAACTCAGAATCTTTGTACAAATTACAATTGTCCCGTGTCTGCCAAAAATGTTGAGCGGTCCAAACATCATCTGCAGCCTGAAACTTTTGACCCGATGTTAGGAGTGAATGCTCTTGGCTGCATAGGAAAGCTATAGGATGCTCCCTTGTTCACTAATTAGGGAATTACTTAACATCCAGTGTGCTGTCTGTCCGCACTGGTCTCAGAACAGTTTGAAATGCACCTTCAGGGTTCCCACTCTTTTCAAGGCACAATTTTCCAGGACATTTCCAGGACATTTTATGTGTCCCACGGGTGTAATATTTAAGCAAAAACACACAGGAGGTCATGATGTGTGGTCATGTTGTGGTTATTGAATTGTTATTTTTTCCTGAATTCATTACACACATTCATTTTGAAGCATGCAGCACATGCAGATTACATTTTTTAACTAAATCACAGTGGTTTGCGGTTTAATAATCACACTAGGACATGTTGCAATTTGAATTTGATCATTTGGGCATTCAAACAAGGGATATATTGACTAGTCAATGGATTGTCTGAGCCACAAATCTGCTTGTCTGTGTTAAGGAACCAATTTAAGTATAATTAGGCTCCGTTAGCCTCACTGTTAAGTACAAGTTATCATCACACAAACGCTATGAAAAAGAAGGGTCGTCTCTCAATTAATTTGAGAACTGTGTCTACCATTAAAACCACCACCATTGAATATAGAAATGCTAGTAATCGATCCTACTAATTGACTCTTCGGTTGTTGGACGACCACCCTGACACATCCCTAATTTAAACATTCTTTTTCTTCCCAAATGTGTCACCTATCCAGAGTTTGTATATGTAACAAAAACCATGTTAGCCACACAGTCAACCAGTTTTATTATACATAAATGTCCTGGAAAATATTTAGGTGTATTTCTAATTTTACATGACTTGAAAACTGCAATGCAAATTTAAGGTTGTCCAGCATGCGTGGGAACCCTGACCTTATTTTCATGTCTCTAAAAGCAAGATTTTCCAGCTTTTGGAAGCATTCATTGATTCTAAATGTGATAATGCACAGAGTGCATAGGATATTTTATGAAAATGAGCCTATAGTCCATGTAGAAACTATATACTCAAATACCTCAGCTCAGATCTGCGCCATGTTGTTGTGTCACATGACTCTGTGCGTCAAATTTTAACCCTTAAATTAAATTAGGTATAGCCTATAGTGAAAACTTTATGTCCACACATGTGTATGTGGAGTTTAGGAGGTTAAGGTCAACAATAAACCATTTTTAACTCACCTTTATCCTCTTCGTCAGATTTGTCACCATCATCAACGGGTTTTGTTCTCCCTAAAGATAAAAAAAAAAGTACTAATTCAATAAATTACAATTACATAAGACAATGAAAAGAAACCTTTAAAACCGTTAGTAACAATATAGCAACAAATTTCTACACATCTTAAAAACAATGTAATTCATGTTGATTACCATTAGTGCAAAGAACAGGTCTATGTCCCACATCCAGAATCCGCAAACTGCCAATCTGTGTTTATTTTTTGTAAAAAAACAAAAAAAAAGTACAACAGAATTGCAGTTACAGTCTACTCAAATACAATGCATAGATTCCACATACAATACCATGTGCCAATAATTTGACAACAGAGCTGATATTTATGACACTACATCATGTAAAACATAATGATCATTTAATATGAACAGAGCAGATCTGGCTGAAGCTGATTTGGGTGAAGGCAATGAATCACTAATCTTTAACTGGCACAAGGAATAATTGGAATAAGTGCACGGATCAAAGTTATAGCTGATATAGTGATATTGAGGGGCTGTATGTACATACACACTATATAGTGTGCCTCAAAGAGTATAAAGAGCTTTGGCAGCGAAGTTTCAAGTCAAACTGTACAGTCTCAATACCTAGTGAGCTGCCTAATTAGACAGCATTTTTTGGCAATGGAACGTTTTGATTACATAGTTCGATTAGGACGCCCAAAAATGCTGACTGCAGAACATGCAGATAGCATGCTTACATTTAAATAAATACAGTGGGGAAAACACATTATTCACTCACAGACTTGGTTGTAGCCTCTTGTTCGTCCACAGCAAGAGCCCATGAGTCGGTTGCCATGGCTCCAGTCGCAGTTATGTGAATTATAAATCTGTTTTGATAACTCTTCTGACGGGCTGTCCACTAGTTTCACTCTACTCAGCTCCGCGTGCGTGGACGCGCATACTGAGGGCGCGTGGATAGAATGCAGTCCGGGCGGAAGTTAGCACCAAATTAGTTCCAGTTTACTTTTTAGAAACTATCTTCATTTATGTTTATTGTCAAAATATGTGTGTGTGTTTAGTTAAAATATGTTTGTCTAATTTTGCAAATTTAAAAAAATGTAATTTGTATTTGTATAAAAATATCTAGTCAATTATTCAAATATATATAGCTTATTATTGTCTATTAATACAGAGGGATGCGAGCATCTGCCTAGGGGGATTTTGATTCATTTGAGTCCAGTCTTTTTAATCCGTTCACCACAAATGATTTGTTTAGCCAGTAACAATAATAGCCAGTAGGTGTCGACATATGAGCCGCTGCACCCGAATGTCCATATACTTTCCCACTATGTAGTATGCCAAAAATAGTATGCCAATGGAGTAGAATCATCAGAATCCTCAGTATTCAGAAAACAGAAAGCGACAAATATACGGATGTGTATGACTTTTTTTCTTCTGCTGAACACAAAGATTTTTAGAAGAATTTCTTGGCTCTGTAGGTCCTCATAATGCAAGTGAATGGGTACCAAAAATGTGAAGCTCCAAAAGAACATAAAGGCAGCATAAAAGTAATCCATACGACACCAATGGATAAATCCATATCTTCAGAATTTATATGATTGATGGGTGAGAAACAGATCGATATTTAAGTCCTTTTTTACTCTAAATCTCCACTTTACCTTTCAAGTTCTTCTTCTTTTGTTTTTGGCAATACACATTCTTCGTGCATATTGCCACCTACTGGGCAGGGAGAAAAATGTAAAGTAAAAATGGGCTTAAATATTGATCTGTTTCTCAGCCACACCTATCATATCGCTTATGAATATGGATGTATACTGCCTTTATGTGCTTTTTGTATCTTCACATTTTTGATACCCATTTATTTGCATTGTGAAACCCTACAGAGCTGAAATATACTTCTAAAAATCTTTGTTTGTGTTCTGCAGAAGAAAGAAAGTCATACACATTTGGGAAATGAGGGCAAGTGAATGATGAGACAATTATAATTTTGGGTGAAGTAACTCTTTATTATGAGGGAGTCTTTGATCAATGATGTGATTAAACTGATTCATTAAACACAATGAGTCATTCATGAGCGAAACAGTGGAGGTGTACAAGAACGATTCATTTACTTAAACAATTCAATCAAAACACAGATTCATTCACAAACAAAATTTGTGTTAAGGCACATTTAGGGAAGCAAAATAGTTTTCATAAAACGAGGTACTAACAAACCAAAACGACTGCAAGTGCCACAGTGCCAAGCCACATTTAATATACATCAGAAACAAGCACTGCTCATGTTTATGGACAGTCGAAGATGATTTTATGACTAGCTGTGTCAAGGATAGGCAAAGTATGCTTTTAGAAACAGGGTTATCCATCATACTGAATATGGTGAGTATATATTGGGAGGAATTGTTCATTCATATCAAATATATATACAGTATCTCACAAAAGTGAGTACACCCCTCACATTTTTGTAAATATTTGATTATATCTTTTCATGTGACAACACTGAAGAAATGACACTTTGCAAAAATGTAAAGTAGTGAGTGTACAGCTTGTATAACAGTGTAAATTTGCTGTCCCCCTCAATATAACTCAACACACAGCCATTAATGTCTAAATCCAGTGACCAGTTTGAGGGAGTGTGAGAGCGATGACACCAAATTTAACACTAGTGCTTCCCATTCACACCTGAGACCTTGTAACACTAACGAGTCACATGACACTGGGGAGGGAAAATGGCTAATTGGGCCCAATTTGGACATTTCCACTTAGGGGTGTACTCACTTTTGTTTCCAGCGGTTTAGACATTAATGGCTGTGTGTTGAGTTATTTTGAGGCAGTAAATGTACACTGTAATACAAGCTGTACACTCACTACTTTACATTGTAGCAAAGAGTCATTTCTTCAGTGTTGTCACATGAAAAGATATGATCAAATATTTACAATAATGTAAGGGGTGTACTCACTATTTTGAGATACAGTATATAGGGAACAAAGGAATCGTGATCTTTTTGACATAACCATGTTAATGATGGGTCATCCATGTTAACCTGTGGTTGCTATTATATTACAAAAAATTCCTCAGATAAACTATGATTACTGTGCAAGAATAATGGAATATTTTTAAAATGGAATTTTCCTTGAAATTATTTTATTTTCCCAATAAAATGGAATTGATTCTCCTCTGTCCAAATCTACACCAAATACTGTATAATAATAATAAAGCTTTAACCACCATTTTACCATAAAGTATGCAATGTTAAGTGGGTGTAGATGTGTTTTCTTTCTTTTATCTTTTCATTTTTTAGCCTTTAACAATGGCTTGGGGGACCCTTAAACATCAGGATTTTATGTTGACTTAAAAGTTAGCACTTTCAGAACAGCTGGAAATGCTATCAGTAATAACGGTTTTGTATTGTTTGTCTGTTTTCTGGTATACTGTATGCATTTTTTTTTTTAATGTCTAAATCAAATTTTTTATAGGCTATTCCTTCCTACACAGGTTATTTTGTATAGATAACTGTCCCTCTTATACAGATACATTTAGACCCAAGCCATATCAAGTAAATAATGGGAGTCACTACAAATTGTGTTACTGTTAGAAATGTAAGTGCAATACTGCTGAATTTCAAAGAGTCTTTATTATTTACAATAGGTTTATGTAGCTGATATTTATTACTTGAATCCATAATCTCTGGATGTGTTCCACATCATAGTATTTTTAGAGAGAGAGAGAGAGAGAGAGGAGAGAGAGAGAGAGAGAGATACAGACAGCACGTTAATTTAATTGAGAAGCTTAATTTTAAGCCAAAGCACCACACACACTCACACACACACACACTCACACAAACAAACAAACACACACACTCACTTTTTCCAACCGACCTGTTGTCTTTTAAGACCCTGGAGGCTCCATGTTGATTGTCATGGTTACCTCCTCTGCAAAAGCAGACTAATCAGATGCGCCATGGTCATAAAACCTATTAAGATCAAATAAAACCATCCCTCGCACATTGAAATCAAGATAGTGAAGCTCAGCAGTCCCTAGAGGAGAAAAAAATTTATGATAAAATGACTAAAAGTTGGTCAAAAGAGGGCAAACTAAGAAATACAGAGGACATGTGAGACTAAAAGATGGGGGCTAAGCCTCTTCTATGGTCCATAATATAATACCCTCCCTTCATTATCCCATGCATGGTTTACATTTCAGTCAGTGCAGTCCCTCCATCAAATAGGATACATGAATGGATGCCCTCGTCACTGATTACGGAGAGGTAGGAGGGGGACATGTGGCTGGGTGGGTTGTACAGATGCTGAGGGGAGAAATGAGCATTGGCGGGTGGGTTGGGGGGGTTCATTTGTTGCACAGGACAAGCTCTCGCAATCCAGCTTTCTCACTTCTGTTGTTGCCACAGCTCCAGTGAGCTACTCTTCATAACCACATGTTGCTGTGCTGACAGACTGCATTACAGCTGCTGCTATATCTGCCCTTCTCTCTACCTCTCTCTCTACCTCTCTCCCTCCCTTCACAATTCTTCTCAGTTGTTGTGTCCATCTTTGAGGCTGGGAGCTTTAATTTAGAGTTGCAGCCACCTGTGACAGCCGACGGTATCTCAACGCCACTCACACGGACATCATTACCTAACAGAAAGGGAAAACCTTTTATAATACAGCTTCATATGATCCATACAGTCATCATAACCAGAGAACTGTTGCAGATGCCAATGTGAGGTAAGAGTTGTGGTTTCCGACTGTATGAAATGCACGTTTACACTTGAGAAACTGGCGTGCAATTCAGTTTCACAACAGGTTTATGATTAGGCTGGAATTTCTTTGATTTACAAAATCTTGCCATGAAGAATCATGTTCTTTTAGATTACAGGTAAATATGTAAAGAGAACTGCAACAGATGCCAAAGTGAGGTAAGTGTTCTGGCTTCCAAATATCTAAATGGCATGTTTACACTTAGGAAACTGAATTGGTGTGAAATTCAGTTTCACAATGGTAATGAATAAGCTAAACTTGAAATTGAATTGGTGTGCAAGTCCGATTTAAAGTGGCTTTGATTGAACAACATTTTGTGATGAAGTATGTTGCATATTGGTTTAGAAGTGTTTTAAAGGCACAAACCTTTAGAAATGTTTGTCCAAAGCGGTATGGATTTTTTGAAGATGGATCTAGAATTGCAATTGCTATAATAAACATCTTTCAATTCAGTAGGATGCATATTGCTTTAGATTAAAAGCTGTAAGGTGTATTGAAAAGCACAAACCTCTCCGAAATGTCCAAAACGATGCAGATGGTTTGAAGGGAGATTTTTTATTAAGTGACAATGTCAAGGAAAATCTGGGCTTCCTTTAAAACAGAAATAACTCACAGAATCAACAGGTGGTTGTTTTTAATGCTGTGTCTCCCTCAGTGTGTTTGGCGGCAGCCTTGGTGTTTGTGTAGTGAGTTATTTGGCTGTTTTGTGGGAGTGATTCACACTCCAAGCTCCAGGGAGATGGAATGGGAGACAAAGGTTTCATCAGTGTCTGTCACCCTGATTTTTCTTCTTCTAGGTCCCATATTGCAGAATATGCGACTATACCAGTTGCAAATTCTGCGCTTTTAAGATCCAGAAGCTCAATGCACAATTTTATGTGGAGGCAAAACAAATCAACCTTGTCAGGCAAAGGGTGAAATTAAATTGGGCCCTTACACCTATATTTGCACTGCTTAGGTTAATTAAATACTAAAACTAGATGTTAACTAGGCAGGTGCCTGCATTATCAGAGGACATCTTCTATATCTGTTTTATGATGTCTGATGATGATATTGACACCTTTACTTTGTGCAAATGGGTCTTAGGACACATGATGGCAGTGTTTGACTAGTTTGGTGTACATGATGGCAGCAAGGGGTGTGGAGGAAATCTGTTGCACTCTTCTGCTCTGAACAGCACCGTGCCAAACCCTAATTTGTTAAAGAGTAGGTGGTGTTCCTGTGTCTGTGAGTTATGGTCATGTGGGGACCTGGATGAACGGCCCTGTTTCTGCTCCGTGATTACAGGGAGACGTTTAATCTCAAACATTAATGTCTCCTTTTGTCTTCTCAGAGTAATTACCTATAAATCCAGGGGTGAACTGGCTGAAAATCATGTCAGGTCCAAAACTGTGAAAGTCTCTGTGGAAGTTCAACAAGTTAGATGTGGAGTTTTTTTTTTTTAAAAAAGGGCAAAAATAAGGTGGAAATCAGGGATCTGTTTTTCGGGACACTAAACACACCTGGTCCTGAGCTAAATGACATTACAGTTCACCTTTAGGTATATACAGTATGTTAGCGTTTCACCCAAAGAAGAATTATAACTGTTTTTGTTTTTGCTGTAGCCCCCTCTATGAGCAGAATTAGATGAAATTTGGCACGCATTCACAAAATGTTTTCTCATTGAAGCTTCCCAAGTTTTGTTAAATTTGGACTTTACGTTCAGAAAATATAGGACGATAAGTGAATTTTGGCCATGGCCAAAAATGAATTGGCTTATGTCTTCTAACAATTTGACTAATTAAAATTATTTTGATAACTTTTTGTCTTGTTGGTCTTTAGATGATACATGCAACAACAACAAAAAAGAAAAGTCTAGGAGGAGTTCGAAAAAGTGGTTTTTGGAAACTTCAAAAATGCTGAAACTTTTATAGATTTAATGAGACAATTTAAGATGTTCAGTTACATTGTAGAGCTATTCAATTACATATGGGGTCAACAGGGTGGCTGATGAAATATTTATATATTATAAATAATTACATTTAATGATGCCAATTTAAACTAATTATTATTTTACAAACTATGAATCTCATAATCTCAAAATATCTGATAAATTATTGTCTTGGCCAATATATTGGTCTGTCACTATCAGTGTTGGGTGTAATCTGATTAAAAAGTAATTAGTTACTGTAATCAAATTACTCTGTTACAAAAAGTAGTATAATACATTAATTAGGGGCCAAGCACCGAAGGTGCTGTGGCACCTATTGTTTTCGTTATTATTATTATTATTAGGGGCCAAGCACTGAAGGTGCTGTAGGTGTGTAGCCCCTATTGTATCCGTTAGTATTCTTCTTCTTCTTCTTCCTAATGGGAGTCTATGACAGCCCATAGAACCTAAGAAATTATTAAATTTGTCAAACTGAAAGGGGTAGTCAAGCATAGCTCGCATACTAATTTGAGGTCTTTAGGACACACTCCATGTAAAAAATTTACTTTTCTTTTCTGCATATCTTTTTAACCGTTTGTCCTTGAGACACAAAAACACCTTACATTAAAACTTCGCCCATTACAGTGGCCGCCATCTTGGATTATGTCTTTTGTCATTTTTTTCCACTTCTGTTCCTTCAAACTTTGCCTGATTTGCACAAAAAATGGCTCAAAATAATCTCCAGAATGAGCCGCACAGAATTAATTATACAGAAGTTTGATATTTGACTTTGTTGAAAAGTTATACAAACAAATATTTAGCGAGATGGCTGTGAAATTGGATATGAGCATGTATCTCATCAATGCTGTGTCCTACCGAAATTAAACTTGGTATGCTTCATGAGGACCATAGTCTGAAGGCAAATGCAGAGTTTTGCGACAGCGCCACTTATGGGTTAAGAATTGTGAAAATGTTTTTTTTTTTTGCCTGTTCACCCCAATCTTGGAATTCCCAATTCCCACAACTTACTAGGTCCTTGTGGTGGTGTGGTTGCTCACCTCAATATGAGTGACAGAGGACAAGTCTCAGTTGCCTCTGCTTCAATCTGCACATCTTATCACATGGCTTGCTGTGCATGACAATGTGGAGACTCATGCTAATCTCCATGATCAATGCACAATTTACCATGCACCACTTAATAGATTAATTCTAGAGCTAGAACCACTTAATCACAACCATGAGGAGGTCACCCCATGTGACTCTACCCTCCCTAGCATCTGGGCCAATTTTGTTGCCCCAGCTGGAGTCACTCAGCACACCCTGGATTTGAACTCAGAACTCCAGGGGTGGTAGTCAGTGTCAATGATTGTTGAGCTATCCAGGCCCCCCTGACTGTATGTTCTAAAACAATTTTCATACCATTTTTTCCCATATCGGCCATACTGCCTCTCCACCATATTGACATTTATTTAAAAATGATATACTGTTTAAATACCTTGTTGGATTTCAAAGAAAATTGGTATGCATCATCAACATCATATCCTGATGATATTTGAGCAGTTTGGAGACAGCGCCACCAATAGTTAAAAAAATAACCCACACTTGTTTGTTGGCTCTAACCTCTGGTATATATATATATATATATATATATATATATATATATATATATATATATATACACACTCACCTAAAGGATTATTAGGAACACCATACTAATACTGTGTTTGACCCCCTTTCGCCTTCAGAAATGTTGGCCCATATTGATAGGATAGCATCTTGCAGTTGATGGAGATTTGTGGGATGCACATCCAGGGCACGAAGCTCCCATTCCACCACATCCCAAAGATGCTCTATTGGGTTGAGATCTGGTGACTGTGGGGGCCATTTTAGTACAGTGAACTCATTGTCATGTTCAAGAAACCAATTTGAAATGATTCGAGCTTTGTGACATGGTGCATTATCCTGCTGGAAGTAGCCATCAGAGGATGGGTACATGGTGGCCATAAAGGGATGGACATGGTCAGAAACAATGCTCAGGTAGGCCGTGGTATTTAAACGATGCCCAATTGGCACTAAGGGGCCTAAAGTGTGCCAAGAAAACATCCCCACACCATTACACCACCACCACCAGCCTGCACAGTGGTAACAAGGCATGATGGATCCATGTTCTCATTCTGTTTACGCCAAATTCTGACTCTACCATCTGAATGTCTCAACAGAAATCGAGACTCATCAGACCAGGCAACATTTTTCCAGTCTTCAACTGTCCAATTTTGGTGAGCTCTTGCAAATTGTAGCCTCTTTTTCCTATTTGTAGTGGAGATGAGTGGTACCCGGTGGGGTCTTCTGCTGTTGTAGCCCATCCGCCTTAAGGTTGTGCGTGTTGTGGCTTCACAAATGCTTTGCTGCATACCTCGGTTGTAACGAGTGGTTATTTCAGGCAAAGTTGCTCTTCTATCAGCTTGAATCAGTCGGCCCATTCTCCTCTGACCTCTAGCATCAACAAGGCATTTTCGCCCACAGGACTGCCGCGATACTGGATGTTTTTCCCTTTTCACACCATTCTTTGTAAACCCTAGTAATGGTTGTGCGTGAAAATCCCAGTAACTGAGCAGATTGTGAAATACTCAGACCGGCCCGTCTGGCACCAACAACCATACCACGCTCAAAATTGCTTAAATCACCTTTCTTTCCCATTCTGACATTCAGTTTGGAGTTCAGGAGATTGTCTTGACCAGGACCACACCCCTAAATGCATTGAAGCAACTGCCATGTGATTGGTTGATTAGATAATTGCATTAATGAGAAATTGAACAGGTGTTCCTAATAATCCTTTAGGTGAGTGTATATATATATATATATATATATATATATATATATATATATATATATATATGTATATATATATGTGAGTGATATCCTTTTGTATAGCATTGAGAAGTTTGGAGAAAGTATCACCTGTATTTCAAAAGAACATGGTCTGTTTAGCATAGTTATCATGCTACATGCTATGATAGCTTAGCATGCTAATTGGTTAGCATGCTAACTTTTGGGTTTTCTGTCTTATAAGGCTATTTGATCACAATGCTATCTGTAGGGAAATACTATTTTAACATGCTAATTGGTTAGCATGCTAATTAGTTAGCATACTAACCAACACATTTGTAACACTATTTGATCAAAAGGTTATCCGTAGACAACATTATTTTAACATTCTGATCAGTTATTATGCTATTAGGTTAGATACATCATGACCAGTCTGTTCTTTCTTTCTGCAGTGTTTGATATTAACCATTTTGGCTCTCCACCATTTTGAATCCTTTTTTTTTTTTTTATTAAAAGCTTGCTGACTCTGAGCATAGTGTGTCTCTTCAGCAACTGTTAAACCTATGGAAATGTGGTCCAGCAGTATGATGCACCATACCTGTGTGCTGTGGTGATCAAAAGGTTGTTGGTTTGAGACCAGCTTGGGGATGCTTTAAAAATTTGGAGTATTTGCTAAATAGATTATGCACGGTCTGTTCTTTCTTTCTGCTTTGTTTGATATCAGCCATATTGGCTCTCCACCATTTTGATTACTTTTTTTTTTATTCAAAACCTGATGACTCTAAGCTTGGTATGGGTTTTCAGCTTATGTGGTCCATATTAAATTTTATATAAAAGTGATAAATCTTTACGAAAATTGGTATACATCATCAACATCATGTCCTGAGGATAACTGAGAAGTTTGGAGACAGCGCCACCTATAGTTCAAAAGATAACCTAGACTTGCCTGCTGACTTTAACCGAAGGAAATCTCTTTGCCAGGAAGTATGCATGCTGCATCAGTGGTTAGACTCATGAAATGTAAAATGGCAGGTTCCTGGTTCGAACCACAGCAAGTCATGCATTACAAATGTGTGAACTTCTAGAGATATTTGTATTTTGCTTACTGAATAGAGGCGGGGCTTTTCTCCAATCAAATGTTGATTTGTATCTTTGTTTTTTGTGATTAACATTTTTTATTCATTCATACGTTAAACAAAACAAAGCAAAACATATATACACAGAATCAACTTTTAACCCCCACAATTACATTACATAACCCCACCCTGACCCTCAAAAAACAATTCCTGTGGTCACATATGAGTATGTACAAAATATATGTATATGTATATATATATATATATATATATATATATATATATATATATATATATATATATATATAATCACACACATTAATAACTATACCTCTCTCTCCACTGCCCCTCCCTGAGAGCCCTCCAAGAATGCCAGATATTTGCCTCATTTCCCAACAGTCTTCCAGATGACCCTTCTTCAAAAGCTGCCACCCTTCCCATCTCCAAGCACCACTCCTGGGTTGCTCCAGCCGATTTCCATCTCCTTAAAAAAAAATTCCAACGATCCTGACACTGGTTAGGACCCAGTTTTTTAAGTGTTTATTCCCTATATTGATGACCGCCCCATTGCCTAAAATACAGAGTCTGGGGCAAAATGAAATTTGAGTGCCCAATACATCACAATAAATCTTTGAACTTCAACCAAAATTCTTGGATCTTAACACACCACCATCTTCTGATTGGCATCACCAGCAGGTGGGTGTGTCTTTCACACCAAGTCTGTACAATTTAGAAGGGGTCCAATAGAATCTGTGTAAAATCTTGAATTGCATAAGGCGCACCTTCAAGCACCATTCAGACTTGATATTTTTTAGAATCCTAGCGCACACTCCCTCCTCCAATACCAAGTTTAAATATTTCTCCCATAATCTCTTGATAGAAGTTAAAGCTCCGTCCCCCAGACTCTGAATTAGCAGGGAGTAATACACTGATGCCTCATTACCTTTTCCAAAAGAAGTAATCACCACTCCCAGAGTATCTGCCACTTTAGGGGGGTGTATGCTACTCCCAAAAACAGTTCAGAGCAGGTGGAGCAGCTGTAAATACCTAAAGAACTGAGATCTGGGAATCCCAAAATGTTGAACCAAAGTTTCAAGGGATCTAAACACTCCACTCTCATAAAGGTCACAGTGTATCAACCTCCCTCACAATCCACTCTGACCAGCAGAAAGGGGACATATTAATACAATAATAATAAATAAATGTCAGAATTAAACACTCTGAACACGTTTCTCCATACTGAGTGCAAATGTGAGATAACGGGTGTAGTAACTTAAAAATAAGTGAATTAGTAAAGTGATTACTTTCTGAGATGATTAATCAGTAATTATTTTATTTTTTTGTTAACAACTGTTTATTGAGTTTTTCTTTTTTAAAATCAAGAAAATACAAAGCAAAAAGCAACTATACAAATCTAGAACCCACCCCACCCCACCCCTGGTAGACTTCAAGAAAATAACAATAAAATCCAAACATAGAATAAATAATAATATTAATAAAATAAATAAGAAAATAAATAAATTACATGGATGTTAAAAAGGTTGATACACTATCAAAAGCAGCATGCCATAAATTCACAGTCTTAACATTGGATCCATGCATACGAGAAGTTGAGAGTTCCATCGATATAATATCCAGCAAAGACACTGTCCATGTTCGTCTGTCCATTGTGTGAGGGGATTCCAACGGTTAACTAACATTTTTTTGCTGCTGTGAGAGCTGCTAACAGTAAATGTCTTTGTTGAATGGATAAGGTTAGGTCCCTTAAGTCATTAAAAAAAAAATTGTGTGGGGTCAAACAAATATCAGAGTCCAACAGATAAGATAAGTCCTGAGAGAGCTGGGTCCAAAAAGGTGAAAGAGAGGGACAGTCCCAAAAGAAGTGCAAGTACGTACCTAGAGATCCTTGAGAACAAAGATTACACTTGGGAGAGGAGGATAGATTCATATAGAAACGTTTCATAGGAGTCAAGTAAACCCGATTAATCAGTAAATTAATTAGATTACAATTTAAATAAGTAATTAGTAATTTGTAGTGGATTGCTAGTAACTTACCTTACACTGGTCACTATGTAGGCCTAAAACTACTACAGTACAAAGCACTAGATAGTAAAAATAAAATAGTGAGATAATTTGAAGGAATCGAATGCAACATTTTGTGAATGCATACTAAAATCTCTCACTTCTCAACAAAAATGAGCAGTTTGAAACATTGTTGAGACATTTGTCTGTATTCATTCTTTATTGCTGGCTATGAGAAAAAGTTAGACATCTCAATGGTAATTTTGTATTCCTCTGGGTCATGCAGACTGAAAATCTCCTTATCAGAGCATTAAATCATTATAAATCATATTGTTTTAACAATAGAAATTATTGACAGCAAATATGCAAAGATACTGATTTGCAACTTATAACCCATTGTGATTTTGTGTTCCTTCAGTCTGACATGATCTATGTGCTGACTTATGACATCAGTACTGCATCTGTTAGTGTGCCAGTAGTGTATTTGATGTGGCAGAGGAGTCCTTTCCCTTTGATGGTGTTGAACCAGACCTGTTTTCAGTGTGACAGAAATCTGCCTGTGGGACGAGGGGTGGGGTAGACCTGCCAGAGGTCTTCATTTTGACATGTGAGAGGCATCCAGAGCGATATATATATATATAATGCCGTTGTTCTGCTCTGTCTTCATTAATGCGACAGGCATAAGGGCAATAATGAATGATATGTGGTGTCTGTGAATATTAATTAATAGTTTTTTTCCCTTCTGTGAGAAAATTATGTTATCATTTACTGACCCTCAGGTATTGCTGATCCAAACCTGTATGACTTTCTTGCTTCCTTGGGACACACAAGGAGATTTTAGGTAAAATGTTCACACTGCTGTTTTTCATATACAATGAAAGTGAATGGTAACAAGGGGCGATTGAGCTCAAAACATAAATGTGGCCCATATGACTTGTGCACTTGACTTGTCTTCTGAAGTCAAATAATAGCTTTATGTGAGGAACAGATGGATTTATTTAAAAAAAAAAGTCTTGCCCTTTGTGCATGCAAAATATGCCATATGGTTTTAGAAGACTTTGAATGTAGCACAGAAGTAATGTGTGCTACTTTGATGATCCTTATTTGTCCATTAAAGATCTTGGCAGCCCTGGTCACGATTCACATTCAATGTATGGAAAAGATAGCTAAACTCTACTTTTTGTTTTATAATACATGTTTTCTGTGTGTTAAACTTTAGTTAACATTTGCAAGGAATGTGAAATTAGTTGAGAAAAGTTCTAGCATCATTTGTTTCCAGATTCCACAATTTTGGCTTAAAGAGATAGTTCACCCAAAAATAAAAATTATCTCATTGTTTACCCACATGGCATCCCAGACATGTATGACTTTCTTTTTTCTGCTGAACACAAACAAAGCTTTGAAGATCCAAAAAGCACATAAAGGCAGCATAAAAGTAATCCATATGACTCCAGTGGTTAAATCTAGGGATGGGCATTCATCAATAATTTGGTATTAGAATATTTAAGCTCATACATTTTTTCATATTCGAATATTATATTATGTAAATGAAGGTAATTCATGAGAAAGAGATGTTGTAAAATTATTTATTTAGTCATAAAGTTTGCATCACCATTAAAAAAACAAGCTTCTCGTTATAATCAAAACAAGCTTATAACATGTCCAGTGTTTTTTTATTTATTTATAGTTTTTATATTTAAACGACCAATGCGTGAAAACAAAAAAAGAATAGAATGAAAGCATTTAAGCTCACACAAAGTGAAGAAAAAGAAACTGCTAATGAAGTAGACTGACGCAGTTAACATACAGGACAAATATAAACACTCGGCATATAATAGTTATGTTTATATTGTATCTCATGTCATGTTTTTATTGAGAAAAACAACATATCCACATGCTCAGTAAACTATACTCATTTATACACACCAGTTTAAATGACGGGATGTCCCTTAACTCAGCTAGCCACAGAGATTGCGTTGCTACGGGGATGCTGCTTTCTGACGAGCTGCACATATAAGAGAGTAAAGTGTACTCTGCTTATCCAGTACATTTAAACAGGAACCCATCTTTCACACAGTAAGCCACATTCTCGCAATAACCCACTTTTTTGGTGTCCATCTGAACGTACTGACAGAACCGTTTGCTCAACAAATATGATCAACTTGTGTCCACACTCAACAGCGCCACCCAGTGCATTATTTTATTACAGGCAGTTTTAGTTTGTGTGTTCAGGATATAACATGCATCTCACTATATATATATATGGCCGGCAAAGCAAAAGTTTTTGAAATTCGAATAGTATTTTTACTATTCTAATAATTATTGCAGAACGAATATTCGAATATTCATCTACTCGTGCACATCCCTAGTTAAATCCATATCTTCAGAATCTAAATTGCGAAGATACACTTGCATTGTAAGGACCAACAGAACTAAAAATCTTGGTTTGTGTTCAGCAGAAGACAGAAAGTCATACACATCTGGGATGGCATGAGGGTGAGAATCATTTTTAGGTGAGCTATAAATGTAAGTATCCAAACAGGATTTATAGATTTATTTAATTTTAGGTTTATATACATTCTGCAAGATATGGGCTTTTTTAAAGCATTGTTTAAATGTTACCTAGTCTTTTTAGGTACATGCTACTTCTCTCTGGGCTCAACCATCATCATGCCAGGCCTGATCAACAAGAGCAAACGCAGCGCTCTGCCTCTCAGTGTCTCAGACATCGCCTCCTGTGTCAGGGGTTACACCCTGGCAATGACGGCTTCTTTGACCTATGAAAACATTGAGGATCACTCTATTGAGGGTAAGTATGGTGTCTTACACAGGCAAGAATTGCTGCTTTTTAGGTTTAGGGATTTGCACAAAATATTAAAATTTGGCGTGTAAGTCATCCACACCATCTGTGCTATGGACAAGAATGATAATTCAAATCATGAGGCATGTTGCTGAGAGGTGCAGTCCCAATACTCTTGGATCGAACATTTTGCAGATGTCTCATAAAACATGAGACAGGGTATTGAATCCAGCTTTTGATGAAAACCAAAATTGTGATTCTTATCCGCAAAAGTAATTTTGGAAGAAATGTATAACGCTTCTTATTATCATTGTAATACTTTCTCAAAATCCCCAGTTGAGGTGTTAGAATGCCCTAAAGAGAGAAGAAACGCTTTCCATCCCCTCACCTCCCCTTATCAGCTATGTGTTAGAGGTGTGAAAATGTCACTGGCAGATTGTTGCTCTGTGGTCTCCGGTGCCATATTGACTCACAGTGATTGGATTTTGCTGTGGTCAGTGCAGAAAGCACTAAAATGAAGGATTTAATTTCTGTCAAGTGCAAAATTCACTTTGTGTAAAGATTGGTTTCTGCCACTGCATGCTGTAATAAACAATGACTTCTCAATAAATGTGATAAATCACTTTGTCTTTTCTAATCCCCTTTTTGTGACTCATGCAGGAATCTTTATATACCCTGTGGATGAATGCAGTGTGGTGGTTGGGTTCGAAGCAATGATAGGCAACCAGATAATAACCGTGCAGGTCAAAGACAAAATGAAAATCGATGACTGTTGTTTTGATTGCTGTAACGCTAATGGAACCTCTCAGAGTGGAGGTGGTAAGATTGCACGCTCATTTATAATGCTTATTCAAGATACTGCATATCTCATTTTTGATTCTCAACTAAAAATGAATTCATAGTGTGTACCCTGATGAAAAGACCAGTTTTGATCAGCATGAATTGCCATGCTGGTCCAAACTGGTTTATGTTGGTTAGTGCTGGTTGTTTCCCGATTTGATTCAATTCTGATTCTCAAGCACATTCCAATTTCTATACGATTTCATTAGATTCTGATTAATTTGGGTATATTTCAGTTATAATGGTTGTTTTGCTTACATATGAAGGAAAGACTTTCTCAGTTAATGCTGTAAATTATACAGGGAACTTCTAAATGGGAAAGCCCAGATTACGGAAATATTAATTCAAAAGATTAACAACAGTGCCCAAACTATGCAGTTACATTGCTATTTATGAAAGAGTCTTAATAATAAACATTGTAATAAACTTTAAAAGTAAAAGATTGATCTTGGGATTTTAATAATCGATATCAGGATCATTCAAATTAAATTATCCTTGCAAGATAATCTGGTTAAAGGAATATTCCAGGTTCAATGCAAGTTAAGAGCAATCAACGGCTGTTGTGCCATAATGTTGATTATCACAAAAATGTATTTAGACTCGTCCCTTCTTTTTCTTTAAAAAAAAAGCAAATATCGAGGTAAGGGTGTGGCTGAAAGGGGGCCCATTTTTTGAGAATTGAAAGACAGAAATGTGAAGCTTGTTGTTTTATAAAAGCACTTGCATTAATAGTGTATAATTTAAGATGTAAAGTTGTTTAAATAGTTTTACATGGGATTATATGCTTTACAATGTTATGTCTTCATGGCCATTGAGTTGTAAAATTGGATATAACTTTACACAAATAAGGTTAGTAAGTGATTTTAGCACACTAAAATAATGTTAAAGTGGCCATGTCATGAGCAATCAAATTGAACTTGATATTTTGACATATACGAGGTCATTCTACTGTAGAAACATACTGTAAATTTCAGAATTCAAAACTTAGTGCCCGATGCAATAAAAGCATTTATTGAAACCAAGCTGCAAAAATGCCTCATACTCTACCTCCGTGATTTCCCTACATCATTTGGGTGCTCATTAATTCATGACTGCCTCTACAGCAACAACATCAATGCCTACTTAATATCATCACACCCTTGGCCCCACCCACTGGCACTCAGTTCGAAACAGAGAGCAAGAGAGAAAGCAGGACAAACAGGCCTAATGTGGCCTAACTATTCCTGAACACCAAAGGGGACCCATCTGGACTATTTTCAAATGCAAATTTTGAAATATTTTTGTATATAAACATGCACTGGACAAACGTCTTTGACTGTTGTCATGTATCTTTCACCTCTTTTAAAAGATGCTGTGTAAAGTTACAACTCAAAAGAGGAGATTCCATTTTCTGTCATTAAGCTGCTTCCTCTTGCTGTTTTGAGCACAAACTGCTCAACAAACGGTTCTTTCACCCATTTGCGCTTTTAATTGTTGGTGTATGTAAACAAGCACTTGCAAACATGTGTAAATATTGCACATGTTTGCAATACATTTAAGATGATTGCATTTAAGCTGAGTCATTGCAATTCTGCTGCAGGACACCTAATTCTGGATGAAGATCAGGAGAGGACAGTGCTAGTGGTCAATTTGGGGGTCATTCCTGCTTTGGAGACCATCAATATACTGGTCAGCACCTCCTCTGAGCTGAGCACACTTCCAAATGGTGGAATTCGGATCACCTCACCTCCCATCTTTTCTCCGAGGGTCCAACGTTCTGTCAAAGAGGAGCAGGCGTTTTCGCCCAGCACTGCTAGGAGGTACCAGAGATTTGTCTTTTCCATCACTTTTTGAGTCATATCACCCATCAGCTCTCACATTGGTTAAATATACTTTATGAAACTGAAAATGAATCTGTGAAATTATGAAGTTGCTGATTTGTCTCAGGAGGGATAGACACCATTGTGCATTAGGAACTCATGAGCAGACAGCTTCAGGTGTGTGTTTGGCTTCTCTGTTGGAGGAAGAGTCCATCAATTCCATCGACTATGAGTTCAACTTCCAGCTTGAGATCAGAGGACCATATCTACTGGCAGGTTAGTAAAATTGGAATTCAAGGCAACCAGACTGTAATTTGAAAGCCCTTGCAGAGCTTAAAAATGAGAGAGAAAGTTGTTAGATTGTACAGTGAACACGTTATTTCAGCATAGCAGTTGTATGAAGTATGTATCTTCCTGTTAAGGGTTGCATAGCAGTCTAGTCCTTGCATGTTGCCTTACATCTGTTGTGCATGCTTATTTTAGATGCTTTTGAAAATTTTCTGTGCAGGTGTGGAGAGTCCCTCTCACGCCATCCGGGCTGACGCTGACCCCTCTGCTCGCTCTGCAACCAACATTGTGGTCACGCTGGCTGACAAATACACCTACGACTGCCCTGTGGAGATATTGATCTACCCCAGTGGTGATAATTCTATACATATGTTTGTTTATTTACTGTATACTAGGATGAGAACTTCATATTGACTACCCTTTTTAAACTAGTCTAATGAGCATCACTTTTACCATCGTTATACTTGGGGTTAGGGATTTTTCAAAAACCACTAACACTAAGTTTTCAATGATTCAATGAAATGAATGATACAGTACCTCCAATCATGTAAAGTGAATGGACTTTTTCACCTGTTGGGTGATAAAATAGCTGAAAAAATCCCATAGACTTGCATTGAGGACACTAGCCATTATTAAGGACCAGAATATCATAGAGACTATTTTGACTTGGGGCAGTAAGCAACCACCTAGCAACCACCCACAACACCCATGCAAAACCCCTCAGAAAGCATTAGCAATGCCTTGGGAAAAGTTTTTGATGTTTAATTTACTGAACAAAATGCAGTTCATTGGTTTTAAATAGCAGGTACATAATAAGAGATGCTCCAATATAGATTTGCGCATCCCCGGTGCAGAATAATGCGCTTCAACGTAACCAGAGTGCTTGGAGTCGCTTCAAAAGTGCACACTATATGTTTTTAATATCAGATGAAGATCCACCATTATGCAACACATGCTGGCTTTGGTTAGGTCTAACATATTTTACTGGATTTTGCTGGTTTTGTTTATTTTAGGATATTATTTTACTTGGCAAACACTTTTGAAGAGATTTTTAACAAAGTCAATACTGAATCAATTATTTTCTTATTGAAAATTATTTAACAAAATCTTATCTAGGTTTTTTATTCAATCTACCTTTTAATGTATTCTAACTTGTTCTTCGCCATGAAAATAGCCTTGGAAGCTGGCATGGCATAAAATCACTAACTAACTAATGCTTCAAAAGTGCATATCAGGAAGATTATCGTGGGTGCTCAACATGTAGTTTATGGCAACAATAGTTTTTTTCTTCTGCAACAGTTAACTAAAGCAATCCGTTGTCAGTCAGAAACCCCACCATAAACATCTGGCAACAGACTCCATAAAAACACTGCCTTTAATCTGTCCACAACACCTTACAAATAAACCTGTGGACTATGCATAATAACGGGAACATTTGCTTACAGCAAGCGATTTAATTCCGCTTATGAATAAAGTTGGATCTCTCAATACACCGCTTAAAATATTAAACTCACTAGATTGTTGTTGGTCGACTAGTGCAACATCCTGTCCCATTTTTAGGTTGAATTCTGACTGCATGTTTTACACCTGTCAGTAACCTATAGTCAACCAAATGCTCCCAAACCGCATATTTAATTCCTCTTGTATTATATTTTTGAGTTCATGTGTAGCCCCAGTTTCAAAATTAAAAGTTCACCTTCAGTCTGCGATACCTGGCCAAGCATCACATGGACACCATCAGTAACTAGGAATGTCCCGATACTGATACAGCTATCAAAATTGGTTCCGATATCACGCTCATGTTCTTGTACTTGTGTTTGAAATAATGCTACGACACCAAAAACCAATACCATTTGACATACAAATGTCATCCTGTTAACATTCAGTGTGATGGTTAAACCGCAAAGGCTGTGATTTAAATATATTCGATAATAAATATATAGTTTGCGTGTGCTGCACGCTTTCAAATGTGAGCACTTTTGAATGTGTGTGGAGCTGGTGTTGTGCTGACATTGTAAACTTTAGAGCTCCATGGCTCATACACAGAAAACATGTTTTTTGTGGAGATATTTGGTCCCCATGTGGACAGACAAACAAGATAACAGCCACACACTGTCCTGTGTAAACTGGACAATAGAGTCAGCCTTTCCAAACAAACTAGTACTAATCTTTTCAAGTGCCTGAAAACCTCCATCCACCATGTTCAAATTTGAGCGGGTTTATTAAATCAAAAGCTATTGAAACATCAGTCCCAGGTCCACAACTATAAAACAATTTCCTGGGCAGCAAGCCCTATTTACTTGCCCTCTGCCATTAAAATCTGAGCCCCCCATCCCTTTATATTTCCCTGCCCATTCTATCATGCATCTCAACCACCTCTGGTGGTGTCTGCGAGGCATAAATGAGTATCATAAGCTGCCTAGATAGATGCCTCACTCTCCAGTTGACCCAAAGCCAGTATTGTGCAATTGAATTCATCAGAGAGCATGGTGGCATTGGCACCCCCATCACAACACCAGTTTTGAGGAAGCTACTTTTGAATCTATAGCGTCCCAAACTACATATAATTTAAAGCACTACAATCAAGCTACATTTAAGGTATATAAGGAGGCAATATGTTTTAAAAGTCTATACAGTAGACAGTAAGTGTGTGATCTTTCAGCCCTTTTGGCTGTCATAATTCCATAATTTGTGTACTTCCTTCACGGTAGGTGCTCACTTTTGGTAAATGTAATAATAATTATTTCTCCCTCTGTGCAGAGCCTCATCTGCCACATGTTCTCATTGAGGATGGGGACATGACACCAGAGGAATACGATGAACACCTGAAAGGAAGGAGCGATTACATCAAGGCTACGAAGAAGGACTGCAGTAATGTGAATATAGTAAGTGCAAGAATTGAGACTAGATGAATGAGAGAGTGCAAAAGTGAGACATGTTTACATGCACATAATTTTCCAATTATAGGAATGTTCCAGTACAATACAAGTTAAGATCAATCGACAGCATTTGTCAAGTCAAGTCAAGTGGTTTTTAGTGTCGTTCAACCATATACAGGTAGTACAGTACACAGTGAAACGTTCCTCCAGGACCATGGTGCTACATAAAACAACATAGGACAAACACAGAACCACGTAAGACTACACAGACTAAATAATATACCTATATAAAGTGCACGTGCAAACATGTGCAAAAAGTACGGGACAGTACATAAATTACTAAAAAGTAACAGGACAATAGGCACAGTGAGAGACATTGCAGTGCCGACCAGTACACAGTAGTGCAAAAGTGTGTGTGTGTGTGTGTGTGTCAGTCCAGTCTCTTGAGTATTGAGGAGTCTGATGGCTTGGGGGAAGAAGCTGTTACACAGTCTGGCCGTGAGGGCACGAATGCTTCGGTACCGCTTGCCAGACGGCAGGAGGGTGAAGAGTTTGTGTGAGGGGTGTGTGGGGTCATCCACAATGCTGGTTGCTTTGTGGATGCAGTGTTTTTGTCAATGTCTTTGATGGAGGGAAGAGAGACCCAGATGATCTTCTCAGCTGTCCTCACTATCCTCTGCAAGGCTTTGAGGTCCGAAACGGTGCAAGTCCCAAACCAGGCAGTGATGCAGCTGCTCAGGATGCTCTCAATAGTCCCTCTATAGAATGTAGTGAGGATGGGGGGTGGGAGATATGCTTTCCTCAGCCTTCGAAGAAAGTACAGACGCTGCTGGGCTTTCTTGGTAATAGAGCTGGTGTTGAGGAACCAGGTGAGGTTCTCCGCCAGGTGAACGTCAAGGAATTTGGTGTTCAAGGTAGGAGAATTGATGCTGTTTTAAAGGCAAAGGTTTCTACACCAAATATTGATTTAGCTTTTTTATGTTTACTGGACTTTGTGTGACGTTAACTGATTGTGGAGCGGAGGGGGGCGGGGCCGGGTTGGAATATCGCGCGCCCGGTCCCCAGTCGGCCTGATGAGTCGCGCGAGGGATAAAGGCAGCCGGTGACGATGGTTCGAGAGAGAGAGAATTACGGGCATGTCCGTCATGTGTGTTTATGTTTGTGCTTTTGGTTTAAGTTTCTCATTAAAATATCATTTATGTTGACAAGCTGGTTCTCGCCTCCTCCTTGCCCATCCTTTAACCGTTTTACATTGGTGCCGAAACCCGGGAAGGAGGAGGGATGCCCGTCGCAGAGTCCTCGACACTGCCGTCCACCCAGGGGAGCACCGCTGCCATCTGCCGGGTGACGGAGTAGCCCGACCGCCCGGATGCGGGGTACAGCCGTCGTCCGCGGGGCAAGTGGGGACTGGATACCCCTACCGCCTGGAGCGAGGGAGCCGCTGCCGGGGGCGGAGGAGTGCCCTGCCGTCCCCAGAGACGCGGAGGGGTCGAGGGAAAACCGCAGTACGCAAGGGGAGGAGGGAAGAAACTCTCCGAACGCCCGGAGCGGTAGAGCCGCTGCCAGGGGCAGAGGAGTGTCCCCATTTGCCGCCAGAAAAGCGGAGGCGCATTCTACCCGCTGGGGGTCGACGGTTTCACTCCGGTTCGCCTGGGGTTGGAGCGGCTGTCGTCCGCCTGAGTGTGGAGGAGTGTTCGAGGACCACGCGACGGTACATCAGAGAACCGGTGAGTGAGCTTTTTCTCTCTCTCCTCTCTCTCTCCCTTTCGCACCGTGTTGGCCTTTTCTCTCGCCTATTTTTTTATTTTATTTTTTTCTCCTCCTGTCTCCTCCCAGGGCGAGGAAGGCGGGGATGACCACGCGGGACGCAAGATACACCCCGCCCCAGGGATGGGGGGGGTGTACGTCATGCCGGTGGCACCCCGGCCTGAGATAACGCCGGGAGGAGTGTGGAGCGGAGGGGGGCAGGGCCGGGTTGGAATATCGCGCTCCCGGTCCCCAATCGGCCTAATGAGGCGTGCGAGGGATAAAGCGGCCGGTGACGATGGTTCGAGAGAGAGAGAGAATTACGGGCATGTCCGTCATGTGTGTTTATGTTTGTACTTTTTAATTGCCGTTTTCTCTTTCACAGTTTAACAATAAACAAAACATACAGCACACTGGGTTGCTTTTTGGGCTCTCTCTCTCTGACTGGAGGCTCGGAGTCTGCTTTTATGCCGCTCTCCTCGTGCTCACTGGAATTAGAGACAGGTGTTAGGCATAATTTAGCTCAGGTGTAAGCACCCTTACCGCTTTCCTCTCCCGGACGGGCGCTTGACCACGCCCCCGCTGCCACATACCCCCACCGCCCGACTCAGGCCGGGGCGCCATCCGGCCTGCCTACCACTCCCCCCCCATTTCTGGAGAGAAAGTCGGCGACAGCCATCTGCACCCCCGGTTACTTGTGGAGACCACCTCTCACCGCGCCAGCTCGCAGAGGTTTCCGAGTTGCAAAAAGAATTTGCAGATGTGTTTTCTCCTCTACCGGGCCGTACAAACATCATACAACACCACATCGAGACCGAGCCGGGAGTGGTAGTACGTAGCCGCCTCTATCGCCTGCCCGAACACAAAAAGAAAATAGTTTGGGAAGAATTGGATGCGATGCTTGTGATGGGAGTAATAGAGGAATCCCACAGTGATTGGTCCAGCCCGGTCGTCCTTGTTCCCAAGAGCGATGGGTCTGTACGATTCTGTGTGGATTATAGAAAAGTCAACGCGGTGTCTAACTTTGACGCGTACCCAATGCCCCGTGTTGATGAACTGCTCAATCGGTTAGGTGCTGCTCGATTTTATTCGACCTTGGATTTAACAAAGGGCTATTGGCAGATCCCCTTGACACCAATGTCTCGTGAGAAAACAGCCTTCACTACGCCGTTTGGATTACACCAATTTGTGACGCTTCCTTTCGGTTTGTTTTGGGCACCAGCCACGTTTCAACGACTCATGGATAGGATGCTCAGACCTCACACCGCTTACGCCGCTGCCTATTTAAATGATATTTTAATGAGAAACTTAAACTAAAAGCACAAACATAAACACACATGATGGACATGCCCGTAATTCTCTCACTCTCGAACCATCGTCACCGGCCGCCTTTATCCCTTGCGCGCCTCATCAGGCCGATTGGGGACCGGGCGCGCGATATTCCGACCCGGCCCCGCCCCCCTCCTCTCCACACTGATCAATTAAAACAATTTATGCCATTATTTTTGAAGACATCCTCACTATGCAACATTTTTCACAAGTGCCTAAAACTTTTACACAGTATTGTACATGTTAAAATAATTTTAGTGTGATAAAATCGCTTACTATATCATTTTAAAGTTATATTCAATAGTACAACTCCATTTCCATGATGATGTAACAGTGTAAACCCTATTAGCAATTTTAGCACACTAAAATCATGCTAACATTTCAAATGTTACATCTTGTCGCTATACTTTTGAAGCAGTGTTTATTTAAATGTTATTGGACTGGCCCCTTTCACTTGTATTGTAAGTGCCATTACAGTAACCATTTTTGTTTTTTTTATTTTTAATAAGTCTTTTTTTAATGTGTTTCCTCAATAGCTTGACTTTTAAAAACTGTCGGTATCTATCCCATAATTAGTTTTGACATACACAGACCCAAGATTATGATTAATACAGGCAATTGCCAGCTGTCCTATATTTGGATTCCAACAAACTGGAATATTTGAATAATATTTGTAACACCACAGTACATTTTTGAAAGGGTTGTCATTATTAAAAACTTGTTTTTCCTGTGTTGACATATTGCATGTTGAAAAATTAAGTTGGAGTAGGGCAAATTCAAGGACTTATCCCTAATGTAAAAAGCTTATTGCCTTTAGTTTATGTCACAGCCTGGCCCAATTGAAACTTGCTATTTCTAATTCATTGCAGATGGTATTAGTCAGAGTTTTTACAGAAAGAGAGACTGTATTTTGTAAACATGTATATCTGCCAAATATATATATATATTTAATCTATATCACTCAAGCAAGAGTGCGATATGGCCCTGCTATCAGCACTGCTATAGCCCGATTGCGAGTGTGATATTGCTTAAGTGCAACAGTTCAATGAACAAGTACATACTAAAAAATTAGGAAAAATGGAGTACTGTCATAAAAACGCATTTGTGCATGGAACTACTTTATTACACAACCGATCAGAATCTGCCGTTGCTGGTTCAAAACAAATGATGTGTCCAAGCCTCCGTTAGTAATTCAAAAATGTCACTTCAGAAATAGTATCACGGCTTGTGCTGTTTCGAATAAGGTATTGGATAAACAAGGGTGTGTGTGTGTGTGTGTGTGTGTGTGTGTGTGTGTGTGTGTGAGAGAGAGAGATCGAGATCACCTGTCGCCACACCCAAGCAGAGATGTTTTCAGCTTTCTGAAGATCAGCTTTCTCAGTGGTAAAATAGCCGTCCAAGCGGGGGTATTCCTCTCTATTTTGCGGTAGAGTCATTCCCTATAGGAACCGTAATGCCCTCTGCCATTTTAAACAATATGTATCCAATGTGGAAACTCCATTAAGAGGTAAGCACCATAAGATCTGTAATCAATCAGTCTGTTGTGTCTCTCAGCTGTGATGAGCCGTAATGCTGAAGTTGTTTGTTTAAAGCCGTTTAAAGCTATTTTCCAGCTTTAGTAGTAATATGAGCGATCATGGAGTGCTGTTCTACGTAAACAATGACTAACGGATTCACTTCACGTCACCAACTGGCTCATATTGCACACAAAAATTATCTTTTGCCACCACCTGCTGTGCGTATGTAATGTAAAAAAAAAAAAGATGCAAAAAGAGACACATAGCCTACACATATGCTCTACTCTTACACTTTAGTTTAGGATGACGAACACAAGCGGAGTGATGCATACAGTGAAGCGTCGGAGTGCTGATGCTGTCAGACCATCAGTGCTCATGGAACATCTCTCGTCCAATCAGATTCGAGGACCGGAACTAAATGTTATATACACACACACACACACACACACACACACACACACACACACACACACACACACACACACACACACACACACACACACACACACACACACAGACACATACATATATTTCACCAGGTTTTAGGAGTACAGATATGGACAAATTGCCACAATTTCGATTTTGATTCATGGGGTCTTTAATGTTATGCATCCCCTAAAGTGATTTTCTGAAGTCCCTACTGAGGGCATGTTTTCTTGATGTGCTGCACTCTCTAAAATTTTCAGAAGTTTTTAACATCAAATTATTAGATTTAGTCTTCACTTTTACTTAAATTAGGGGGGCCTGGGTAGCTCAGCGAGTATTGACGCCGAGTACCACACCTGGAGTCACGAGTTCGAATCCAGGGCGTTCTGAGTGACTCCAGCCAGGTCTTCTAAGTCAGCGTTTCTCAAACTGGGGTCCTTTTCAAACAGCCAGGGGGTCTGTGGAGAACCCCTGAATTGTAATAAAAAAATGCATTAAAAAAACTACTCAATCTAAAGCTATTGACTGGTATAAAAACACAACATAACAGAAGTTAAGAGCAATTTATTCAAAAAAATAAATAAAACATTTTGATTCTTGAATGCAAATTGGGGAAATTAGCTTATTTCCATGGTAACAGCCACAGCAATTTCTCTGATTGGTGAATTAATCTCACTTCAAGATGAATCTTTTTACACGTGTTATCTATAGGAGTTTCTTTGCCTAAAAGCAAAAAGTGTATGAATAATGATTAAATTGTTATTGTGTCATTACTGTTGTTTAATTATGAATATTGTGGCGTGATTGTAGTTTATACGAATTAAAACAAATGAATCAATCCTCAACTGTTTAGTTTTTTCTTCAGAACATTATGGTGCTTTATTAATGTGTAAACACATGCTTTGTCTAGGGGGAAATTATATTAATTTACAAAAAATCAGTAGCATACTGTTTGAGCTTTGTAGCGTTCTCGGTGATGTTTCGCCATCCGACAGACTAACTCTCCCTAACTTAAATTTTATGGTGTTTGTTTTTGCTCTCTTTGATATGAATCGCTTTGATTGTATTCCTCACTTGTAAATTGCTGTAAAATGGCTGGATGTACTGTTAGGCAAAGTCAAAGGAAAGGCAATTTATAAAGCACTTTAAAAACATCAGTGTAGACCAAAATGCTGTACATTAAGTGTACAGCAAACACAATCTTACAATCTTATTAAAACTTCCAATGGAATAAATCATAAATCCAAATGTAATGTCATTGAAACACTTTGCATACAGAAGCCTTACACAACAGGACAGCAATGCTTGGCCATCCTGCAAGCTTCATATGTTTTGGCCCGGTTGCTAGGGAGGGTAGAGTCACATGGGCTAACCTCCTAGTGGTTCGCTCTCGGTGGGGCACGTGGTGAGTTGTGTGTGGATGCTGCAGAGAATAGCATGAAGCCTCCACACACACTAAGTCTCCACACGCTCAACAAGCCATGTGATAAGATGCGTGGATTGACGGTCTCAGACACTGAGGCAACAGATTCGTCCTCTACCACCTGGATTGAGGCGAGTCACTACACCACCACGAGGACCTAGAACGCATTGGGAATTGGGCATGCCAAATTGGGGAGAAAAATGGGAGGAAATAAAAGTATGTTAGGACTATTGAATGCAAAATCACTTGCCATTTAACTGTCACTCCAGGACAGAGTACCATTAAGTGGGAATGTTAGCGCAAAGCGTCAATTGGATTCTTAAGTGAGTGCTATTCCTCAACAGGAGGCAGTGAACATTCAGCCCTAAAATGATCAGCAATGAATAGAGGTTTCTATGGAAACTGTCAAAGGTCTCCAGCTCAGTCCATAGTGTTCCTAGCTGACGGGTGATGAAATAAGAGTTAACCTCCTTTGGGGATGTATACTCCTTTAGTTAAATTAAAATTCTGCAAACATGCAAGGGGAATCTGGGAACTTTAAAATATAAATAGATATTTTAATTCTGTTCTCAGCTCAAATATGCACACTTCTTAAGTGTCTAGCTTAATTAATAATTTGCTGAAGTGAGCTCATCATACATGCATTAAAGGAATATTTTCAAACTCAAAATGAAAATGATGTCATCTACTCACCCTCATGTCTATCAAAACCCATATGACTATCTCTTTTCCGTGGATTTCAAAAGAAGATATTTAACATCCTGAGACCCGAGCATGACTGCTGTGTGGATTTTCCATTTCCCTTTTTGATTTGTAACTAGTAGCACCTAATAAACAAGCAAATTTTTCTAGAGCAAATTGTTTACCTAAAAATATATGTCCACACATGTGGACAGTGGGACTAAGTTGTGAAATGTTAAATAATACCAAGCTACAGAAAGTCCGATTTTTTATTTTTCTTCATCAAATTGTTAATTAGGTTTCCTGGAGTGTTGGTTATTTATGTTTTTGAGATGTTACAGACATTACATCAGAAATTAGCATAATTCATTCTTATTCAAATGAATGCCCAGCAAAGCATCATCCAATCACTGCCAACCATGTTAAAATAAAATAATACATTATAAATTCTGAATCTATGTAATGATTGCTATTGTCTGCCAAACATGTTGAGTGGTCCAAACATCATCTGCAGCCTGACACTGAACTTTTGTTTCCGATTTTAGGAGTGAATGGAATATAAGATGCTCTCTTGCTCTCTTGATCCCTATTTAGGGAATTAATTAACCCCCAGTGTGCTGTCTGTCTGCAGTGGTCACAGAAAAGTACAAATTGCTACATTTTTCAGCTTTTGGATGAACCCATTTACATTCTCAATGTGAAAATGCAGAAATATATAGGAATGCATTTACTATGTTAATGAATGAAACCGTATTGTACAGTAATAATAAAATAAAATGTATATTAAAATGACCCACAGGTGAGTAATGTTGAAAGTTATTCAAAATAATTTACAGGTTTTTTCAACTTTTTAGGGAACTTTCAAAATCCACATTTGTGGACATCATGTTTATCAGCGTGCTGACGTGCGAGAAAATAATACATGTTTTAGAGATACTACTCTTTAAACCCAAACAGGTTTCAATGAAAAAACGTAAAGAGGTTTCTTTGGATCTGCGCCTGCAGAGAAATCAAAGAAATCATCATTTAAGAAAAACCCTTCTTGTGAACAGTATTTAGTCAGTATAAATTATGTGTTGTGAATAGCAAAGCCAAAAAACAATGTCCACACATGTGGATGCGGGGTCACACAAGCTTAAAGCAGAGCCATATTGACGACTTTGATTGACAACTTGATTGTTTTATGATTTTCTGTCTTTTTGATGTCTTGACAGCCAGTGGTCCCCATTCACTTTCTTTGTATGAGTGCAGATTTCCAAGAAGTTATTTTAAGTACAATAGGCTACCTAATTGAAGCTTCATATAAAGTGGTTGAAATACATTATTAACTTACATCAAAGCTTTTAACAATAGTCCAATTAGTGTTAAACACTCCCACCTCCAGGAAATTGCACTGGACTCAAAACTTTTACTTTGAAGGCTCTTCCACACATCAGCAAGTTAAGCTTTAACTCTCAACCTCTTATTTAACAGCTCTGGTCTTCAACTCCCAGGATACAACTGCCCACGTTATTTGAGAACTTGAAGCTGAAGTAAATGTATTTAATTTTTTTAAAGGAATTTAAAGGAATAGTTAAAACAAAAAGGAATATTCTGTGATCATATACTCACCCTCATATTGTTCAAATGCCATATAATTTTCATGCTTTTGTGGAACACAAAATGAGATATTAGACAGAATGACATATTCAGTTACTATAAAATTTTGTTGTATGGTCTGTCAAGCAAGAGTAAATGAATGAAGGCTGTTTGGGCAAATCTCGTTAAACCTGTTTTATTTCACCCCAAAATCAACATAAAGAAATAAGCAATTATATTTTGCATAAATAAAAATGAAGCATATCACTTCCCTTATTTCACATTACAGTAAAGTGTATATATACACACACACACACACACACACACACACACACACACACACACACACATTATTTAATCCTGTATTTTAAAAGTATGGTTGTATTTTTTATACTGTCTTTAATTTAATTATCATGATTTAAAGCTTTTGTAGATTTCTAACTCTTTCAATGTTAAAATACTTTTTCTCCTATTTCAGCTTAATATGCAGACAACTTTTAGTAAAACATTCATTTGATAATTTTCTCATTTACACGGTCTTTCTGTTGCGCTATGAAAATTAGTTTTATAGAAAAGTTTGTTTCAACTACGTTATTCAACCAATGGCATGAGTTGTGGGCGGGACTATCTCTTTGTTTGTCCAGCAAGAAACAGGGGCATTTTTTCAGAAAGCTGTTTTGAAAACCAAGTTTAGTTTTGAAATTCCGTTTTGTGGGGGTAGTTGTGCAAGAATTACATACTTCAGCTTTTATATTGCAAAATATATTTCTAAGGAGAATCACCATTGATCACCATTCTCAAAAGTAAAACATCTGGATATATAACAGTAATGAAAAATGGGGGAAAATGTGCTTAAGTGTCATGAAATAATGTCACAATGCAAAGGGTCTTAACCATTTAGGCTCGGATTGGCCAGCCATGAAAAAAGAATTATAAAATTTGAATTAACTACAGTCTTGACAAACACAAAATAGGTATTGTTTTCAAGAATATAAGCTCTGCTTTATAATGTATGTAGACATTTAACCAAAACTGAACAAGTGCTTAGAAATTTGCAGACAAATCAGAATGTTCCAATTTGTTTATTAATAATTCTGCACAGTAAATATTATTTTAATCAGTAAAAACATCAAACTGATCAATTAGGCATGTGTCATATGTAGATGGAAAGCTCTCAAAAAGCAGAATAACAGCAACCTATTTGTTTTACTCACAGACAATAATTTATTGAGTAATAGCTACGTATATATATCTTTGGCATACATGTTACATGCAAATGTTTCGGTTACTATCCTAACCTCCGTTCCCTCGTGGATAGAGCGAGACGTTGTGTCGAATAAATGACACTAGGGGTCGCTTCTGGGAGCCCCAGACATCTCTGATCTTTGAGAATAGGCCAATGAAAATTGGCGAGTCGTATTTTCATTCCACTCCCTCGGACATATTGGAATATAATTAGCTGGAATGCATACACTCATTCAGGTTTCTCACTGAGGAGCCGAGACAAAGTCCCAGCCGATTCAGCGGGTAGTTCGGTGTTGTGGCAGGAGGGACACAATGCCTCGTTCCTTCCATCAAGAACTGTCCAACGATCCCTTCTGTCACTCACTCGACGTTGTGTCAATGAAGTACTCTAGTGGTCCCTATGGAAAATGCCACAACTACTGAACTGTGTTACGTGGACTGACGGTGCAAGACAGGCAGAGCTCTGTGCGCCTCGTAGCCAGCACACCAGGCGATCATGTACACTCCCTCAAAACACTCGTAGGTGTCAAACTGTCCCCTGCACCTAAGGGACAATTCGACTGCCCAAAAAATAAGGACCGGCTGACCCAACCACGGCCTCTTCTCTTTTTTTCTCCCCAAAAGGAACTAAATCGTTCAGCTGGGGGCCATATAAGGTCCATGTCGTGGGGTGTCCCTCCAAAGGGGAGGACACCCGGAGGGGGCTTTAGAGTGGGAATACGTCACATAGTCTTCCCTAGTCCGGTCGGAAGCACGTCATGTGGAATGGTCACATGGTTGATCCTACCCGAATGGGGAGGTGTTACTACAAACACTGTGACCGGGGGCAGAGAGGCCTCTGCCCAAGGAAGACACGGTTTACCAACGGGGAAACCCTTTTGCAGAAAATACATCACACTGGGTTACCGAGTCACCAGCCACAGGGCTAAGGAGGAAGGTCATCCAGGGTCCACACTTTTGTGGGAGCACTCATCTTCATCTCAAGGGAGGCGAAGGTCCACCCAGCCACCTCGCAAAGGTGTTAGATGTTGCCCAGCCCGTTGCTCTACAAATGTCTGCTAGAGACGCGCCGTTGGTCAGACACCAGGAGGCCACTACACCCCTGGTAGAATAGGCGTGCAGCCCCAAAAGCAAACCGATGGAAGGGTCTGTGTCGAGACAGAACCGCGACATGGAAGTACGCGTCCTTTAGGTCTTCCGGCGCGAACCAATCTTGATGCCGGACGCGCACTAAAATGCATTTTTGCATCAGCATCTTGAACAGGAATCTGTGCAAAGCCCAGTTCAGAACTTGCATGTCCAAGTTTGGCTGCAACCTGCCATCTTTTTTGGGTACAATGAAGTAGGGGCTGTAAAACCCCTTCCTCATCTCGGCTGGAGGGACAGGCTTTGTTGCGTCCTTCCGTGTAGAGCCCAGGAAGCTAGGAAACTGCTCTTGAGAAAGTGGGAACCTTAGCCTGTTGGGCATGCACCGAAAAAAAAAAAAAGGATTCTCCACCCGGCCCTAAGAAGAATTGGTCTTCTTACCAGCGTCTGAAGTGCAGGTTCCGGACTTACTGGGCTGCTCGTCTCTGGGGTGCTTCAAAGCAGTTTATTGGCAGCCGGCCATGAGATGGGTGGCATTGCTTTCCTGCGGGTGGCTCCACGCCATGGCCGGCCCACTGGGGCAGGCTGTGGTGGAGCTGGTATTACCTCTGCAGGGGGATGCCCTTGGCGACGAGCAGATGGGGTACAGTGTCTTGAGCCATGCCGGGGCAGGATTTGTTGAATAGCCTCCGTCTGCTTCCTCACCATCGAAAACTGTCAGGCGAAGTCTCCGATGGTGTTGCCGAACAGGCCAACCTGGGAGATGGGTGCGACAAGGAATTGAAACTTGTCAATCTCTCTCGACTCGACCAGGTTGAGCCAAAGTTGGTGTTCCTGGACCACCAGGGTGGACATCACCTTTCCAAGAGACTGCTCTGTGACCTTCGTCGCCTGAAAGTTGAGATCGGTCACTGAGCGCAGCTCCTGCATCAATCCCGGGTCAGGACTACCCTCGTGCAGTTCTTTAAGTGCCTTGGCTTGGTGCACCTGCAGGAGAGCCATGGCATGCAGGGCGGCACGTCAAGCAGCACCGTAGCCTTAGCAGTCAGCGACGACGTAAGCCTATAGACGCCCTGGACGGGTGCCTCATACCTGTAGGTAGAAGGCCCAAGCTGGGGAGCCACTGGGGTGGATTTTCCTCTGACGAAGGAAAGCTGCGACTGCAAAGTAGCCATGGCCATGCTCTCGCAATGAGAGAACGAACCATCCACGAACACGTGAGACAGCAATCGTGGCCATCAGAAGCAGAGAGATAGCGACCGCAACCAGGAATAACACACAAACTAAAAGTCATCTTGGAAAAAAAAAAACGCTTTCATAAGTGCCACTCTTTTAGTAGGAAATATCTTCTTTGTTAGAGAAAATATGCTCTTTTTTTTTTTTTTTCTCTCTCTGCTGATGAAGAGCCCAGGGGTGTTTCTCTGCACAACGCCGGCATGAGAGGGGGAGAACTGCTGTAATGTGCTGTAGAGACCAACAGCTCATAAGAGTAACAGATGAATGGATGGCAGAATAATTAATCTCAGTTAATACAACCTCTCGGCTCAGAAGAAGAAGTCTGAATGAGTGTATGCATTCCAGCTCCTTATATACCCGTATGTCTGGAGGAGTGGCATGCAAATTCCACTTGGCAATTTTCATTGGCCTTTTCTCAAAGATTAGAGATGTCTGGGGCTCCCAGGAGTGACCCCTAGTGTCACTTCATTGACACAACATCGAGTGAGTGACAGAAGGGGAACAGGTTTTGCGTAAAATCCACATTTGCGATTATAACTTCACGAAAAATAAATAGAACATAAAATATCACATAGCACTAGATTCCCATTAAAACGAGCCCACACACAAAATAATCGGATGCATATATCATTAGATAATCCACTCAAAGTACCATGTGCACACAGCACAAAATGTGTTATTTGGCTAAAAACACATTAGCTTTCCTACATCAGATGTCTTCATCTGAAATTATGTAGAATGTTGACCAGCATCATGGAACGCTAAACCAATCATGTTGGGATTCTGATAGCTACAACCAGAAGTCTAGGTCATCCAAATATAGGCAGAGAGTATCGTTCACTCCAATTACATATGGCCACCAGAAGGTGTAAGTACATGACACAGACTCAATGATGGCTCAAATGACACAGAATGGAACTGAACAAGATATCATTACTCATACCTGCATGTTTTGGAGAGATAGCATGCCTTTAGTCATTATTGTGTTTGCATGTGTAATTAGTTATTATCATTATGTTTTATTTGTTTGGAGAGGCTTTTGGACACTTGTGTACATTTTTGGACACCAGGATAAATAATTTTTGTAATGCCATAAATTTTGATGGCTTTGTTTTATAAACACAACATTTTACTCAGTTACAGTTGACATGATTAGGAACAAAACAAAAGCAGTTATCCAAAGCTACCTTATTTACACCCTGAAATATATAATGTAAAATAAGAAAAACAAGAACAGAATTACATTTTCATGTGATTTGTTTTTCAGCCGTCATTTATTTATCATAATCTATATCATTATTTAAGTTTTCTTTCAATTATTCCAAACAATTGACCCTATTATTTTTTTGTAGAGTTGTAAGACTTTAATTTTGTCCTTTAATGCCACTGAAACATGAAATTATTAAAACACCTTAGTAAGAGTTTAAATGGTAATAGTCTGTAAAAACCGTTATGAAAAACACCTGGACATGTTTCAGTTAAATGTACCATACATTTTTTACCATAATTGCTTTATTATGCAAGTCTTGCCCTTGTCACACTGACTTGGAAGATGTAGTGCTTGTGAGATGTTGGGTAATGACTGCCTCTCTCAGTAGTTTCTCTGTGGTGTGTAGGTGGATATAATTCGGAAAAGGCTTCATAAAGACATCCTTCACAACCCTGTGGTCATGCTCAACTTCTGCCCAGACCTCCGCTCTACAATTTCTGACCTGCGGAGCATCCAGGGAGAATTCATCTTCCTCATTGACCGCAGTGGAAGTATGAGTGGGGTCAACATCAATCGGGTTAAGGTAAGATACTTGTGATACAAATGTGAACTCTGCCCTTCAGTTCCGATATGCAAATTAACTTTTTAAGACATTAACTTATTAAGTGGTTTAAGATTATTACAAACTGCTTTAGTTGTGTGGAATGGAACAGAACAGGGTTTATAAACACACAGCCAAAGCTTATTTACTAAAGAGGCTATTTGACACTTGTCTCCGCCTCAGACAACCAATAGACCATTCCACAGACTGCATATTGAACCCTATAACAGGTAATAGATTAATAAATTAATATTTGTTGGATTAAATCTAATTGAATGATGTAGACTTTATTTTACTCATAAGTTAGAAAAAAAAACATAAATAAAACATTATTTATAAAAATAAAAATGATACACAACTTTTGATTTAAAAAATGTATTTCTTTATATTAAAATTAACTATGATTAACAAATGCTGTAAATGTACTGTTCATTGTAAGTTCATGTTAACTAATGTTGTTAACTAATTTTAATAAACGGAACCTTATTGTAAATTGTTACCATACTTTTTGCTAAAATAAAATAATAATAAAAAATAATAGGTTGTATGTAATTCATACAAACTAATCACTGCACCACTTATCACGAGGCTCATCGTGCATGACACTGTGGAGACTCCGCATGTGGAGGCTCTTGATAGTCTCTGCAGTCTATGCACAACTTGCCATGTGCCCCATTGAGAGTGAGAACAACTACTTGCGACCACGAGGAGGTTACCCCATATGACTCCACCCTCCCTAGCAACCAGGCCAATTTGGTTGCTTTGGAGTCCTGGCTGGAGTTACTCAGCACACCCTAGATTCGAACTTGCGACTCCAAGGGTGGTAGACAGCATCTGTACTCGCTGAGCTACCCAGGCCCATGTATTCAGAGACTTGAACATTTTAAGCGTAAACTTGTTTTTGTGAAATAGCACCCCATTTTGGACCCACCAGGGAGTCTGCATAGTTGAACAAATATTTTGAATTATGAATTGAAAATATATTATGAATAGTTTGTTTATGCTACCTAATGCATTAACTAATGTTAACAAATGGAGCCTTTTTGTAAAGTGTTACCAGAAATATATGTACTATATGTAAATATTGCTGTTTATTCTAATGTACTGTTACATTATTGGTACATTCTGTCTTGTTATTGTTTGGTAGAAAAGTGAGAAAAGCTTTCAATGTTTTGAATCTAGTGGTGAATATATATTGAGATATTTGTTAAATATTTATAGTTTTTGTATGTGTTTTAGCTAGTTGCAAGTACTGTAAATGTGCTAGAAATAATATATATATATATATATATATATATATATATATATATATATACATACATACATATATATACATACATACATACATACATACATACACACACACACACACATATACATATATACATAACACAGACATTTTATTGAACACATGTGGCTCTGAGATTCTGAACCAAATGTGTCAAAATCAGACCTTTTGAGCAGTGCATTGAAGGGGCCATGAAATAAATTAACCAGCTTGTTGCATTGAGTGACACAAGCAGCTACTTTAATTGAACACAGTAAGTCTCCATGCCGAGATTGGATATTTGGTGCACTCTAAATGTGTGAATCGGGGTGTGTGTGTGTGTGTGTGTGTGTGTGTGTGTGTGTACTGAAGGGGCCCTGAAGTGTGACGCACAAGACAGCAGTGACTCACTGCAGTTTTGATTGAGGATGCTCCTCGTCTGACCACACACACCAACGCGTCAGAATCTAAAGGCTCAGGTCACTGGAGTGGTAATATCTTTGACCCTGAAAGTGACTTGATCCACACTGAAATGTCAAATATCCAATGTGATCCCTCCTAGGAATAGAAGGACAACAGCTGTTGTCATGGGTAAGATGGAGAGGAAATTTATTTAAAGGGATAGTTCACCCAAAATGAAAGTTCTGTCATCTTTTACTCACCCTCATGCCATTAAAAAACCTTTATGCTGTTATTTTCTTCCTTTGAACATAAAAGGAGAAAGATTATCAGTGAAATAACATCTTAAAATTCAGTGTGTTCCTCACACAAAGCTATCGTATGGTTTGGAAGACTTGGAATATAGCGCACAAGTCGTGTGGTCTACTTTTTTGGTACTTTTATGGTGCTTTTGTTTCCTTCCAGGATTTTCGATGCTTGAAAATGCTCCACACCCTATTCAATGTGATTGCATGGAAAAGAGCAAACATTTTTAAGATGTCGCCTTTTGTCAGAGTCACAGTAGTTAATCAGTAGGTAATTAATCACAGAATTAAAAAGAAATTATATAAAAAGACAATTCAGTCATTGTTTACTCACCTATTTTTTTGGTGCTCAGTGATGTCATACAGTGGCAATTTATAGTGACTTGACAACCTCTTCAAGCTTCAAAAGAATTCAAAAGTATAATTCAGAAGTCTAATAAATTATTCCATGAGACTCATGATTGTTATGACAGCATATGGAAGGTTTGGTGAGAGACAAACCAAAATAGAATGTATTATTTAGTAAAAATGCTCACTGACCGTTGATCTTCTGTGTGTCAATGTTCCAGCTTATCAGCTGGTTCCTTTTGTGTGTTTTCCTTTGCATCGGGAGCGGAGTAATCAGCGTTTCCTTGGAGACGCTCGTTTGCGCCGCTCACAAGGTAATCACCCCCACCTGTGTGTCATTATCGCTGTTTATTTATTTCCCTCTCGTGCCTCATCTAGTCGCCAGATTGTTCCTGTTTGATTTTGTTGTGCAGACTTGCCTTCCTGGCGATCTGTTTTCACCTTTGTTTCTCTCAGTATTTTTCCAGTGTGGATTCTGTGGTTACCGCTCCTGGTTTCACCTGTTGGAATTATCGTATGGACACTTGCTCTGAACTGTTACTGGCCTGGTTGTCTCAGCTCAACACAGCCATCATCGTCACTCACCTCTCTGCAACCAGGACTGGGTTATCGGTTTTTCAATATAAACTGATTTAATTTTCATTACCCCTGCATTTGGGTCCATCCTTAAACAACTCATGACAGAACAATCTGGCCAAACATGGACCCAGCTGAGGGAACATCTCTAGTTAATGCTATTTCACAACAGGGGATGCTCCTCGGTCATCAACAGGAGCAACTCTCATTCACCATTCAAGCCATTGAGGAGATGGCGAGATGGATAGCTGACCTGACATCCAGGAATTAACAGCTTTGTCTCTCCCCCAATGCCACACAATTACATCGAGATCCTTGAGGGTTCAAAGGTTCCATTTGTGGATTGGACAGACCACAAAAACCTTGAGTACATCCGCACTGTGAAACAACTAAATTCCAGGCAGGCTCAATTTTACTATCTTTTTTCGCCCTGGGTGTATGGACGGTAAACCTGATGCTTTGCCCTGCTCTTTTGAGACTGAGAGCACCTCAACCTCCCCATATACCATTATTCTACCCAACAGGGTAGTGGCAGTGGTGTCCTGAGAGATCGAGTAGTGCAAAGCAGAGCAGACTTTGGACTCTGTCTCCCAAGACACCACTGCCGCCATTCCCGTGAAGTGTCCAGAGAGCCTGCTGTTTGTTTCTGAGTCGGTCTGAAATCATGTCCTCCGGTGGTGTCATTCCTATAACCTGGCCTGTCATCCAGGTGTTACTCATACCTAGGCATTTGTTAAGCAATGGTTCTGGTTGCCCTCAATGGCGCGGGGCATGCAGCGTTTCATTTTGGCCTGTGCGGTTTGTGCTAACAACAAGTCTTCCAGTTGACCCCCTGCGGGGCTCCTTCAGCCGCTGCCAATCCCTTAGAGACCTTAGTTGCACATTGCTATGGATTTTGTTACCGGATTACCCTAGTACAATGGCAATACAGTTATTTTACAGACAATGATGAAACAACCTACAGAGAGGAGGTGCACACTCTGACACACTGGTGTCAGGAGCACAACCTCTCCCTCAACAAAGCTTGTAGTGGACTTCAGGAGGAAAGACAGAGAACACAGCCCCATCACCATTAATGGAGCACCGGTGGAGAGAGTCAGTAGCTTCAAGTTCCTCGGTGTCCACATCACTGAAGAACTCACATGGTGCATCTACACTGAGGCCGTTGTGAAGAAGGCTCACCAGCGCCTCTTCTTCCTGAGATGGCTGAGGATGTTTGGAATGAACCACCATATCCTCATACTGTTCAACACCAGCACTGTAGAGAGCATCCTGACTGGCTGGATCACCGCCTGATATGGCAATAGCACCACCCACAACCACAAAGCCCTGCAAAGGGTGGTGTGAACTGCCAGACAAACCATCGGAGGTGAGCTTCCCTCCCTCCAGGACATCTACACCAGGTGGTGTGTGAAAAAAGCTCGGAGGATCATCAGAGACTCCAGCCACCGAGCCATGTGTTGCTCTCATTGCTACCATCAGGCAGGCGGTATCACAGCATCAGGACCCGCACCAGCCAACTTCGTGACAGCTTCTTCCCCAAGCAATCAGACTTCTGAACACTTGATCTCTCACGATCAATATACATCAGCACTGCACTTTATTAATCTTATTATCTCACACTGGACTGTCATAAATTATATTCCCTTCACAATACAACTAAAGTATCCATCCATCCATCCATCGTCAACTGCTTATCCTGTGTACAGGGTCGCAGGGGGCTGGAGCCTATCCCAGCTAACATTGGGTGAAAGGCGGGGGACACCCTGGACAGGTCACCAGTCCATCGCAGGGCCACATATAGACAGACATACACTCACACTCACCTCCACATCCACATCCACACCTAGGGCAATTTTTTTGGAGACACCAATTAACCTAGCCTGCATGTCTTTTGGATGGTGGGAGGAAGCCGGAGTACCCGGAGAGAACCCACGCAGACACGGGGAGAACATGCAAACTCCACACAGAAAGGCCGGGGCAACCAGGGTTTGAACCCACGACCTTCTTGCTGTGAGGCGACAGTGCTAACCGCTGCACCACCGTATAAAGTATATATTTTTTTATTTGTGTAGTTATTATTGTGTTGTGCAATTATGTGTACATTTCATATGCAAATTGTGTTGTATAAATATGTTGTTTATTGTAAATCGGTATACTGTATGTCTCGTCACTGTCATGACTGCTATGTTGCTCGGAACTGCACACAAGATTTTCACCCACTGTTGCACTTGTGTATATGGTCATGTGACAATAAAGTGATTTGATTTGATTGGTTAATTTTAACTGTAGTACTGTAGACCGTCATTGATCACGTCTTCTGTATTCATGGCCTCTCGGCAGATGTGGTCTCCGACAGGGGACCTCAATTTGTGTCTATGTTTTGGGCTGAATTCTGCCGACAGTTGGGGCGACTTCTAGCTTGGTCACCCCCAGATCAATGGGCAGGCCAAGCGGGCTAATCAGAATTTGGAGAGGGTCCTGTGCTGTGTGGCACCTCAGGAACCATCGACTTGGTGATCCAGACTATCCTGGGTCGAGTTTGTGCATAACTCCCTCCCGGTTTCGTCTATGGGTCTGTTACCCTTCCAGTGCTGTTTAGGCTACCAGCCCCTGTTGTTCCCCTCCCAAGAACCTGATGCTGCTTTTCCGTCTGCGCATGTGTTCATCCAGAGATTCCATCACACCTGGAAGGTCGCCAGAGAAGCCCATTTCCGGACTGGTGATCGGAACAAAGCATAAGTGGACCATCCCCATTCTAAACCCTGGTTTATGTGTGTGGACAAAAGGTCTGATTGTCCTCCCAGGACATTCCTCTCCGACTTCCCTCACGTAAGCTGGGACCAATATATTGGACCGTTTAACACCTCTAAGGTGCTTAGTCCGATGACAGTTTGTCTCAAATTGCCCCCCCCATTTTAGTAGAATTCACCTGACTTTCATATATCTAAAATCAAGCCTGTTGTCCGCTCCCCCCTTCAGCCTGACTCTGTTCCCACATCTCCTCATCTAATAGATGGCTTACTCTGTTATACATCTCCTTGACGTGAGGCAGAGGGGCAGAGGATATCAGTATCTGGTAGACTGCGAGGGCTATGGTCCGGAGGAGAGATACTGTGTTACGGCTTATGAAAACCTGGACCGCGGCCTCATCTACAAATTCCATCAGCATCATGGTGGACCTTCAGGGGATGCCAGGAGGTGTCCCTTAGGGGAGGAGGTACTGTCAAGGTTGCGGCTTATCTGCCAGTTCCTTTTGTGTGTCTGTTTGTTTTCATTCACTTTGTGTGTTTTCCTTTGCCTCGGGAGCAGAGCAATCACCATTTCCTTGATGATGCTCGTTTGCATCGCTCATGAGGTAATCACCCCCACCTGTGTATCATTACCGCTGTGTATTATTTCCCTCTTGTGCCTCGTCTAGTTGCCAGATTGTTCCCATTTGTTTTTGGTGTGCAGTCTTGCCTTCCTGTCAGTATGTTTTCACCTTTGTTTCTCTCAGTATTGTGGATTTGGTGGTTACCGCTCCTGGTTTCACCTGTTGGAATTATCATATGGACACTTGCTCTGAACTGTTAACGCTCTGTGGATTACTCACCTCACCATATTGCCATCCTCTCCACCATTCCTCACCTGGATGTCTCAGCTCATCACTGCCATCACTGCTCTGTGGATTACTCAACTCATCGCTGTTATTATCCTCACCACCATTCCTCGTCCGGGTGTCCCAGTTCATCACTGCCATCATTGTCACTCACCTCTCTGCAACCAGGACCAGGTTTTCATTCATCAGTTCATTATTACATTAATTTGTGTTTTCATTTTCATTCCCTCTGCATTTGGTTCCTTCCTTAAACCACGCCTGACACTGTGCAAGATCATGATAGGGCACGAGAAAAATAGTTCACACAGCCCCCTCGTGAAATTGGAGCGTTCAAGCGAAAACTAATTTGTGACAAAATAACACAATACAGCTGCACAAAAAACAGAGAACAGAACTTACTAAACATGTCTGAAGAGTTTGTAGTTTAAGAAATGCTGCATTTCTATCCCCAGCCTTATTTATATATATATCATTTTTTTGGACCGGTGCCAGTTCACAGTGGACTGAGTTACCTTACCCGATGCCAAAAATAGAAAACAAACAATCGACAGAATGTACCATCGCTTGTCATGGCCGGTTAGCACAAAAACTCTGATTACCATAGAAAACATGCCTTTTATCGCTTGTAATTTGCCATCAGGTTAGGATACAGTGTGACTGTGGCTGCCTGTTGCCTCCTCTTTGTTTCTGATTGATTTACGATTACTCTGTTAAAGAAAAATAAGGCTATCTATCACTGTGGCGGAACCTTATCCACTATCAATTTGAATAACCTGTTTTTAGATAAACAAAATGAATGCCCCAATGTCGCAAGAGGGCTGTGTGAACTATTGCTCTTATGCCCAAACATGATCGCGTGGTCAGTGATGAATGGTCAGTGAACATTTTCAATAAATAATACATTTGATTTCGGTTTGTTTCACACCAGACAATATTGTATGCTTTCATAAAAATCATGAGTCTCATTAAATAAATTATTCGACTTCTGAATTATAATTTTGTGTCCTTTTGAGGCTTGAAGAGCTGGTCACCATAAGCTGCCATTGTATGACATCCTGAGCACAACATTTATTCACAATTTCTCCCTTTTCGAAAAAGACAGAAAGTCATATAGGTTTAGAACAACACAGGGGTGAGTAAGCAATGACTGAATTTTCATTTTTGGGTGAACTAATCCTTTAAGGATGATGTTTTTTTTAATAATTGATTGACCTCACTTAGCTTTGTAATACATTCAAAAAGTACTGGTAGATCTCATTATTTTACTGTAAAAGTGCTCTCCTTATTTGGCAAACCCATTAATATTTACAAACCTCATAATGTGCTTACAGTATGCTGGAAATGCTGTTGTGGCAATTACATAGTGAGAAGTAGTCTTCTAATTTATTTATCTTATCTTTACTTTAGTCTTAATATATACACATTGGTGTATATACACAACTTGGTATCATTGTCATCTGCTCAGGGAGAAGTGTTGAGTGGTAGTCTAATGGTCAAGGTTCCTGACTGCTAACAAAGATTGTGAGTAAGGGTGGCATGTTGAAAAGACATTATTGATTATCCGCTAATCTACATACTGGGGGGCATGTATCTGTGGTGGTTATGGTCCTGCCCTTGAGTAAGGCACTTGACCCCTGAGCTACCATCCCTGCAATTAGTTTACAGCAAGTTGCTTTTGGTAATTATCATCATGTTAAATAGCCAATTATGATAATCCTTGAAAAGTACTATCAAAATATTGTGAGGTTGCCAAATGCAATGACAAAGGTTAGAAATGTGACCTGACCCGTGCAAAATTCAGGGGCCAGTCCATCCAATGACCTCTTTAAACGCCTCGTTCCTATCCCCATGCTTCCCTCCACTTCTATTGTATCCGTTTTCCATTATATAACACACATCTAACACCCTCATTCATACTGACCTCTTTTTTTTTGTATGTCTTCATAGGATGCAATGGTCGTGATTCTGAAAAGTATTTTCCCAGCTTGCTTATTTAACATAGTGGGCTTTGGATCCAAGTATAAAACGCTGTTTGCCACCAGTCAGAGTTATGATGAGGTAGGTCACCCGCAGGGACCCAAAGCAAAGCACAGCTTCTACACACATACTGTCCTCATTAGAACAGTACTTTCACTATGACAGTGATTAAGATAAATGTTTGGGTTTTTCTGTAGGGAAGAGCTAACAAAGGTCTTGGCTTATATAATGAATACTATATAATGTTCTCTTAGTTTCACAAACACAGTCTTAGGGCTTTTCAGCTTAACAATCACAGCATTAACTCTTCAGCTTCACAGATATCAGTGGTAAGCTTTTCAATAGGCATGCACACCCAACATCACTGGACTGTCTCTCTCTGTGTCTCCAGCGTTCTCGGCAGCCTTTTCATGTCCGTCTCCATCGTCAATGTAATGAGACACAGGTGTTAAGCATCAATAATCACCAGGTGATGGCCCTTACCGCTTCCTCTGTCCCCAATGACAGACACACGAACACGTCCCACTCCACATACCCCCACCGCCTGACTCAGGCCCGCGCAATGTCCATCCTGCTAACTAGCCAGCCCCATGAACTGCCTCGCCTCCTTTTTGGACTTGGGATGTGGGCAGGCCACTATTGCTGTGGTCTTATAAATTTGCACACTTTTTCGGGTTTGCCGTGAGCCCCGCCCGCCTCAGCAACCTCAGAAGTAATGCCAATCATTACTATATATAATGGTGTCATCTAAATAGGCAGTGGCATACGCAGTGTGTGGCCAGAGAATCTTATCCATGAGGCACTGGAATGTATCGAGAGCCCCGAACAAACAGAATGAAAGCGAGACTAATTGGTATAACCCGAAATGTGTGGAAAAGATAGTATTTTTCTCGGGATAATGGAGTTAAGGGGATCTGCCAATATCCCTTTGTTAAATCCTCCAGACTGAGCTCCGCCTTCTCCGGAACTACTGTTACCATGGACACGTGGTATATTTGATGTGCTCTGTCTCTATCCGTTCGCTTAACATCATAATTGAGATCCTGACTCGTGTGAAACCTCAAAGTGTCCTTGCCACTTGGCGAGCAATTTTGAGCTCAAGGTGGGGAGTAATAGTAAAAGTACTTTGTCTCTCGGTGCAAATTTCTATATTTGTACAGCCGGCTTTGTGTCTCTTGAGATTAGAGAAAATTTTGTTGTGACAACTAACTGTATTTTGTTCTTGCTTTGGGAAGGTCCTTCCTCCCATGCCTCCCGCATGACAGCAACCACCCATAAAGGAGCTTGAAGGGGGAAAACATGTGGAGGCTTGCAAGACCTCCCTGACTGCAAATAATAGGGGTTACAGCCATTTGTCCTAATTCCTAGCATCCTCATGCACAAACTTGCAAATCACATTTTTCAGGATTTGATTAAATCGTTCCACAAGCCCGTCAGATTGCGGGTGATAATTCCTGGTGCAAATCGATTTAATCCCCAGCAATTTGTAAAGTTTGCATAGCGTTCATGACATAAACGTTGGTTGGTGAGGATTTTTTTCAGATCCCCATCTGGGAGATAATTTTGAAGAGTGCCTCCATAACACTGCATGCTGAGATGTTGCGTTAAGGCACTGCTTCCGGATATCGTGTTCTATAATCCACCAGGACGAATACAAAACGATATCCACGTGCTGACCATTCTAATGGCCTAACGAGGTCCATACCAATTCTTTCGAAGGGGGCCTCTAGTAACGGTAATTGGTGCAATGGCAGTCTTGGGGTGGCGAGTGGATTCACCAACTGACATTCGTGAAATGTCGCACAACATCTGCGTTTATCCCTGTAAATGCTCTGCAAATAAAAGCAGGCCATTAGACGGTGCAGTGTTCGTTCTTGTCCTAAGTGACCCGCCATAGGATTGTGGTGAGGCGCCTGGACAATTGTTTCACGACGGCTCCTCGGGACTAATAACTGGGTTGTATTTTCATTTGGTTTCGGTGTCCTGTGTCACTCGATACAAGTGGTCCCTAATAATTGAAAAGTATGGATATGTTAGGGCGACATGACTGGAGCTGCTGGCCATTGAATACTCTCACTTGGTCAAAGGCATGGCTAAGGGTTTCATAACATGACTGCTTTACAGGGAAATCCACCTCCAGGAACTCCCTAAAGACGGACATGCCGGAGGATTCCCCTCCTGCGTCATTCTGATGCTGAGCAGACGTGGACGGCCCCGGCTCCGCCTCCCCAGCCATCGCATCACACATCACACACTGAGATTTTGGTTTGCAGGACCCATCCACACATAACGCTTTTAATAATCTCTTAAATCCCAGCCAATTGGTTTAGTTCCCAGAATCAGTAGATTGGTGAGGCGGGTGTTAACCGTGGCCTCCACTCTATGCTTTACTCCCCGAACTTGAATAATGGTAGCCACTACCGGATATTTGTGAACATCCCCATGCACACACCTCACCATCAAGCCCCTTCATGAACCAAGCCGTGGTGGATCGATGTATGATTACAGCCTGAATCCACCAGGGCTTGTACGTCCCTGCTCGATCGGGGGCAGTCTGTGGCGTGTCGGGTACCTGGGTCCACATCTCTGCCTGGACACATCTCTACTGGACACCAGCTTTGGATGCGTCTCGGTTCCCTGCGACTCCAATAGACTGGCCCAGGTTTCCCAGCTGCACTCGTGGTGGTGGAGACATTAACCTAGGAAGGACGACAGAGAGGGGGCCAGCGTGTAGTGCAGTCTGCGAAGGCAGGGCGCCAGTGTGGGTGGCACCACTTCCCATTTCTGGGGAGCGGGTAAAGTGCGAGAGGGAGGAGGAGGAGGAGAAGCAGGAGGGGGAAAAGGAAAGAGAGAGAGAGATCTGGACTGCTGGCCAGCTTCTGGTAGTCCGCCATGTGGGCTTCGGCCAGCTGGAGGTGTCATCCTACGATGTGGGGCGATGGCACTGGGCCATTCCGTGGTTCTTCTAGGCAGGTGAACAATTAACTGCTCCAGCACCATCAGCTCGATGACATCTTCCATGCCGGGGCTTTCCTGGGCCAGCACCCATCTTTGGCAGGCATCACTGAGCTGCTGGGCTAACACAAATGTGCAGCCAGCATCATTCAGGTTGAGGGAGCGAAACCACTGACGATGTTGTTCGGGGCTGTGGCCAACCCGTTGCAGGACAGTGGTCTTCAGCTTGATGTATTCCAGGCAGTCCTCAGCTGGTATTTGCTGCACCATGAGCTGGGCCTCCCCGGTAAGAAGCGGCAGCAGGTGGAGGGCCCATTGGGTTCGCAGCGAGCCGGAGGCAGTGGCTGACTGCTCAAAGAAACTCTGGTATGCCTCTGGCTCATCCTGTGGGCCACCCCGGTAAGCAGTGGCAGCAGGTGGAGGGCCCATAGGGTTTGTGACCAGCCGGAGGTGGTTGCCAACAGCTCAAAGAAACTCAGGAACGACGGCGGCTCGTCTTGGGGGCCCATTTTTGGGAGCAGCAGCAGTGGCTTCATCGCTGCTTCAGGGGCCCCTGTGGAGGAACCGCCTGAGCTAACCAGCTATGCAAGGCCTGCTGATCCTCGGCTTGGAGGAGCTCCTGAAGATGCCGATCTTGCATGAGGAGGGCTTGGTGGTGGGTCTCTTGGATGCTGGCCAGGGCACGGATGACTTCATCCAGCGGTGAGGTGTCCATAGCAACCAGTCTTCATAATCCTGGGTTTCGGCACCAGTGTAAAGGTTCCAGCAAGAAGGAAGGGAGCTGGAAGCACAGTAGCAGTCCAGGTAAGTCAAGTTTTAATGGTCTCTCAGTTTCACAACACAGTCTTTGGGCTTTTCAGCTTAACAAGCACAGCATTAACTCTTCAGCTTCACAGATATCAAAGGTAAGCTTTTCAATAGACACACACACACACACACACACACACACACACACACACACACACACACACACACACACACACACACACACACACACACACACACACACACACACACACACACACACACACACACACAACGTTACTGGACTGTCTCTCTCTGTGTCTCTGGTGTTCTCGGCTGCCTTTTCAAGCCCGTCTCCATCGTCACTGTAATGAGACACAGGTGTTAAGCATCAGAAATCACCAGGTGATGGCCCTTACCGCTTCCTCTCTCCCCAATGACAGACACACGACCATGTTCCACTCCACAATAATTTATAAAATGTGTTTTGTACAAGAAAACTGGTTAAAGGAGCACTCAGTAATTTTATCCTAATTTAAAAAGCATTACTTCTATAGAAATTAATTCCAATTTTAAGACATATGTATAAAATCATGGAAAAATGAAAACATGGAGAGGGTCCCCTCATGGGGGCTACCATGTAAGAATCACATGACCAGCCAAATACTACTCGCTTAATCTCACTAACCGCCCTGTTATTGGACACTTTCACCCAGGGATTAAATTAACCCTGGCAGACTGCATATTAGTGAATTTCTATGATGGCAGTTACTAAAAACTATTGTGTTTTAATGATGCTGCATCCATGCCCTTAGGTTTGAGTGTCTCAAGTCCAAGAAGAGATATTCGAAAACTTACTGTGTGCACCTGTAATCAGTATTTTTGTCTAGTTTTCCAGTAAAAAATATCTAAACATCCTTAAAACTTTAGAAGCATTTCAAGTTAATGAAATGGATATTAAAATGTTAAATGATATTAAAGAATTAAAGAATAGTTTCAGAAAATATATTTTGAATTAAAGGGACAGTTCACTCAAAAAAGAAAATTCCATCATGATTTACTCATCCTCATGTTGTTCCAAATGCATATGACTTCCATGGAAAACTAAAGGTGATGTTATGTAGAATAACAGCCTTTACTCACCATTTATTTCAATTGTATGGAAAGAAAAAACACAAAGAAAGTGAATGGTGACTTAGACTAACATGCTAACTAACGTCATCTTATATGATCTACAGAAGTTGTTTTAAGGATGTTTGGATGTTTTTACTGGACAAAAAAAATATAAAAAATCAATAAAATATATTATAACAAAATAACTCAACCAGTGAGGTAAGAAAAAAAAAAACTTGATTCAAAGGGAAAACAAGTTGATCTTTTAAATAGTTTTTTCTAGTATTTAGCATAAAACTCACCAAATGGTCTTAGATTTCTTTGAAAATGCTTTTTCAATTATTTTTTTCTTCTTTTAATGATGTTTAACTATTTTTACCTATAAAACAAGACAAAATACTGAAAAAGAAATTGAATTTTAACTAACAAAAAGTAACACAGTTAACCACAAACAAATCTCATTTATGGCACAGGAAACTTTAGCTTTGGCTTGCGAACACGTGAAGAAGATCCGGGCTGACATGGGTGGTACAAACTTACTGGCTCCACTTAACTGGGTCCTACGGCAGCCCATGCAGAGAGGCCATCCTCGCTTGCTCTTCCTCTTAACGGACGGAGCCGTCAGCAACACCGGGAAGGTTATCGAGTTGCTCCGTAGCCACGCCCGATTCACAAGGTCAGTAAACTGTCTCTGGTTTTATGATTATTTTTGCATGGTACTGTCAAAAAATTGTTTGTATCTATCAAATTTGATTCTTCTGTGCATTAAAATGGGTTTGCAATCTTGACACCATGTATTAGTCTGAACATTTTGCTTTTTACAGGACTTGACTTGAGCAACGAAGGTCATGCAGCTCTCGCTAATGAGTCTGAATTTGGAAGCCAGTGGAGAAACTGCCAGACCTTTTCTATTTTTAAAAAATCTATTTAATATTAAGAGCCTTTTACATTTAATATCATTAGTTGAAGGACACAAAGCTCCTCAACTATGCAATCAGATCGTCACAGATGGGAGAGCGAGAAAATTGATGTCTCTCTGTTTAATCCTTTTAGATAACACTAGCTTTAACGCCGCCGGTATTCAGCGTCTTTGTTCCCAGGCTCTGTTGCCTCCGAGAGCTTTCCATCTTTTACCTCCAGTCAATTTATTACCTGCCTAAATGTTCACCTTAGAGAAGCAGTTCTTTTCTTACTCATCCTCTAGAGAAGAAGCTGCAATAGCCGTCCTTCAAAAGAACAGAAAAAATTTAGGTTTTAACAGCCATTCCTTCAACACAAAAGACACAAGTGGAGGTCAGACACAAAGAGGATGGCTTGAAAATGATGCTAAAGTATAATTTATCGACTTCAACACCCCTTGCCCTTAGCAGCATAGAAAAAGGGGTTGAGAATATAGCAGCTGTATGGACACGACTAGGCTTTTCTTTGCTTGCGAGGGAAGAATAATTTGCAGTAAATTTATCAGACAACCGTCAATACTTCTGTTCAGACTTAGAAAATGCACCACTGACAGATGTGTTCCCTGTCAGCACAATGAGCAAATAGCACTGTATCTTCAGTGGAGTGGTGAGACACATGTTGCTCACTTTGAAGGTCACTGTCTTTAATTACTTATGCTGACACTGAGATACTGTTTATTAGCTCCACTGGCTTTTAAAAACTTCAGTGAAGCAGAGAGTAAGTTTGAGCAATTTTAATGGAGTAAACCTGATGTTTTTGCTGATAAAGGATTCTGTGGGTTAAGACATACTGTACGCTCTGTTCCAAAACCTAGTAAGACAACATTTTAATACATCATAGGGGTGCAAAGAAAAGGTTATTTACAACGTTATGCTATCAAAAACATACTTGTTGTAAGTATGCATTGCAAGCTGTCTTATTGTAAATAACAAGCATTTTTGAAATTTTAACAGTGACAATCCTCAGTATTCAAGGACAAGATTCAGAAAGAACTGTTGCTCTGCAATGACAGTAGTTGACCTGAAAGAAAAAGGTTACCCTAGAAGAAGTTTTTGCTCATGCCCGCTGTAGTACCCCTTGTGGCAATGCTGAGCTGCATTCTGACACATTTCAAAATGTGTGAACTTGTTTATCTAGAATAGTTTACATTTATGTACATTCGTAGAGCATATTTTTTGTGCACGAAACATCAGCAGATGATATATTATTAGCCGATAACTGGAAAAGTGAAAATATGATCATGTCGATAGCGGAATTATTGCTGATAATTTTGCTGATAACTTTTTACTGTTTATTTGCTTGGGTCAGAGAATCTCTGACTGAAAAAGTTAAAATATAGCTCAACCCAATTAGAAATTGGATATTTTACTCTATATTTATTTGTGGTATATATTTTTTAATGTTTGAGTATTGTATTGTCAGCTTAGCAACCTGCTAACTTCAAACTGTATTTAAATCAGCTTGCTTATATAGAGAGTGGCATGTATTTTTTATGTTTGAATATTGTGTTGTTAGCTTAGCAACATGCTAACTTCAATCTGTATTTAAATCAGCTTGCTTATATAGAGAGTGGCATGTATTTTTTATGTTTGAATATTGTGTTGTTAGCTTAGCAACATGCTAACTTCAAACTGTATTTAAATCTGCTTGCTTATATAGAGAGTGGCATGTATTTTTTATGTTTGAATATTGTGTTGTTAGCTTAGCAACATGCTAACTTCAATCTGTATTTAAATCAGCTTGCTTATATAGAGAGTGGCATGTATTTTTTATGTTTGAATATTGTGTTGTTAGCTTAGCAACATGCTAACTTCAATCTGTATTTAAATCAGCTTGCTTATATAGAGAGTGGCATGTATTTTTTATGTTTGAATATTGTGTTGTTAGCTTAGCAACATGCTAACTTCAAACTGTATTTAAATCTGCTTGCTTATATTGAGAGTGGTATGTATTCAAGTTTGAGTGTTGTGTTGTTAGCTTTACATTTATGTATTACATAGGTATGTTTTGAGTTGAAGATACCTCGTTTGGCCAAATTACAAGACAATCCCAGCTCACTTTGAAACAAACTCCGTTAACAAAAGTCAATCCAAGATAGCGGATAAGTGAAACACTGATTATGAAAAGTACAAAAACATAGCTTTTGATGAAAATAGTACAATGTAATTAAAAAATTCACTGTTTTACTCAATATTTGTGTGTGCTTTGTATTTTTATACATGATTAGAGTATCATATCATTAGCTTAGCAACAGGCTACCGTGAAACTGTATTGAAATATTCGCAAGTCGAGTCCCATATGCACTTTACGTGAGTAGCGCTATTTGTGTGGCATGCAGAGATGAAGCCTATGTGTTTTAAATCAGTAACTTAGATTCAGTTATATAGTAGTTAGGAAGCTGCCTTAGGATTGCTGAAAACGTTCTTGTGCTAAAAAAAAAACGTGGACACAGTGCAATAAATAGAACAGAATGCAGGTCTCGAGACATTTTCAAAAGTAATTTTTAGCTTGACACAGCAACTTTAAAAAGTCAAACTGTTGTTTACATTGAAAAACAAAACAAAAAACAGTGCAGACAGGGGAAAAAGTTATTCAGTGTGAACGGCCCCTTAGAATGCAGCTGCTTTTGTAGACAGCAGGCTTAGAGCAAGAGTTTGTTTTAGCTGAAGAAGGTTTTTATGCCCCCTGTTGAAATAAGAAAAATAAATAAAAATAAAAATAATTTCCTTTCTGGCTTTCTGATAGCACTCCGCTTGCCAATTCATAGAATTTATAAAGCAATACACTTTGGTGAATCTTCAATTGAACCGATATTATCTGGCAGAGATACAGTTTCTTCAAACCCTTGTCTTAATTTGATGGTCTTTTCATGTTATCTTTTCATACACTCACTGCACCGGTTGTGTTTCCGTGTGCTGTGTATCATGGCAGGTGTTATGCGTTTGGCATCGGTCCGCGTGCATGCACAAGGCTGGTTTTAGGACTGTCCGCTGTTTCCAGAGGCACAGCTGAGTTCCTGGCAGAAGGGGAAAGATTGCAAACCAAGGTTCTCATTTCTTCTGACATGTTTGTTCTCCACCACAACAGCCCTGTTATTTTAAATGTCACCACGAAGCAATTACAGCACAGATGAAAATTGCAGGGTGTCCAATTGTATTAGCAATTAACAATATGTTTTGTCCCGAACATGAATTAGGATAATGAACAAAGCTTGACAGCACATTTAATGTGTGTTTCTTCTCTCCAACGTGTTTCATTTCTTCCTGTTTCTAATACTATAATACATGTATTTTATTTATTTGGTATATTTAATGGAATACAGTGGGGTCCAAAAGTATGAGACCACTAGTTCTGTTTTACATTTTCTTTACTTTACAAATTATATTATCAGCATAACGTTTAGAGTGAAATGTTAAGTAAAATTGTGCGCTTCAATGGAAACAAGGAAATCTGACCTTTTTTTCTTACTAAGGACTTTCGAGTCAATGTCACAAATGTGGTTATTTGATTAGAGACCTATAAATATTGCAGAATCTTTCTTCTGCATTTCATGTCATGTTTATTTGGTTTAATGTTTCGAAATCCTAAAACCTTCAGGTTTACGTTAGATTATACATTTCAGAAGTTGCAGACTTTTGGACTCCACTGTATATAGACTGAGTTCCCTTGATTAAATGTAGAAGATAATGTTTGACCTGGTGGTTATTTCTGTCTTTGGACTGACAGATGATTAAGTCCCTGAAGAAGTCCATGACATCAGTATTGACTGATATCTCTATTGAGTGGCTGTATCCAGAGACAAAAGAGATCTTGCTCTCTCCAGTGGGGGCGACCTGTCTGTTCCCTGGTGACCATCTGATTGGATACAGTGTGGTCTGTGATACCTCTAGATATCACTCCAATCCTAAATCAGTGAGTACTTTAAAATTGTGCACAATAACATGCTATAACTGGACTTATATTATCCTGGAATTATAAAGAATTATAAGCACTAGATATGCACCAATGTATCAACAAAACAGACGTATATGCTGCTAAAAGCCATTTGTAAGATTTGCACTGCTAGAATTTGAAGGTGAAACTACCGTTATAACTTTTACCACAAATAATTGTATTTAATGTAATTAATTATTAGTGATTTGAAACAAGGTAGCATATAAAAAGCATTATCACCAAACTATTGGTATTGGCACACATTTTGTATCAGTTCATACCTATTAAGCACCATTATAATCAAATCTATTTTAAAGTAATATTAATTAAATCTAGGAAAATATATGTTTTGTCAGAAACAATATAGATTTAAAAAGGGTACAAAAAGCTGACAATTTCCTAATTTTATCTTCTTGCTGTAACAGGATAAACGAAGACGATACAGCATGATGCGCTCCAATGAGTCGGCCAGTTCTGTATTCTACCACTCTCAAGAGGAGGAAGCTGGGAAGGTCTCCTCTGACAGTCAGGGGCTTCACAGAGACAATCAGGTCACCTCGCTGTTTGACGGTTGCCAGGAGACTGTGTCTGAAAGCAGTCCTATTGCCACGGAGCAAGATACTATAGGTGTGGTACAGCTCTATTAGAGACAAAATGGTTTGATGTTGAATGGTTTTAATGGTACCATTCCATTCTGAACAGAGCCACTATCATTTTAATGATGGTGTTTTTTTTTGTACAGGAAATGAGGCAAGCACCTCCCAGAGAAGACGTGCTTATAGCACCAATCAAATTGTTGATTATAACCCTACCAAGAAGGTCTACACCCCTAGTGACCCCATCTCTGCGGTGGGGAAAAACCCACTTAGAAGAGCAAAAGTGCAGGAGCTGATTGGTCAGACACATCCTGATCATGGAGCACAGTGGAAAAAAGACTACCAGGTTGGTGAATCCTAAACCATAAAGATTTGCAATTGTATTCCTACATCATACAGGAAAAGAATGTGAAAAGTCTTCTAGTTTGCATTCTTTTCTAACTGAATGCAACAACTGGCATGGACTTCAGAAGTTTGTATAAAACCTGATGTAAAATATCATTTAATTTAAATGGATGAAAGTTCACTCATCATTTACTCACCCTCATGCCATCCCAGATATGTATGACTTTCTTTCTTCTGCAGAACAAAAACAAAGATTTTTAGAAGAGTAATTCAGCTCTGTAGGTCTATACAATGCAAGTGAATGGTGACTAGACATTTCAAGCTCCAAAAATCAAATAAAGGCAGCATAAAAGTGACTCCAGTTGTTAAATCCATATCTGCAGAAGCGATATAATTGATGTGGAAATATTTAAGTCCTTTTTTTACTATAAATCTCCACTTTCACTTTCACATTCTGAAAGTGGAGATTTATAGTAAAAAAACACTTTCTCACACAAAGTGATTGCATTGTTTCAGAAGACATATACAGGTGAAACTCGAAAAATTAGAATATCGTGCAAAAGTTCATTAATTTCAGTAATTTAACTTAAAAGGTGAAACTAATATATTATATAGACTCATTACAAGCAAAGTAAGATATTTCAAGCCTTTATTTGATATAATTTTGATGATTATGGCTTACAGCTTATGAAAACCCCAAATTCAGAATCTCAGAAAATTAGAATATTACATGAAATCAATAAAAAAAGGATTTTAAATACAGAAATGTCGGCCCTCTGAAAAGTATAATCATGCATATGTACTCAGTACTTGGTTTGGGCCCCTTTTGCATTAATTACTGCCTCAATGCGGCGTGGCATGGATGCTATCAGCCTGTGGCACTGCTGAGGTGTTATGGAAGACCAAGATGCTTCAATAGTGGCCTTCAGCTCTTCTGCATTGTTTGGTCTCATGTCTCTCATCTTTCTCTTGGCAATGCCCCATAGATTCTCTATGGGGTTCAGGTCAGGCGAGTTTGCTGGCCAATCAAGCACAGTAATACCATGGTCATTGAACCAGGTTTTGGTACTTTTGGCAGTGTGGGCAGGTGCCAAGTCCTGCTGGAAAATGAAGTCAGCATCTCCATAAAGCTTGTCTGCTGAAGGAAGCATGAAGTGCTCTAAAATGTCCCGGTAGACGGCTGCGTTGACTCTGGACTTAATAAAGCACAGTGGACCAACACCAGCCGATGACATGGCTCCCCAAACCAACACAGACTGTGGAAACTTCACCCTGGACTTCAAGCATCTTGGATTGTGTGCCTCTCCATTCTTCCTCCAGACTCTGGGACCTTGGTTTCCAAATGAGATGCAAAATTTGCTCTCATCAGAAAAGAGGACTTTGGACCACTGAGCAACAGACCAGTTCTTTTTTCTTTAGCCCAGGTAAGACGTTTGACATTTGAAGGCCATGTCCAGGACCCGTCTGTGTGTGGTGGCTCTTGATGCAGTAACTCCAGCCTCAGTCCACTCCTTGTGAAGCTCCCCACACATTTGAATGGCCTTTTCCTGACAATCCTCTCCAGGCTACGGTCATCCCTGCTGCTTGTGCACCTTTTTCTTGCACACTTTTCCCTTCCACTTAACTTTCTATTAATGTGCTTTGATACAGCACTTTGAGAACATCCAGCTTCTTTTGCAATTACCTTTTGAGGCTTTCCCTCCTTGTGGAGGGTGTCAATGATGGTTTTCTGCACAACTGTCAGGTCAGCAGTCTTCCCCATGATTGTGAATTCAACTGAACCAGACTGAGAGACCATTTAAAGGCTCAGGAACCCTTTGCAGGTGTTTAGCTGATTAGAGTGTGAGACTTTGAGCCTACAATACTGAACCTTTTCACAATATTCTAATTTTCTGAGATTCTGAATTTGGGGTTTTCATAAGCTGTAAGCCATAATCATCAAAATTATATCAAATAAAGGCTTGAAATATCTTACTTTGCTTGTAATGAGTCTATATAATATATTAGTTTCACCTTTTAAGTTGAATTACTGAAATTAATGAACTTTTGCCCGATATTCTAATTTTTCGAGTTTCACCTGTACTATATTTAACCACTGGAGTCATATGGATTACTTTTATGCTGCCTTTATGTGATCTTTTGAGCTTCAAAGGTCTGGTCACCATTCACTTGCATTGTATGGACCTACAGAGCTGAAATATTCTTCTAAAAATCTTTGTTTGTGAAGAAAGTCATACACATCTGGGATGGCATGAGGGTGAGTAAATGATGAGTGAACTTTCACTTTAACATTAATATTTCTTCAATATTTAATATTAATACAAAATATATTAATGTTAATATTATTAATTACAAATGAAATAAAATATTGTTTAAATTTTTTTTTTTAAATATGAATGATTCAAATTAGTTTTATTTATTTTACATAAAAACTTACTCCGGTTTAAATGATAACTTATAATACATTTCATGAGTATGCAATAAACATTTTAACATGGAAATTATTAGAAAACATTCTCTTACATTCTCAATTATTAGAAAAGAAATATCCAATATCCTTCATGCAAATGTGATTTGACACAAAGCAGAAGACGTCTATTTCGGAAGTTTTTGTTTTCCTTACACCTTGTCTACACTGGACGTGAGCAATGTCACATTGCAACACCTTGAGTCTGTCCACACTAGACGTGTCAAAGCGAATGTTCTACAATGTTTATATGTGTTGCTGGCGGGAATAGCGCCAGTGCGTGCAGTGCAAAATAGAAAGGGGCATCCGTTTACTGTTGGCACAACATCCATTGAAGACAGCATCATTGATTATAATGGGAGTGATTTTCTTTTGTGGCACCACTCCGCTTGTGTCTGGTGTGGACAGGGTGTTAGAAGAGGCTGCAGGCAATCTTTACCATGATGTCTGTTCATCCAGAGTATCTGCTGTGAAATGAAAAGCCCTAGAAAGCTCCATGGATTCAGCTGTTTGTGCAGAGGGGTTATTTGGACTCATTTCTGAGCTCTGCGATGAAATGATGTGATCTGAATCTTCACATTGTGGCTGTAATTCAATCTTAACGCCACATCCACACAAATAGAGTTCACACAGCCGGCGGAAGGCAAATTATATTTCCCCAGACATTTAAGTAAAGGAATTATTCACAAAAAGGACGTTTTAGGTGGACCCATTAGATGACATTTTGTGATACGTGACCAATATGATCCAAATTCACTTTAGGAAGTCTAGAGGGAGAAACAAGGTTTACATCTACCTGTCTCAAAAAGGCATGCCAGGGTTTGAACAGGGCTAAAACAAGGGGGGCTGCAAAAATATTCCTGACCCAGAGACAAATTAAAATTCCATCAAGACCACAAGAGAATGTGTGCTTCCTCTGTGACTGATAATGATGGCTGTGCTCATCTCATGCATGTCAATTGAGCTAAATACACTTTTTATAGAGGGTTACATAAGTACAAACCCATCATTTTCTCCATAGAGAAATTATATTTAACGAAAATGTATAAACCTTTTAAAGACAGACCTACCATGAGCTCAAGTTTGTTAAGAGATGGTATATTCTTCTTTAAAAGCCATTAAATCATATTAAATAGAGCGCAACAGCGCCCACCATCCCTTTCAGCTGTCTTGGTTTCGAAAGTATTTTTCCCATTAAATTTTTCCTTTTTGATTTCATTAAGTACTTCATAGAAGATTACTAAGCCATGAACCAAAACAACCAGCTGCGATGTGAATCTCAACATAACGACAAACTTCGATTAGAAGCAAAATCAGACACAAAACAAAGGAATGAGCGTTGTGATTAACATAACTGAATTAAAAACGATGGAAAAATGTAAAACTACTGATTTAAAGTAGTTGATTTTAAGTATAGAAATAATAATATTCTATGTATATTGCAAAATATTCAAATAAATACAAGTACATAAGTAGTTTAAGAGTGTAGGGAGACCGACTCAATTGCATCCTTCACAGGAAGTGGGCGGTCGCTGCAGAGCTCTTCTGCTGCAGTTTGTTTGCTGCAGTTCTCTGATTGGTGGATCATTCTCTGCTGTATCATGGATAATGTAGTTCTTTACCAGAAATTAATCTATTAAACTAATTGAAAGTTGATATAACACTGACTGATGGCTTCAACAAAAGCGTGTACTCGATTAAAACCACTGAGCTCACAGTAAGTCTGTCTTTTAAGGTTTATAAGTGATCATTAATAATACATTTGCCTTTTTTTTATTTTTGTTTTTAACGTCTGTAACCAGAGATTTACCAATAAGATTATTATAATTTTTTTTAACCATAGAAATGAAAATCACTGCATATAAGCTTAGAAGCATCTGCCCACTCCTTTAAAACATTGCAGATGATATAATGATGTTGGTTTCCCAACACTCTCAAATGACTAAACTAAATATATATTTGAATTAGGCATGTAAGGATAAACAAATCGTGATATCGCCTCACAATACGATACAATTATAATCTTTTTAAAACAGCGCCCACATTTTTTTTCTGCTTATACTTATTCAAGGACTCGACATAATGCATTTTAAAACTTGAATGACACAACAGTGTCTGACATTGGCAACAATTGTTATGACAAAAATGATTTTTTTTGTTTGTCTACTGTCAAGTTATTTTTATTTACATGGCACTTTTCACAATACACATCATGTCAAAGCAGCTTTGTTGAAAATGATGCCTTAAAGTCTTAAGATCCCCATTGAGCAAGCTAAAGGTGGAAAAAAAAAACCCTTTGAATGTTAGCTAGTGGAAAAAATATGTACATAATCCAATATTATTTAGCGGTTTGAGCAAAAAACGAACGGCACGTGTAATTTTTTTGCACGTTCTTACCGGCTTATCCAATGTGCGTTAGTGTTGTGCTCATAGTTGTTTACATTTGACATCAAAAGCAGAGAATTATAAGTCTCATGTAATCGCGGGTTTCTTACGATGTCATTTTTTGAAAAAGCTGGTTTTTGATTGTTATGAGCGTCTTGCTGTGCATGTGATCACGCTTTGTGTGGGCCGGGAGAGGCTGCTGTTAATTGCAACTTGCTGCCTCAGTTTCGGCCTCACAAATCCACTTATTTGATGTTGGCGTACATAAAACGACATGTTTGATGTACTGTAGCACCGGGACATGGTTGTTTGGCAAATTCGACAAGCTGTAACAATACAATCTACTTGCATTTTGTCATTGGTCTTCGAGCTCTCAAATCGCCTATGTAGACTAGTTGCTCTGTTTTCCTGTGAGTGCTCAGTGCCGTCTCTCCGGGGAGGAGACTGTTTCGCAGATCTCAACGTTGCATTGCTTGGTTTAATCACACTACCATTTGTGTATTTATTTATGTATATGACAATACATATGCTATTGGCTCGAAAGCGTCTTATCGTATGGTAAAACACGATACATTACCTGTAAATTTTGCAATAAACTTCAAATATATTGTTCTTAGAAACAAAATAAATAAAATTGTGAATATAAAATCAATAGTTCAATATTGTTTCGTCATTTTGGATTCAATGACATAATTTGCAGTACATCATGTAAGAAGTAGTTTATCCCATCATGAAACAAAATAAGTTCATACTACCATTGGACTTTTTACCATTTTCATTGACTTTTTGTAATTGAATCATAGCTTGTAATGCTTTGATTTAACTTTGAGTGGGTTGGTTGGGTTCATGGCACGAGACACTGAAAAAACAGCGAGATGCGTTCCAACAGTCAAAATTCACTGTCAAATGCATTTTTATATGGACAAGAATAAATAAAGAAAGAAAAAATAGAGCAGACTGACTGTGTTCTATTTTGTGTCCTGTATTTACAAAATGCGTCCTGTATAAAGGGCTGTGTTGGAGCTTAGTAAGCTACAGTTTCAAAGTAGCTTCCCCAACGGTAGTGAACGGCACCTACTATGGCTAGCATCCACTTACCTGCCTTTTAGTAAATCAGTTAAGACTACTAAACCAACTTTACATCATCTAATTCATTTTCATGAGCCAGGCTGATAAGGTTTATAGAGGTTTAAGATCACTCCTCCGCTCACTGTTGCGCTCTATTTAAAGTTGCTCTTCCGGGGAAACTTATAGATGCATCTTCACATTTGCTTTCCTAACAGACCACATTATGTTTCTCACGGTCTGTTTGTGTACTTGCATTTCTAAACAAACCAGCAATACAGGCAATAATGGCACATCTAGTACTTACTGTACCAATTTCTCAACATTGTGTTTCGCATTCAATGAGTTCAGTGATACTTCTGCATGGTCGACACCCTGTCAAGAGGCATATCAAACATCCAGCCAATTGCATTCATCACAAAGGGTTCAGTTTGTTCTGACAACAACAAAACCCTTGATGGTCATGATATAACGTCCAATGTCAGGCTCTGTGAACGGAGAGAAGGTATCAATAGCATGAGCGCTAAAGCTAATTGGTCATGGAATTGATATTATAAAAGGTAGTGAGAAATATTAGAGATTATCTACGGCATAACAAGAGTCCTTGATTTCCCCTTAATGTGCATAATAATAACTTTAATGGTCCTTATTAGCTACTCAGCAGGCATGCATTTTTCATGAACCAAATTGCCATTAAACCCAAGGGAATAATAAGAGCTAGCATGGTTACGGTATCTCAAAAGAAATAATTGTGCTCATAAACTCCTCCTAGATGGGCTGAAATAAATTAGATTCCCTTTCATTACATGTTGCCTGCCTGCATGTTTAAAATTACAGTTGCAATCAGCATGCTTAACGCAGGTTTTCAACATGATTTTTCACGAACTTGTGAAGCATACTGAATAACTAATCTGATTGGCCAAGATGCAATAGACCTGTGTCCACTGTACTTAAAAGAATAATTCACCCAAAATTGGCCTTTTTGTTTTTTCCCCAACAGCCACAGTTGGCCAGCCTGTGTGCCACCTCCTCAAGAGCACGTCCCACAGCTGGTCACAAACCTCCAGTGCAGCAGCATGAGGGGCTCCAGGGCGAGCCAAAGGCAGATCAAGCCCAGCCTGGCCCCTCTGCGCAGGGGGTGACCCAGGGACCCGTAGAAGATGGCTCCAGGTCTTCAACGGACAGTCCTTCTCAAGGCAGCACTGGTGATGCAGGTTGTAATTTTTGGACCTTCAAAGTTCTGGCCACCATTCACTTGCATTATATGGACCTACAGAGCTGAGACATTTTTCTAAAAATCTTTGTTTGTGTTCTGCAGAAGAAAAAAGTCATATATATCTGGGATAGCATGAGTGTGAATAAATGATGAGAGAAGTTTATTTTTGGGTGAACTATCCCTTTAATATCTAACGTCAATTTGCTTCTCCAGTAAATCTATCTTGTTTTAAGTATGTTAAGCTATTTTTACTGGCAAACAAAAGAAAAATAGAAAAGAAATAATTTCCAGAATCAAGACAGCTAAATAAAAATGGACGGGCAACGTTGCACTCTATTAAACATTAAATATGTTCTCATATTGCAAAGCAGTTTTGCATTAAGTTTGGACTGACAAATTGCTTGTTGCTGGAAACTTGGCACATTGCATCTGTATAAGAACAAAATAAGTAGATTTTCTGATGTGTAATTATATTAGGTCATGCTGCTTGGGCTCAGAATTAATCTGGCTTTTAACGCTATAATTTAAATAACCATAATCAGCCTCACAGTTTAAGCGTAGAGGCACTTAACAGCAAAGCATAAGGTGAGGACCGACATGACACATGATTGACAAACTGTTCAAGAATCAGAGTTTATCAGAACTTTTGTTGTAAAATCTGTGCTGTCACTCTCACTTGCTTTCTCTATTGATCTGAAAAAAATTGCCCAAATGAATAACAAAGTTGTAAAGATATTACTGTGTAAAGACAGTATAGCCCTACAATGTACAGTCCCTCGGTGCACTGTACATTGTAGGGCTATACTGTGATATAGTAGGCTAAAAAATGCTTGCATATGGTCTAAACTGGTTTAAGATGGGCATTGCTGGTCTGTGACTGGCACAAGCTGCTTAAGCTGGTTATTGTTGCAGGTAGCCATGGTGGGTGGCCACACAAAACATATCTTATATATACTAATAATATTATGGTATATAATAATAATAAGGTGGCAGATTGAGCTTGTTTACCATCTGTACCAACTTATTCTGAATTACACTGAACATCAGGTTTCTCTCCTGTGTGTTTTGGAACAGATGGCTACACACATCAGCTTTGCGAAGTTGAAACACCCCAAGATATTCATACATCAGAATTTAAGGCCTGTCGGGGAAAGGGAAATTGCAAAGCGGTTGTATCAGGACTGCTGTGTGGAAAACCCATGAAATGGGAGGTGAGCTTTGACATTCAGCCTTACCTCAAAGGGCGAGAACGAGAGGAAAAAGTTCACGAAGACCTGTGGAATGAAACGTTCCATCACCTGGCAGGGCGTTCAATTATTCAAGACTTTGAACACATGGCCATGAATGATATTGAGCATGGTAAGGAACTTCAGACTTTATTCAACATATAGCTTTTATTTACTTTAAAGTGTATACTTACAATATACTTGGACAGCTCCCTTTAGGTTAATTTTTGGGATGCACCTACATGCATCATCCACCGATATGTATGGGCCAATTATTAACTGAATTAAAATCATCTGCATATTGGTCATAAGAATGAAAATGGCAGTATGAAAAGCAAATTGTGTCTTGTATTTATCATTCATTTTGACTGACTCATTGTGAATTTGAACTTTCTTGGGTGCATGTATTTTTCTGCTCTAAAATATTTAATGAGCTGAAACTTGCTTACAAGTCAAAATAATGTATAATTTTTCAATTAGTGCTGTCAGTCGATAATTGTTTTTAATCGCGATTAACTACAAAAAATTATGTGATTTAAGAAAGCCTTTCACAGTATAAAGATAGAAATGCACTAAAATAGGGCCAATCGGGTAACATTAAACGTTTTCCAAAGTCTAAGTCGTAGTTTGACTAACTGAACGAACTTGTCCCCATACAGGCTAAATTTGAATTGCATTGGGCATTAAATCTCACATCCTTCACAATATTAATCTGCCAGTAGACTGACTATCTGCTTTGATACAGCAATCCTGAAGCTGCGTTCACGATTGGCGTCGCATCAACGCCAGCGTCTCATTCTACGTTTTGGTGATAGTTAAGACTTGACTTGCTTCTGTGGTAATTAAAATGCACCTTACAAGTACTAAGAGGTCTTTTCTCCATCATTTTATCATTGACAGTGAAGCGCTGTTAGAGATTCTTTTATTTTATTTGAAATGACAACCTCCGCAGCTCTATCACAGGAGAGAGCATAGCGATTAATTAGCGTGTTATGACAGTACCGCCCATAGAATGTCTATGGGGCCACTGTGTTATGCTATTTTATGCTAAGCTTATAGGCTTCTCTTGGTAGAAGGGCTCTGATGCTGTGTCTGTTTGTGAAGTGTGCATCAGTATAATGACTCCAGATGGACACATTACAAAGGTTCCGCCCTTCACACCAGTGTTTATGCTGTATTAACGGTAAATGCGTTAATCGCGATTTAAGAAAAATTTACGAGTTCACATTTTTTAATTAATTGCATGCGTTAACACGTTAATTCTGACAGCTCTATTTCATTCTTTTGAATCAGTTATTTTCAATGAAGTAGTTGAAACTATCTGCGAAATCCACTACCGGACGACCTCATCCGAAAATGTGAAAACTTTTTTTAGCTACTAATAGACAAAGTGGCTACAGGAGTCCAAAATTAATAAGACCCCAGATGCAGTTTATTGTGCAACCAAAATTCTTATATAACCTGAAATGTTATTTTGAAATGACATAAGCTTAGCTCTGTTACAATGCTCTCTATTTAAGTATTTACCAAATTAAGCTCATCATAGCTGACACATTCACAAGATGAAGTTTAATGAGCAATAAGGTTTATTATTATTCACTAAATATGAAGCTGGAGACACGATGCATGTGCTGATGGGGGCATATTTCCATAAATTCTCTCTCTCTCTCTCTCTCTCTCTCTCTCTCTTTTGTGCATGCCCTGGCTTCAATTTTGAACATTTGATTATCTAATCAAAATACCAAAATATACATTCAAGTGAGAATAAAAATATGAAAGAATACTGTCATTGAAGAAAGATTTAGATTGTTTTCATTTCGCCTCTAGAGGCTGCTGTCATACTGTAGAGCCAAGCCATTCTAACTAGAATCCTCCAGTGCCGGCCACAGATGAAAACGTTGGACTAAAAAAACAACGAATGGCAACTATCGGTATATATGAATCGGTGAAACCGATATATCGTCTACCTCTAGTTGAAACGGTTCATAAATTGGTCTAAATTATTCATTAGCTATCGTGTCTAATCTGTGTATTCTGTAGTTAATAATAACAAATGCCTGGAAAGATCAGGAAAAAAGTAATGGAAACTCATTGGTCAAAAATGGTGGGATCCCTGTACTTGAACTGAGCACCTTGTATATGTACTTGCTCTTAGGTTCTGGTAGAAGGTACCAGCTTTATGCCATCCACACCAGCAAGGCCTGCAACATCTTAAGCAAATATACAGCATTTGTACCTATTGATCTGGACAGCAATGAATATTTACCCACCTTTGTTGAGTACAGCCACCCTGGTAAGTCATTCTTTTAATTCTTGAAGAGTGCCATAGGATGAAGAATTGGCTGAGGCACAGAATTAGATTATGGTAATGACTGTGTTTATATTTGTTTTTCTCCAGGGGAGGATCAAAAGAGGAGCTCACGCTGCAGTTCTCACTCTAGTAGCAGGAAGAGTCATGGTTACTCTGTGGGCCTGGGTCGCTCACAGTCAGGTGGTTTGCCTGAGCAAGATGATGCAGCCGTACCCTGCAGTAAGACTGAACATATAGTAACATCATAAATAAATATAGATAATATAGATAGAAAGGAACTTGGATGGGGTATAATGGGCAAGTTATCTATATATATACCATTACATATACCATCATACCATTGGTTCGACTAGTTAGTCTAAATCCAAGTTTGATTTCATCTGACCCACTGCCCCCACAAGTCTGGTTTCACATAGTATTCTTTGGCTCCAAACTGCACAAAATGTGCATTATCAACATGAATACAACTGAGTACCGAAAGCAGATGTTTACCACTGTAACTAGGTAACAGCATAGGAAAAGGCTGCAAAAATGGAAAGTGTTGTTGGCTTTACTTTTATAGAGGCCAACTGTTGTTTCTTCTTAATCTTCTGCTTCTTATGGCAGGGCATCTGTGGCATCCTGCACATGGCAAAAAGTTTTAAAATTTTGGCATGCTCATAGGAGAAAGCTTCAACCTCTATCATACCAAATATGGGGTCTCTATTTCAAACCCTCTAGCACCACCACCAGGTCAAATGTTCACGCACATTTTAGCTGATAACCTTTGAACATTGGGTCATATCATGTCCGTGCCAGGTTTCAGTTTCTTTTCTATTGATTTTCTGGCCATTAGAATTTGGATCAGATTATCTTTGGTCTAAACAAGTTATTAGAAGACTTTTGGTAATTGTCATTGTCACCATGCCCCAAGGGTACCTGAGCAGTTTGGTGACAGCACCATCTACTGGCTACTTTGGAGTCATTTGGTTTAACATGTACTCAATATACTCTTGGGGGCTTTCTGAATACTATGATTACTATTTTTTTCAAGATCTTCCATATGATTTTCGGACATTTAGAACAATATTACATACCATTTTCTGTGACCCCTAACAGTGTTGTTGGCAAACATGCCAAACTGGAAGTGAGACTGTATCATAACAAGACGTCTGCAATATTGACACAAAAGTATGAATATATCTTTGTCACAATGACCTAAAGATGTTACATCATTTTGGTGACAGCAAATATTCGGCCACTTTACAAACCATCCACATTCACGCCAACCGAATAACCAAACTTGCTCTTGAACTTGGACAGCATCAAAAGGCACCACAAGTCTTTGTTCTACAGATGTCTAGGATAGAGCCAATTTCCCTTGCAAAACCGCCTCATCCTCCAGATGGGAACGATGTAGCTTTATTGAAAGTAAAGTCAATACTAGGCAACTGTTTTATGTATCTAGATTATGGTTTTTAGAGTTGATAATCACAGTCTTTAAAGGAATACTTCATCCAATTTCTGTCAAATGAAAATTTACTCACCTGCATAACTTTCTAAAAGGAGAAATATTGAGGTCAATTACACTGAATGAGGACTGAACCTTTCAAGTGCAGAGTCCATTCAGCTTCTGCGCTGCATATCTTCTGAAGACATTTGAGCACTTTATTCGAGAAACAGACCAGAAATTAAGACGTTATTCCAGTAAACTGGTTATTTGAGAACCATTGCTGGTTAAAAGGGAAAAATTTGGGTGGACTAATCCTTTACGATCTTGCAGCTTGTCCAAACAAACACAACAGCATAGTCACTCAAGTGGCATAACCATATTAACATTTTGTAGCTGATGAATTCGTTAATTTGTTGTAACCTTCAGGAACATTGTCAAGTTTGGTGAGTACTCTGTGCCCTTTGCCCTTTAGTGCAGTATATGTGTTTGTATGTGTACTGGAGCATAGAAATGAGCAGAATGCCAACCTACTGTGTCTGCACTCTCTTTCAGCCTCTCAAAGGAGTCCATCTGTGACCTCCGACCACTCACAGAGATCAGTAGAGAGCCTTTTCTCTGCAAGGTGGGTTTAGTCCAAGAGACATAGAAGCCATAGACAACCTGCAAACAACTTTTACAAATCAAGTTATGGAAATACAAACACGATAATTCACGGAACACATATGAATAGTTCAACAGTTTGTATTTCTATTGCTCCATTGTTTTACAACATGAGTCAAATTTGCATTTTGATTACTTTTGTTATTCTGTGGGTGAATGTAATGAGTTCAATACTCAGAGAGGAGAGACCACGACATAAATTCATTATTCATTAAAAAGACTAAAGACAGGAGATGTTTACACTCCCAATATGACCACAAAGATGTGCAGAGGTATGTACTATAGTTGATTGAATCTTTGAGATTCAGTGAACAAGAAATGCTCAAGTGTAATGAATGTCAACGTTGAATCTAATTTGAAACTGTAGCTTGCCAAGCTACTCATAATTTAAAGTACTTAAGAGAATAGTTTACTCAAAAATTAAATTTCTTTCAAAATGTACTCACCCTTATTTTGTTCCAAACCCATTTCTTTTTGCATGGAACACAAAAGGAGATTTTAGGTAGAATGTAGCCTCAGTCACCATTTATCTTCATTGTAAGAAAAAAAAAAAATGCAATAAATGTAAATAGTGACTGAGGCCATCAGTCACTATTGAGGCTCAAATTGTGAAAGAGTGGTTCAGAGAGCATGAGGAATAATTTTCACACATGAATTGGCCACCACAGAGTCCTTACCTTAACCCCATTTAAATTATCTTGGATGTGCTGGTGAAGACTTTACGGGATGGACTCTCCCATCTCCCGTTGTCAAAACAACGCCACAACGAATGAGCGCCGTAATCAAAGCTAAAGGCGGTCCAATGAAATATTAGAATATGTGACTTTGGCTAAGCAGTGTATAATATTTTTTTTAACAATCATAGGATTTTAAAAAAATTTAAAAAGTAGCTTGTTACTGGAAAATCTATCCTAATGAAACTACCTCAACTATTGTCACGCTGCTGAAAAATGCAGTTAAGTATATTAAGTTAGTTAGTCCCCAACACTGTTTGACTGTTTTAATTTTATGTAAAGTACATAACTGCTTTCTTACAATTAAACGTTGTAAGTCAATGTAACAATTTCCCTCTAATAATGAGTGAACTTTGTTCAACTGACATCAAAAGTTCTGTTATTTGCACTTTTCCTTTTAAATAAAATGGGGTGAATGTCTTTAGTTAAATTGAACTCATAATGTGAAGGGGACTCCAGCAGGGTTTCTCCATAGAAGTGTGAAAATTGGATGTTAGTCCCACACACCTTTTTTTAAATTAGAGTTTGTAGCATTCAGAAATGATGACTTGGTACCGTAAGTCTGTTGGCTATAATTTCCCTGCCCTTCCTGTGACCACTGCTGTCACATCTTTGAACAAGTCAACAAACCCCCAAATTATCGCTCCATAAAAATGTGAATTCTGTCAATGTTGCTCCAAACCCATGTGACTTTGTTTTTTCCATGGAAAAACTATAAAGAGTTTTTATAAAGTCTTCTCAGTGTTTATTTGCCATATAATACAAGCGAATAGTGACTCCAGTCTGTCATGCTTGGAAAAGGGGCGAAAAATAACAATTTAAAATAATTAAGAAAAATAATTGATATGACTCCTGCACTGCATATGCTAAAGCGATATGATTGCTTTGTATGTTGAACCTATTTAAATTTAGCCCTGTAAAGCCTGACATATGAAAGAATTGTCAGAAAATATTTTTAGTACCATAAGACAAAACTTTGCATGCTTTTTTTTTTATGTATCATATTTTATAAATTAGGCTTTAAAGGGCATCCGTCTGAGGCCCATCAATCAATTTTTGTGTTGGACATTTATTATTTAAGAGTTTCTTGGACCATACATGCTACAGTGGTAAATCTCGGTGTATTATCAGAGGACTCTCCAGGCTTTTCAGAGATACCAAGTGTTTGAGAATTTGGCCATGACAACTATAAATAAAACATGGTCGATAAATATGCATTGAAATGTATTACAGTTCAATTCAGCACATCACATACAATATGAATAAAATATTCTTTTTTCAATAAACAGTTTTTTCCCATATGTTTTTTTATGCACCAAACACTATATTGACATTTAAAAAGGGAAATTTGCAAAACTTTGTTCGCTGGGTCTCAGGAACTTATGGTAAGATGACATCATAATAGCTTGTAATGTAAAATAATGAGATCTTTATAATGACAGTGGAGGCTGCATATATGAAAATACACAGAAATATAACTTCACATTTTAAATATATCTTATAAGAAATATATATGTCAGAATTTTCAAAGCTCTGTGATTTATTTATTGATTTTTTTCTGGTGGGCATGAATGGAATGTAATGGTGCTTGAGAGATTATACCTTAAAAGCCTGTTGTATCATATTTGATACATGGATTTCAAAGGGGCTTTTTCAATAAAATTATATACAATATTTCAACCAAGCACAAGTTGCTTATATTCAGCAAATACTCATTTTAAAATATTAGTAACAATATAATCATCACTGTAAATTTTACTTTATTTAAATAAGCTGTCATTTATCCTAACATACTGTAAGAGTCACTTTTCACGCAAGTCTGCCAAAATTTTTGATAGATCGATATAAACATTTAAACCACTTTTTTTTCCCAGAAATAACCATTGATGATGCCATAAACATTTGAAATATTACAACCATAGGTTGTTTGGCTCGTGAGCTTGAACAGAGAGTTAAACAGGAGCCTTCAAACATTGTGTATCATATTTGATACACACAGTGTTATAGGGTTAAGTTGTTATTCACTCTCAAATGAAACTGAATCATTAATAAAGCGCTTAAATGTAATATGACTACGTCGATAACATGAAACCTCACCGGTTCACACTGCATCTTGTGACCAAACGTCATGATGTCATGTTGCAAGAACCAATAAGTTTTCACATTATCGATGTAGCTGCCATAGTTGATTAGTTGCACTTAGTTGATGATTTGATTGTAAATAATGAAAACAACTTAATTATTTCGTTCTGTTAACACAGTGATCATATGCCTTCTGAAGACTTGGAATATAGTGCGTATGAATTACTTTTAATGTGGTTTTAGTACTTTTTTTATTTACTTGACAGACTGAAGTCACTATTCACTGTCATTATATGGCAAAAAAACCTTGTGAAGACTTTTTAAAATTCAAAATTCATCTTCCGTATTCCACGGAAGAAAATAAAGTCATACATGTTTGGACTTAAGGACGAGTATCCAATGACATTTTAATTATATTAAAATATTTGGGTGAGTTGTTCATTTAACTAGCCTAATGAACTAGTTTTACCAGCTTAAACTAGCCTTAACTTGAAAATCATTGCTAGCTTTAGCTGGTTCTGTCAGAAGGGACTGCAGCAACATGGCAGTCTAGACACCAATGATAAACACTTCCTCTCACCTGTCTGGAATCTCTGTCACAGCTCCCCCTCTTGCTTTCACTGCAGCTGAAATAATGACCTGAACGTGAGGAGCAGTGCTCTCGAGGAGGTGTACACACTTTGCAAATTAATGAAATGCCAAATTTCACAGATAAGAAGAAGCACATTAGACGTGACTATGCATTTAATGAAGACATTGAAGCACCAGATGTAAAGGTGTTGTTTCTTTTTGCCTCTAGCAAGCTGAGTCTGACCAGGACGCGACTCCTGACGAAAGCTGCTAGAGGATTCATGAGTCGATCGCAAAGCAAAATCAGCAACTCGATGGGTGAAAGCGAAAATGACAACAAGGACTACATCCCTCTGGTTTCTATTGACATTTTCTGTTTTCAGTTTGTTAATGCTTTATGGCAGTGTTTCTCAACTGGTGGGGTAAGACACAAAAGGGGGTTGCAGGTCTGTTCTGATAGGGTTATGGACAACAGGTAAACATTGCTCAATTTAAATATTTAAATGCAACTAACTGTATAATTGTGGAGATTTAGGATAGCAAAATATTTTTTTTTATGTCAATGGCCGTGCATCCAGTCAAGTTGTATGGTATTTGGTGCAAATTAATCTGTCACTTAGTAGAAGCTAGGTAAATTGGTGACAGTCCAAATGCTATCTTTGGAGGGCAGTGTTTTGGAAAGAAGGGGCATGTCTAATTTAACAGCTCATGTCTAATTTAAAATCGCTTGCAGAACCTTTAATATATTTCAGTATTTGATTGTAAAGGAATGTTCCGAGTTCAATACAAATGAAGTTCCATTAACAGCATTTGTGGCATAATCTTGGTTTCCACAAAAATGTATTTAGACTTTTATTTAAAATAAATAAATAAAGCAAAAATCATGGATAAAGTAAGGCACTTACAATGTAAGTGAATGGGGCCAGTACATAAGCACTAAAATACACACTGTTTCAAAAGTATAGCCACAAGACATAAACATTATTTGTTTTAGCATGATTTTAGTGTGATAATATCACTTACTAACCTTATCTGTGGAAAGTTATAAGCAATATTACATCTTTGTTGCCATGACGACAAAATCCTGTAGGCCAGGGGTCGCAACCTATGGCACGTGTGCCAGCATTGGTACATGGAGGGGTAATCACTGGCACGCCAGCAACGGCGAGAGAAGAGTAGACTATTTTATTTATATGTATTTCTGCACCTGCATTCCAGTCTATATCTTGAAGGAATCCTTCCTCATGATCATGAAGCGTGTTTTCATGAGGTGAATGGGAGGCCAAATAAACAAGCCATTTGCGCATCACGAGCCGGCAGCGTTTCACTTTCGGTTAATCACGCAGCCGCTTATATGTTCAGGCTGCACGGATGACAGCTTGTGTTCCATTTTTCATTTGTTTCTTTTTTGTTTCAGAACAACATGTGATGTAATAAGGAAAACACCACAATTAACCCTTGAGATTTCCAACCCAGCATATAGGTACACCCTCCTTAAACCATAGTCACACTCAAAATTACATTAAAAGAGAAAACATAAAGCCACATTGTGGGGTTAAAAAGTATTTTCAAGTCTATTCAAAATAGAAATTAAACCTGGAAATAAAGTTTTAGGATTTTGAAGGTGCGATTCACTGAAAAGGCTAAATAGTTGATCGGCTCGTGATGTGCAAATAGCTTTCATGTGCAGCGTGAGTTTCGTCACACTTTAATAGTGTTTAGTCTCCCATTCAGCTGATGAAAACATGCTGCGTGATCATGAAGGATTGCATCATGTAGATTGGAATGCAGGTGCGAAAAACGGCATAAATGAAAGGCCTGTTCCTCTCTCGCTGTTGCTTGAATGCTAGTGATTAATAACTGTTATTAAGTTGCCGACTCCTGCTGTATTATAATCCCGGTATTGGAGATTACTTTTCATAGATAAGGTTGGTGAGTAATTTTATCACACTAAAATCAACTTAACACATATAATGTTTACATCTTGTGGCTATATTTTTCAAATGGTGAATACACTGATGAGCCAAAATGACCACTCACAGGTGAAGTGAATAACGTTGATCATCTCCTAACACATGTCAAGGCCTGGGTACAGTTGATTAGATGGTAAGCGAACAATCAGTACTCTTAGTCAACATGATGAATGCAGGAGAAAGTGGCAGGAGTAAAGACCTGAGTGACTTTGACAAGGGCCAAACTTTTATGGCCAGATGACTGGGTCAGAGCATCTCTGAAACATCAAGGCTTGTGGGATGCTCCTGTTCAGCATTGGTGAGTATACCTACTGACAGTGGTCCCAGGAAGGATAAACCACAAACTGGTTTAAAAAAAATCGATGTGCGAGGACAACAAAGGCTATCCCATCCGGTCCGAACCAACAGAAACTCTACTGGCACAAGTCGCAGAAAATGTTTATGATGTTTACGAGAGGAATGTCACAACACATAGTGTATGTCGCCCTGCTGCGTATGGGGCTGCATAGCTACAGACTGGTCAGAGTGCCTATGACCCCGTCCACCATTTGAAAGCACCTACAATAATAAGCAAGTGTCAGAACTGGACCTTTGAGCAGTGGAAAAAGGTTTCCTGGTTCGATGAGTTCCGTTTTCTTAGACATCACTTGTATGGCTGTTTACGTATGCGCGCGTTTACCTGGGGAAGTGATGGCACCAGGATACACTGTGGGAAAACGACAAGCCTGTGGAGGGAGTGTGAATATCTGGGCAATGTTCTGCAGGGAAACACTGGGTCCGGGCATTCATGTAGACATCAATTTGACACGTGCCACCTACCTAAACACGGTTGCAGACCAGTTACACCCCTTCATGACAATGGTATTCCCTGATGGCTGTGGCCTCTTTCAGCAGGATAATGTGCCCTGCCACACTGCATTGTTTGGGAATGGTTTGAGAAACATGATGAAGAGTTCAAGGTGTTGCCCTGGCCTCCAAATTGTCCAGATCTCAATCCAATTGAACATCTGTTGGATGTGCTGGACCAACAAGTCAGATCCACGGTGGCTCCACCTCGCAACTTACAGGACTTGAAGGATCTGCTGCTTATATCTTTGTGCCAGATACCACAGGACACCTTCTGGGGTCTTGAAGAGTCCATGCCATGCACTGTATTAGTGGAACACAGAGGACCAATATCATATTAGGCAAGTGGTCATAATGTTTTTGCTCATGAGTGCATGATGGTGCTTATGGACTGGCCTCATTTACTTTAATTGAAAGTGCCTCAAAGAAACCAAGGGACGAGTCAAAATTATGCCACAAATGCTGTTGATTGAGCTTAACTTGGATTGAACCCCGAAATATTCCTTTAACATAATTTTTGTTAACTTTTGTTTGACAATTTTGGTACGGTGTTAGCTTCTCATTTGATGTGGAGTATAAAATGTTGGTTTCTGATGCAAAACCAGTTGAGAATTACTGATTTATGGGTTCAGTAGCAGTTTAAAAGCCAACCAATACAAAATAATGGCATCACTGAGTTTATTGCGTCCATTTGCCTCACAAGCTTTGAATAGCTGATCAATACTCACTTTGTAGGAAAAAGATGTAAATTCGGTGTCATTGTGAGTATGATGATGGGCCGGTGACATTTAAGAAGCGCAGATCAATGTCTCATGATCGTTTAGTCTACTTAAATGAAATGTCGTATTTGAACAGAATTTAATTTATAAATATGGAGCTATGAAACTTGCGCTCAATGTTAATGTCAAGGTATTTTTGTAGTAAATGTTAATTGAATTGTTCGAATTGATCCAATTGTTAATTTTTGGTTCTAATTTAGTTGGCAGCTTAAAGACCTTAAATTTAATTCTTCACTGCAAAATGGAAGTTTACTCTCTTCGTGTCTTTCCAATTGTCCACCATTTTTTTACGTACATGAAAGTCATGAGATTTGAGGTTGTTTATCGATTGTAGCAGCGCATAACTAAAAAAAGCATTGAAAGAACATGCGTTTTCTTCTCTGCTTCCTTTTCCAGGTGTCATTGCAGCTGTCCTGTGGGGCGTTCATGTTGAACAGTGCCTTGTGTGATGCCATCAATGTGCCGATGGAGAAGCTGAAGTGGACGTCACCCTTCAATAGCCACAGAATCAGCCTTGCCCACTTGTCCCACTCCAGCGCTCACCGTTCAGAGAGCTTGGAGGTCCATCACAGCTCTTCTCCTCCACCCAAAGACTCAGACCTGAACTATGAATACGAGGAGCTTGTTTCACAGCCATCTTCATCCTCCCTGCCAGCCCGAAGTCCTCGTATGGAGGGTGGGCTCTCATCATTGGCAGGCTTCTCCTCTATGTCAACCGAAGCCCCACCATCGCCCATTAATTCGTTGCATGATAGTGGACGATGGTCGGAGTCTGAGATCGCGGACACCCCCATTTTGGGCTCTCCAGGGAGCCTGCAAAGGGCCATGCAAGACCCTGAGGGCATGGTGTGGGCAACGGCAGTAGCTCTAGCCTGGCTGGAACACAGCTCAGCCAGTTATTTCATTGAATGGGAGCTTATCGCAGCCAAGGCGAGCATGTGGCTAAAAGAACAGTTTATCCCAGAGGGACGAGACCTGGCATCGGTCAAAGCCGCAGCCAATCAACTCTTCATCATCCTGAGACACTGGGACGAGAACCTACAACTGAACATGCTCTGTTACAACCCGAACAGTGTGTGAGTCCTGATAAGGTCCAGGCGAAATCGATGCATGCAGAACTCCGCAGAAAGCTCTGCAAATTTCCGCAGAATTGCAACGTCTGTCATTAACATAAGTTCTACACTTCCTCCACCCCTTGCATGTTTGTTTATTAAATATTTTGGCTTAATTAGGTATACTTTCAGCTATTAATAAAGGGGTTTCCACATGACTTGTGTCAGGATGTCAATGGATCACTTTGATCTCCACATGAAAACCTTTTTTTTTATTTTAGCACTGGCATCTCTCATGTAATTAAAAAACATCTGAATACGTCTGGTAATCATTGTCTGCAACTTTGAAAGTTCATGGGCAAAGGGGTCAAAGTTGAAATGGTTTGAACTTTGAGCCCAGTGTAACAACGCTTGATTGAATTGCAATGTGGGTTTAACACTGAAGCTAACGCTGGGGTCCAAAAAAGTTATATTGGCAACACTGACGCAAGTCATCCGGACGGCCCTTAAGAGTATCGTACTCTAAGCTCCATTTAACACGTTTTACTTTCTGCAGCTCTTCCGGCAAAATCAGCTCTGAAAATGCAGATTTCGTCTGGGCCTGCTGATAGGGTAGGGTCTAAACTTAAAACTATGCTAAAAGAGGGATTTACTCTCATCTGCTTGAATTGAATTGATGTATTCTGTGGGTTGGTTGATGTATTTATGAAGGGAAATCGTACTAGTATTTTATTGCTTTCCACCAATGCACCACCATAAAAATTGCATGTCTTGGCAATTTTTGTCTATAGGATGGATTTAATATTTTTAGCTTGTCTACAAAAAACTGATGTTCTTTGCATATCATATTATAAATTGTCTCGTTGCTGCTTTGGAATATTTTGTGCCAAAATTAAACACAAAGTAGGGAATTTACTAAGAATGAATTGCACCTGCCGAAAGCGTTGTTTATTTGCACTTGCTGTCTGCATTGTTTTAGCACCCGATTTGCCAAAGGAATTATGGAAATTAGATAAAAGTCCAAATACGCCCAAAAATTTTATAGTAAACATTATTTGCGTGCTTCAATTCCCTGTTATGTGTTGCATGCACCTGAATCTGCTCTTTAAAAAGCCAAAAGTTCAATTGACTACACTGTGCATCTTGAAAATTTCAAATATAATTTTTGATATCAAGAATTCATATTTTTACTAGTGCTAGCCTAATTACTGATATCAAATAACAATAAAATGGGTGTTTTCACTAGTAGTAATTCCAGTGAAAATTTTATTGTAGATTCATGCCCTGCATGCGATTCAATGTTGAAAGGGCTTGTGATTGGCGCTAATTATTATTTAATTTATTCGACAGTTACTTTATTGATATTTCTCACCGTTATACCAGCGTAGATAGCACCTTGGAAGACTGGATTGTGGGTTGTTAGTAAATCCAGTTTGTGTGCTGAAATAATACAGCTCAAAAGTGGAACATCTGTTTAGTGAATTCTCCCCTCATTGTATAAAATAAAGCCTCATCGTGACTATTGTTCATAAGATGAATTTGGTTGACTTCTGTGTGTATTTGGCGTCTCAAGCTCTTAGCTGTCAGAGGATCCATTGACTTGGTTTAAACCATAATTATAAGATGCAGTTCAATGTATGACATTGGTTACATCATGCAATGCATATTTGTTTGCCTTTACGATCGGAAAATATGTCAAATTGTTGCTGGGATGACACTTTCTATCAATGCGAGTGCTCTCCAGTCTTAAGTGCCTGACTTTGAACTCTCTGGACTGTTGAAATGAACGTTGTACTGTTACTGCAGCACGTAATTGATTATTTTTCTGTGTTTTTGCTGATTATATTTATTGCAGTGTATGTATTATTACAGTGTTTTGTTGATGATGTTGAATGGTTCAAAAATGCTACAGAAAATGCTAGGCTAATGAAACAGATAAAAAGGAAAGGTAGCTGTAAATACATTTAATAAATCTATTAAAAAAGTAGCTGAATCGAGAAAATACAGAAGCTAATTGTTTCTCTGTTTATCTCACACCGATTGGTTGCCAATTTAATTTGAATATACGTTTTATTCCTCAGGTATTGCTATTGAGTAAAATTACTTATAGTGCGTAAATGTTGTATAATGCAGGGGTTTTCAAACTGGGTCCAGGGACCCCCGAGGGGGTCGCATGGGGGTGATAGGGGGTCTGCAAGTATTTATTTTTTTTGTTGAAATTATTCTAAAAATGTTTGACATTATTTATGTAAATGTGAAACCTAATATTGTGTAGGTCCCCCTCGTGCCACCAAAACAGCACTGACCTGTCGAGGCATAGACTCCACAAGAAATCTGAGTGAAAGTGGAGTGGTGGTGGTGTAGTGGCTAAAGCACAGGGCTGTTAATCAGAAGGTCACAGGTTCTAACCCCATGGCCACCACCATTGTGTCCTTGAGCAAGGCACTTAACTCCAGGTTGCTCTGGGGGGATTGTCCCTGTAATAAGTGCACTGTAAGTTGCTTTGGATAAAAGCGTCTGCCAAATGCATAAATGTAAATGTAAATGAAATCTGAAGGTGTTCTGTGGTATCTGGCACCAAGACATTAGCAGCAGATCCTTTAAGTCCTATAAATTGCAAATTGGGGCCTCCATGTATCGGGCTTGTTGCTCCAGTGCATCCCATATATGCTCATTCAGATTGAGATCTAGGGAATTTGGAGGCCAAGTCAACACTCTTGGAATTATTGATGACTCTTGTCATATTCCTCAAACCATTCCTGAACAATTTTTGCTTCGTGGCAGGGCACATTATCCTGCTGAAAGAGGCCACTGCCATCAGGGAATATTGTTGCCATGAAGGGGTGTACATCTTCAAGAAACATTAGGTAGGTGGCGCGTGTCACAGTAACATCCACATGAATGCCAGGACCCAAGTTTTCCCAGCAGAACATTGCCCAGAGCATCACATTGCCTCCACCGGCCTGTCTTCTTCCCAAAGTGCATCCTGCTACCATCTATTTCCCAGGTAAAGAACACACACACACCTGGCTGTCCACATGACCTAAAAGAAAATATGAATCATCAGACCAGGCCACCTTCTTCCATTGCTCCATGGAGTGAGAATGGGCTCTCTGACCAGTCTATGGCTACTCTACCCCATACACAGCAGACTGCGATGCACTGTGTGTTTTGACACCTTCCTTTCTTTCATGGAATTACATTTTCCAGCAATTTGTGCTACAGTAGCTCTTCTGTGGGATCAGACCAGATGGGCTAGCCTTCGCTCCCCATGCTCATCATTGAGCCTTGGGTGCCCATGATCTTGTCGCCGGTTCACTGGTTGTTCTTACTTGGACCACTTTTGGTAGGAACTAGTCACTGCATACCAGGAACACAAAAGACCTGCCATTTTGGAGATGCTCTGACCCAATCGTCTAGCCATCACAATTTAGCCCTTGTCAAAGTTGCTCAGATCCATATGCTTGAACAGTGAAATTCAAGAACCGACTGTTCACTTGCCGCCTAATATATCCCACCCCTTGACAGGTGACGTTGTAATGAGTTAATATGTTGTTAATGCTATTCACTTCACCTGTCAGTGGTTTTAATGTTGTGGCTGATCAGTGTAAATATTTAAAATAAAATATAATTGAATTACATTATAAAATAATAATAATCATTTTTAATTGAATCGAGATGAAAATGTTTTTTTCATCAAATTTATACACAGTCAACTTAATAAGAAGTCAGTATTTTCCAGATAATATTGTAATCATTTATTTTGGCTTTAGTACAATGACAATATAAAAGCTAATTATTTAATTGAGCAAACAATAAGACTTTATAATATCATGTTAACTACTTTTCTCACACAGAGGGTCCCTCACAAGGGATAATCAAAGTCGGGGTTCCTTGACATCAACCAGTTTGAAAACACCTGGTATAATGCATGAGTGGTTTGTGGGAAGATCTTTCAAACCTCTCCCATGTGCTTGTGACACTAGTGGCAGCTGGCGTTTTATGTGAAAAGTGCATTACGTTTTGAGATCAAAAGTACTTTGTACTTAAATGTCAAATTCTCTTCAAGTCGTACGTACATTCTAGTGCAATGCTGGACTGTGTAACTGCATGTAATAAAGTTTATTAGCTGCAACAAAAAGGTTCTCTTTTTGCCATCACTGTTCCCACTAAGAAAAAAATGCACAACATTAAAAGCAACAAGATCAATGAGATCCAAAGAGACCAGCTTAAGCCAGATAAGCTGTTTCCTTTTTTATCCTCACCAATAGCAATCCAAAGGCAATACTTTTTGCAGCCAGTAGATGTTGCACCACTCTTTCAAAATCAGGAAGGAAAGGGTGCTGTTTTTGTCAGACTGTCGCATTTATAAACCTTAAATGTGTTCTCTTATCTCTCAGAAATACACAGCCATGTGACTGCAATTTACACAAAAGACAGCTAAGCCTCTGTAGTTGATTAGTCAGGCACTTATATGGGAATTGCATAGCAACAATTTCTGTCATCATGTCAATACAACAATAGAGTCATGCTAATGTTTGTCCTGCAGTCTATGTTGCATATCCTGGGTTTTAATTATATCAGTTACCACTCAGAGGGATAAAATGGCTTCCGGCATGAAGTGGGGCTGAAAGAGGATTATGATAGCTTTTGATGATGTAATTAATGTATGATTGCTAGAGAGAAAGAGAGAGCGGCGTGGCTGTCAGTATCGCATAGCCAGACCTTTGACTATATGACAAAAGGTCTGGTCCTCTTTGTCTATCAAAGATTTTATGTCTCTAACCTGTCAAAATTTGGAAAATTGAGTGACAAGTATGAACTCCAGGTCTTACAGAATCACAATACTATTTTGCAAAATTATTTTTATGTGGCTCATTGTGTCGCAAAAGTTCACTATAGGCACTTCAACAACAACAACTTTTATTCCCCCTCACACAAATGACGAGTAAAACACCAGATCAACGGTTCATAAACACTTTCTTTTAACCCTGTTCTTCACACAATGCTGTCTTGTAACATCAGAACACTTTTGCTATAGTGCATTACTTGTACGGTGATACATTTGAACCTTTTTTTATTACATAACCAACTACATTTACAAGCTTGTTTGTTTGCACATGGTTAAATTGCACGGTAGCTCAACTGATGCAATGCAAATGAGTCACTTGCGAATCAAAAGTGTCATAGAAGCACCACATAATGACATGGTTGCTTCACCGTTTAACTATCGGTTTTGGTTTAAGGGTAGTAAGGTTGGTTGGTTTTGTTGATTTAAAGCTCCATAGAGCATTAGAGATTATTACTATATTTTATTTATGCCCAATTCCCAATGCGCTCTAGGTCTTCGTGGTGGTGTAGTGACTTGCCTCAATCTGGGTGGTGGAGGATGAATCTCAGTTCCCTCCGCGTCTGAGACCGTCAATCCACGCATCTTATCATGTGGCTAGTTGAGCACGTTACCATGGAGACCTAGCACATGTAGAGGCTCATGCTATTCTCCCCAGTATCCACTCATAACTCACCACATCCCCAACTGAGAGCGAGATCCGCATTATAAAAACCATGAGGAGGTTAACCAAACGTGACTCTACCCACCGTACCAACCGAGCCAATTGTTTGCTTAGGAAGCCTGACTGGAGTCCCTCAGCACGCCCTGGATTTGAACTTGTGACTCCAGGTGTGGTAGTCAGCATCTTTACTTGCTAAGCTACCCAGGCCCCGAGCATGAGAAATTTTAACTCTCTTTTAATGCTACACAGTACTCTTGCGATACATGTAAGGAACCACGTAAAGTCATTTTGCAAAAATGTTGCCACTGTCACCTAATTGTCATGAGATCAGGATGATCAACAGTACCTTGTAAACACGACTTAGCTTTTTTTTTAAGCTATTTTTACATACACACAGCATAATAAGAGATATATCCCATTTACTGTAATGCTATTTTTAGGTAGACATGAAAATACATGATCATTAACTCAGATTCATGTTGTTCCAAAACCATTTGACTTTCTGATGTACAAGATGAGACATTTTGAAGAATGTTGACACTTGTCTTTCCTATACACTAAAAGTAAATAACCGTGGAACATGAGGGTAAGTAAATGAGGCGTTTCATTTTTGAGTGACATATCCCTTTAAGTCATTAAAGTTTTCTAGAACATAGGCGTTCTGCAGAATGGTGCACACAAACAGGTCTTCGCTTGACTTCTTTCACACTTTTGCACTATTTTTAATCAGCAGAAAGGTGTTGTTTGCTGTTGTTATAATGACTGCTGACTGCAAGAGGCAAAACATGCACAGAAAGAACTGAAACTGTAGTTTTATGACCGGTCTGTTATGCTGCACAAAAACAAGATATCTTTACTGGTCTTGTTTCTATGGCGACTATAAGGAATGTATTTGACATTAGAGCTAAAACAGTTAAATGAAACTCACTTAGTTTTATTAATCTGATCACCTGATCATGGTTGGCTGTGTTTGGTAAGGAATACTAAAGTATTTACTGCATAAAGCACAGTATGTACTGTATGGTGCCTACTATTTAAAAAAATATATAGTATGTGAAACAGTACACATAATGCTACAATAAACATTTAAAATAGTGTATGACCTTATTGCATTACATAATCATCTCTACAATACATTTGGTGTCAATTTTTGTCTCAATATTTGATATTGCTTTTATTGTGGTTTATTCGTTACACTGGAAATGGAAGGTCCAATCAAGCATATTACATTGTGGTATACAATATTCTGCACCTTGCACTTTATTTATGAAACACAAGCACATTTCAGTGTGAAATGTATGTAAAAACATTTACATAAATCTTTAGATTCAGTTCAACAACATAAAAATATTTCTGCTCTTTCATGAATAAGGCCCAATATATTCTGTACATTTTGGCAATGTCAATGACTAGTATGTCATCCACATGCCACATGTCACGTGCCATAATTAGGATATTGTATCTCATTATGACTTAATCACATAATTACTTTACTGTATATCTCATAAATATGACTTTTGTCATAAATAGGACTTAATATCTCATAATTATGTTCTAAAATGTTATAATTATGCCATTTGTCATTTAGTATCTCATAATTATGACTTTTTAATCTCAAAAAAATGTAAAATCTCATAATAATGGTTTAGAATTTCATAATCATGACTGACTAAGTATCTGAAAATGATGACTTTGATCTCATAATTGTGACTTTTTTTTTTTTTTTTACTTATAATTTGTATCTGATAATAATTTCTTTCCCCCCATAATTCTGACTTGGGCTTGCAGCCTGTCTCATAATTATTTTTATTTCCAAATAATTGCTTTTAACCTTTTTACCACAGTGAGAGGCTTTAGCTCTTAATGAGCTCTTAGAAGCGTAGCATGGTGGACACCTCAACCAGGGGATGTACAAAGGGCTTCAATGATGTCTTACAAGTTTGTTTTCACTGGGGGCTGGCGCTTTTTGCTTCAGTGAGAGTATTGGTGTGAGCTTTGCATAATTAAAAGTCTGAGGTGTGATTAAAAGCACAGCTGTAGAGGAAACATCCTAAATGACTATCAATAATTCCACCTTCACACCTGCAAATGACAGTTGAGGTGGAGTGCATTTATTTAGCATTAAATCATTTAATCCCTTTATCTTCCAGTAAAATTGTTCCTTAAAACAAAATAAGCCTGCATTTAATTGATAACATATTTTGAATTCATTTTTTCCCCTTGCCCCTTTTAAGAATAAGGCCAGAAACATGCATTACACAAGTATGAATACTCAAATGCGAGTGCTTGGCCAATACATTTCCAACTGTGGTCCAGTTGGACATGCTTGCTCTTGCGTTACTGTGGCGGTAACAAACCTCAGTACACAAGGGGGCGATAGAGCATCATGATCAAATGGGAAGTCGGCATGTTGTTTCAGAGAGTTCCAGTGCCCAGGATCGGCCACATTATGCCAATTTACTGATGAGCATTATCTCCAATCAGACATTTTTGCATCAGCTCCAATGAGTTTACCTTCCATTGTGGTGCGACAGGAAGTGCATTGTGCCAGCTTCGTGGGAGATCTGGGTTCGGATCTCACAATACCTGCTTATCCACTATCGGGCCAGTGCGAGCCAGGGCTATCAACTGGTCAGCTGGGGTCAATAGCCTTGCAACTCGAGCCGCGAGACCAAAATCTATCTGTGTTCCCTCCATCGTGTCAGTAGCCCAGCAATGTTCCCCTAAAACACACCCTTAACACACCGCCTTGGTGCCAATGTCATACACCCCGCCCATTTCACAAGCAAGAGGGAAACTCAAGCTGAGATGTCATGTTATCTGATTATCTAGAATATCGAGTTGATATCGTTTGTAAACATAAGCTAGCTAGCAAAATAAGTTAGCATTGACAGCTCACCATCTGAAACTGCCATGGTGCCCTGATTGGTCTCTCCACTAACAGCGGTATGATGTCCCAGCACATTGTCCATGATCTGAAAGTTCTTTCTTTGGGCAATGCTTTATCCATTGTACATGTAAACAGATTTGTACTGTACCCGCAATTTAAATTTTTTCCCCAAACCTGTACCATTGTGCGCTGAATGTAGATCCTGGCAAGTTCTGCAAAACTCCGCCTTTGACATTGACCCTGCCTCACTCCCCAGTTGGCCTTGTTTGTCCCAAGGTTAATTGGAGAGTCAAAGGCTATTGGCCATTGAAAATGGAGCACACATGCCCATACACCCAACAACACTTACCGCTTTGGACAATGAGTGCAGTGTTTCGATTTTCGGTAAGCATAGAACAATTTTAGCTAAAGAAATGTCAACCTACTGTTTCCGATTTCACTGTGAGATCAGTCTGGATAGAGTATCTACACTGGATGTGTTATTATTCAGGTGGATTGATATAAATATATTGACTTCAACTTACCTGCACCACACTATTTTCTTAAAACTGTTGCTCTGCCATTACAGTAGTTGACATTAAAGAAAAAACTAATCAAAGAAGCTAATACATTATATAGTAGCCCTTGTGCATTGTGTTATGAACTGCATTTTGAAACATTTTGAAAAACAACAATGCATGAAATAGAACTTTCATAGCTATACGCCTGCGTTCGAGTTCTTGCACAGAGTATGTTTCAGCCATAATGTATGTTCTTGCATTGCTAAACAAACCTCAGTCCTAAAGGGTCCCGATGTTTCATAATGCAACTTCTGGGTCACCATGGCAACACAGGAGCGATAACAATGTATTGTTCTTGGGTTGGAATTAAAGCAGAGGAACTTTTCCTTTCACTGTTGGTAACGTACTGTTAATAACGATTGCCATGGGTGAATTCGTTGGCCCTCTGTGGTGGTCACACTTTTATCCTTCATTGAGTTACGCAAGTGACCTAAAAAGTTAATTTACACTTTGACCAAAGAGTTATCCAGTGCAATAATCTAGTGCAAGCAAGGTCGCACAGTACAGAGTGGGCAAGAGTTTCTTTGAGCTGTGGTGCTTAACGAAAATATACCAGCAAACAGCCTTATCTGTCAATGGATATGCAATTTAAATTTCAACCTTGTTTCTAGGCAACCATTTTATGTGCTAGAGTGTTAAGCCTACTTTGACAAATCTTTGAGGAGCCCTTTTGATTTTCAAATGAAATCTCTAAAGCCTGTGTGTCTCAGCATCTTTGAAGGAATATTCATACTATGTTTGCAATTTATAAAAGAAAACTATTCTATTTGGCCCTGTAATAGAGGACCTTTTTGGTCAAGCAATTGTCTTATAGTGATGGATAAAAAGAAATATTTGTTGCAGAAATGTACCAAGATTCAGAGAGACTATTTTTTAAACTTGCCTTTTTTTGTCCTATTTGGAGCTTGATAGTCGCATGTTATTAAACCTCCTCCCTAACCCAAACCCCAATCTTAACCTAATCTGTGGAGTAAATTTTTTTATTTTAGAGTGAAAATGCAATCTGCAAATTACGCTCGCCATTGTTAATGTGAATGCAATTACTTACTGGTTCCCAATTCGCTATCAATGACATTAGAGAGAAAGTCTTTGCACATGAGTTGATGCAAAAATATCTGTTTGGGGTTGCTGCTTGTCAGTAATTCATCTGAATGGGGTGGATTTCAGGGTACATGAACTTTCAGAAGCAACATATCTATTTCTCAGGTGATCATGTTGAAAAAGTACTGGTTGGAGTTTCTTATTGTCTTATTTTGTTTGCCATACAGAATTGACATGTTTGGGAGGACAGTTGCCTTTTTTTTTTTAACAAGTTGGCCCTCAAAATCAAGTTAAGCTGTGAAACTGTCAAACCGAGAAGTCTGGAACCAGCTCAAAAAATAAAGGCATCCCTTTAAATGTCAGAGTTCATAAGACAGTATCTTTCAGAAAACAACCTGTAAACACTGATTAACACTGTTCCTACACAATTGAATGTCTGACTGCTCGGATGGGTGACCTCAAGGTGGCAGCTCTAAATTAATCATGTTGGACACATGAACGATTACATCGGGCTTTGCTCCTGCAACGGCTGAGGATCCAGTAACAGAACGGGGTTATGGGCTTGGCCATCGTATAGGATGCTTTTCAAGAAACCATATGCTTCATGTTATTTGTTAGACTATTATTAATTGTCCAGGCCAATTGTTTGATTGCAGAATATACCAGTCAACTGCAAACCATACATGCAGTTGGATCATTTATGTTACAAGTAAGCTTGGCTTGAAGAGAAAAGAACCACAGTTAAGTGTTTCAGTTGACTGTGAGCTGAAATTGGTAGTGAGAACTTGACAAGCCACGGTTGGCCACTGATTAGCAAAAGTTGAATATAGTGATTGCCATGAGGGAAGGAAATGTGATGAACACCTAACAAGGGCAACCAACAAGTCATAGTGGGCATAAAATTAGAGGTAATTTGCAGAAGTGACTGGGAGAAAATGGAAACTGCAGGTGTGGTTGCAACCAAACACGCAGTACATAGAGGAAAGCAAAAAGAAGATTAGCTTTTGTGGCTAAATGGGCTTCATCAGAAACAGTATAAAAGTACAATGGTGGAACTCAAGCCTACTAAAAAAAAAACAACCATCTTAATCCAGACTAAGCTGGTTTGCTGGTTTTAGCTGGTCTCCCAGCCTATCCATGCAGGTCTGGTTTTCTGATTTTGGACACTTCAGCCAGTCAGGTTGGGAGGCAAGCTGGCTGTTGAAATAGATCACTGAATACCTCATTGTTAGACCAGCTAAACCTGCTTAAATCAGCTAAGACCAGCAAACTAGGATGGCCAGGCTAAGAAAGAGCTAGACTATCTGAAAACCATCTTAGCCAGCCTGACAACAAGCTATACCAGCTTAAACCAGCAAAGACCAGCACAGGCTGGTTTAAATTGTTTTTTTTCATTAGGGAAACCATTTGGTGGAGGTGTTGTGCAGGCGTGAAAGCAGCGATCTTTAGTAGTATGGCTCTGTCAGAGCATCCAAAGAAGATAAAACAGTATTTCTTGCAAAGAATTACAAATTCAGACAATGATGATGACAAAAGCTGTGGTGGTTGACTCCCCAATGAGAATTGGATTGGTTTAGTGTGTGAGGAACAAATTCTACTTAGGCTAGAGATGAGAGTCACAAGTAGTGCAGAACGCTTTAGCTCAACGTGATTCTCATCTCAGTTCGGCAAGTTTGGGCAGCTTGAAAGTGGCAAACAGGATGTGCAGGCCTATGAGTTGAGTGACTAGTGAAGCCATGTGACAAAACTAAAGTTGAGTTCTTTGGATTGCAAATTAATTAATAATGGACCAAAGGCACCCCTTAAGAAGAAATAGCTTTTTTTGGTTGGAAAGAGTATGAGGAGTGAAATAATATATTTCTTAACAATATTGAATATAATATAATTTGTGTCAAATAAAAATTATGTAACGTAAACAGGATTGGGGAGTAACGGAATACATGTAACGGGATTACATATTTAAATGTAGAGATTTAAACTGTATTCCACTACAGTTGCATTTTAAATCATTGTGTAAAGGGATCAATGGAAAGGAGGAGGCGAGAACTGGCTTGACGGTGTAAATAATATTTTAATAGTAAACTTAGACACACAAACACACACATGACGGACATGTCCGTAAACAATCTCTCTCTCCCGCACGATCCTCTGCAGTCGACCTTTATCCCTCTTGGAGGCTTGATTAGCCTAATACGGGACTGGGTGTGTAGGATCACGACCCGGCCCCGCCCTCCGCCCTGCCACACATTGGTTATCTGAAGACACTTACATTCAAAACTACATTTTGATTACTGAAGAGAATACTTTGCATTATATTGTTATTTGTTTCATTTAATATTTATTGCTTTCAGATGGAAAACATTTATCCATATAAACGATGCGATCCAAAGTGCATTTGAACAGCGGTGAAACACTTTCTTATGATGTGTTACATTCATACGAGCAGACAGAGAAGTACGTTTGGAGCACAAGAAATAGAAATAAACCTTGTGTAAATTGTTAGCTTTACACTAAGTTAAAATGCTATTTCTAGCCATTTTACATGCACATGTTACCAGGAACGATCATATTGTTTTATCAAGAAAATTCATGTTAGATCATAATTTATTTTTTTCCAGTAAATCCTTTGATATTAGGGCAGAAATCATATTCTTGATAATAATTTTTGTTTTGTTTTCCTGTAAAAACGTCTCAAATTCCTTAAAGCAAGATCCATTTGATTGATCTTGTTTTAGAAACAACACTGCATATGATATTTAGGGTTTTTCAGAGAATGTATTTTTAACATGTGTATTTTGTCTTACTGTACAGACAGAGTTTTTATTTAAATTTATTTTATTGTCAAAACAAGTGAAAAAAATCTACCAGTGTTGAAGAAGTAATCCAAAGTATTTAGAATACGTTACTGACCTCGAGTAATCAAACTGATTACGTTACAGATTACATTTTACAGCATGTATTCTGTAATGTGTAGTGGAATACATTTCAAAAGTAAACCTCCAAACCCTGAACGTAAGGTGGTATTTATTAAAAAAAACAAAAAATTTATAAGATCACCTCTTTATTTTAGGGGGGTAAAAGGCACTGAGGAGTGTCTGTTGTGTGTTGTTGTGATTTAGGGTTTGTTCTAAAACTTAGTGAGCTGCCTAGCTGTCTCTTGCCAACATAGGCAATTGTCTTCTATTGTCTTCTACTTAAAGGATGCCTCATAACAGACCGATTTGGAATGTGCTACAATGTACATGCATCATTCGAATAGCAAACCTCACGTAAAGGGGAGACTCCAGTTGCAACTGATTTCAATACAGGTGATGCAAGTGGAACAATTTGCTAATCTAATGAGCACGAATGCACAAAGTACAAACAAATGTATTTTTCTATTATATAAAATATATATATAGATATTTTTCAGTATTGATTGTATTATAAGTATATCAATAAACCAAATTTCTCTTACTTCATCCGCCATCTTAACCCTTCTATAGTATTCATGAATTTTTTATACCAAAATAAACTTTCCTCATTTAATAGAAAATGGTTTCCTTTTAAGTGGGCAGTACAAGACTTGGTGACTTTTCCTCCATTTGCCATCTGGCCATGCAAAAAAAAAAAAAAAAAAAAAAAAAGGGGCTTGATTCAATAAGTAAAAAAATAAATTAAAAGCAGCATCTCTGGTATTCGCGGTCAAAATTGACCGACCATTGAAATTGAATGATAAACCTTTTTTTATTATCTGTCAAATAAAATAAATAAATCAGCCACAATGCATAAAAGAAACTAAAACATCCTCAGTGCAAAACATACACACCCACTCACACACAAACACACTTACACACACAAAAACATTAGCTGGTGAGACTATAACACAGAGCTTTTTTTTACATTTGTCCAAATAAAAATAACTAAACATAAATCAGTCACAATGCTAAACACACACATTCAGAAATGAAGGGTTGAGACGATAACACACAATGCAGAACGTTTACAAGAAATGTCCTCGTAAACCCGCCAATACCAAACGGAGGTGCCATTTTTCCAATACCATTCAAGGGTTAAATGCCAAGCTCATCACAATGCATTCTGGGATCGCCTCTCCTGGGGAAGGAAAGGATACATTTTCCAGAAAATGTACTGCAATTTTCATGTTAGAGGTCATAATGTATGTGAACATGACCCTTTTGAAAATACTTGTGAATTTTGCTCTGGCAATTTCTCTTAATGTGAAGTTCTATCATAAGTACCTATAAATGTCCATTTTGATGATACTGTATGTGTGTACAGCACATGTGGTACATTTACCAGTAAAGGCAACCCAACGATTGTCCTGTAATTTACATGGTTGCATGTGTGAAAGGGGCTGAACTCACTTTGAACATTCTTTATAACAAATCTATTCGCTCTTTATATGGGGGGGGCGGCCTTCAGCCCCTGCAACAAGAGGGCTATTAAAAAACTTTTGACAAAAAGACAAATACGTATTTTTATATATAAATGTGATAACTTCAGGGATTCTCATGAGGTACATAAATTTGCAACATTTTAAAAGTTATTAAATGTTAGACCAAATAACCTTAAAATCAACTTTTAGACATTGCACTCAGTGACCTGATGGATCAGGCCAATTTTGCAGTGCATAGTGAAAAACAGGTGTTTAGGGAAGTGCTGTTATAGTTTTTGTTGCTATTTAGTGCTTTATGGAGAAAATTAAATCAAAAGTACCTTTTACCCTGGGGGCCCTTTAGCACGTTTGTACCCTACTATGGACCAAATACAGTCCTACATCTAGGTAACACTTTTCCAACTAACAAGCAAAGCAATTGCAGCATTATTTTATGGGGTTACTTTTTACCATGAGTCTTGTTGCAATTAGGAGCAACATGGATGGACCACAATGCAGGCAAATCCCCTTAAAATGAGAATTCGTTTCCAGTCAGCCAGGCGAAGATTCATTTTCTTGAGGACAATTACCCAGATTCTTCTGCAGAAGCCCAGACTTGAATCTAATTGAAAATCAGAAGCATGATCTGTAAATTGCTATCCACTGGAAATGCTCTGTCTACCTTTGCAGAGCTGGAGCAATTTTGCTCTTAATAAAAGGAAAAAATTCTAAATTATTAAACAAATCTAAATGTGTAAAGCTCATAGAAAACTTTAGAGGACGTCTCTGCCTGGAGGAAAATTAATTTCATCTGGAATATCTGGAAATGCACACTATACAGTATATTCCAAATGTTCTGTCAAGGTTTGGACTGTTGATTTAATTGGCTTCTTCACCGTGAGTGACTCGCATCCCCTTTCTCGAGACGAATTCCGATAGTAGAGCATTCATTTTGATTGTTAGTGCATATTATGTAATAGAAGACATCACAATGATCTTTACGTAATTACACAAATAAAAAGGAAATAGAGTATAACATAATGCATCTGATTCTTGCATGACTATAGTACAGTAACTGTCACGGAAAATAAAAATAAAGAGGAGGGTACATATCACTCTGTCATGCCTGCGAAGACATGTGTGATACTCAGTGTGAGCTGCACAGATCACAGAACCACAATATATAAAAAAAACACTGTCTCATCTTCCAAGCATAGACTCCTGCAGAAAGCAAGAGGCTGTGGGGTTACTATAGTAACAGAGCTGACAATCCATGTTTTGTTGCCCTGTTTCACAGCTATCATGCCAAGAGTATGTCACCATGTGTTATCAGAGCTTACCCACACACACACACACACACACACACACACACACAAAATGTGTGTATTAAATGCAATACACATGAAGGAACATTAATCAGAGATGAGCTTGTACAATGAGTCATTTATGATCAGATGAATATTGAGCAATAAATTAATAAATAACATATAGACATATGTTGACAAGAGGGACCCATGCCATAAAGGGACCAGGGGCCACATTAGAGAAATGTCCTTCCTTAAATTCTTATTTACTCACCCTCACGCCATTACAGGTGTGTATGACTTTCTTTGTTCTGTTCCTTCAGAACACAAACAACGATTTTAAGAAGAATATTTCAGCTCTCTAGGTCCATACAATGCAAGTGAATGGTGACCAGAATTCTGAAGGTCCAAAAATAACATATAGGGTAATCCAAACAACTCCTGTTGTAAAAATCAATTTATTCAGAAGTGATATGATAGTTGTGGGTGAGAAACAGATAAATATTTAAGTCCTTATTTACTATAAATCTCCATCTTTGACCAGGCTCAACTGGTAGATGGCAATATGCAAGAAGAATGGAAATCGACAAATACAAAAGAAGCAGAATGTGAAAGTGGAGAATGATAGTAAAAATAGGATTAAATATTTATCTATTTCACAAACACATCAGTTCTGAAGATATACAGTAGATCTAACCACAGGAGTTGTATGAATAACTTTTGTGTTACCTCTATGTAATTTTTGGGACATTTAAAGTTCTGGCCACCATTCACTTGCATTGAAAGGACCTACACAGCTGTTCTGCAGAAGAAAACCATACACTCATGAGAGTGAGTAAATTATAAGATAATATTCATTTTTGGGTGAATTCTAGAGTTAAACGCCCCAGATTATCATAGAGGGTGGGCTCTTTTAACTTGGGCTAGTAAGCAACCACCCTAAACAATAGTAATGCTATAGCAATCATCCACAACACCCTCGTATTAAAGTGCCAACATTTGTACAGGGAAGCACTGCTTGAATTCTTGCGAAATGAATAAATCTGGAGGCATATTATAATTGCACAAATTACTAGTTAACTTAAAAACAAGTTAAGCTCAATCGACAGTATATGTTGCTAAGTGTTGTCCCTCTTTAATTAAAATAAAAAAGCAATAATCACAGTTATAGTAAGGCACTTACAATAGAAGTGAATGGGGCCAGTTCATAAACATTAAAATACACACGTTCAAATGTTCAGACACTAGTGTAATGGTTTTCCACTAAGGAAGGGTCGGAAACAGCGTCAGTTTTAAAGGTAAGGGACCTTTATTATCTTCTTTCCACAGTTTTAACAAATGACATAATACTTTGCTTTCTCGGTGTTGGTGTCGGGCTCTCGCCCTCATGCTCTGTGGCTGCTGATTTTATCCGCTCTCCTCACGCTACTGCAATTAGATACAAGTGTTAGGCTTAATTTAGCTCAGGTGTAAGCGCCCTTACCGCTTTTCTCTCCCAGATGGGCGCTTGACCACGCCCCCGCTGCCACAACTAGATGTACACATTATACATGCTAACATGATTTAGTGTGATAAAATAAAGGATTTACTAGCGTTAGCCAGCATTACACCGTCATAACAACGAAGTTGTAATTTTGCATATAACTTTACACAATTAAGGTTAGTAAGCGATTTTATCACACAAAAATCATTTATAATGCTTGCGTCTAATGGCTGTACCTTTGAAACTGTGTGTATTTTAACACTTACCTACTGGCCCCTTTCACTTCCATTGAAAGTACTAAGAGATGAGTCAAAATTATGCCATAAATGCTATCGATTGAGCTTAACATTTAGTTTGTTTCGAGCCTGAAACATTCCTTTAAGTGATAAGTTGTAACACATGTTCTGGACTTGTTTTGTCTTGTCTCTGTTCCGTGTTCCCCTCTGATGGTCCTCCAGGTTTTTCGTGTAAGCCTTGTGTATATATTGGTTGGTTAGACTGTAATGTTTGTGGAGGGATGAAAGAAGAGAGTCCCGGATCTAAGTGCAGCGCCTTTTAATCAACAATCAAAACACAGGAACACAAGAAAGCTAAACAAACCACTACACCCTACTAGGATACTAACCGACAAAGTCAGAGAACACACAAGGGCAATATATACACAGGGACTAGTGAGGTTTACAAGAAGCACATGGAGAACAATCAGAGAGGAACATGGAACAGAGACAAGACCAGGCACTGAAACATGATTTCAAAATAAGACAGTGTCACAACTGGAGAACAAATGAGGAACTGAATATTTTCAAATACCTTTCACAAGTAATGCTTTTTCAATGTGTTTGTCTGGGAATCATTAGTGTCCATAACACTTGCTCCTAATGATTGTTGAATGAGTTGTGGAACGGATGTAGTTATGACAGAACATATTTATTGATAGGGCTCAGCTGCAGTGTGGATTTATATTTGCAATACATTTCATTCACATGTGATGGCAAACCCCTTTACTGCCTTCCTATAAAAACTGTCAAATTGAACCAGGAATTCACGAAGACACAGTACATAATGAATGAAATTCCACCTCCATTCTCTGTCTCACCTTCTGCTAATATACATGTCTCCTAGAGCCAATTACAGACAGACACTATATTCACTAGGTTTAAAGCTGAACATTTTCTTTTCCTGATGACTAAGAACAGACTCTTAAAGGTTGTTTAAGCTTTTGGTCTTTGAATACAATGATTTAGAGCCCCTGTGTTGTATCCATAATCCTCATAATTCTCCCTTGTGTTACTGCATGTAGATTTTCTATTTAAATGGTCATCGTTACTGCTGTGAACTGTTTTTGCATACTATTTTACAGTCATGATTAAACTAAAAAGGTAACATTTGTCAAGACTTGTTTGATTCCATTTGAATTTTGAAGTTTGTTGATGTTTAAGTTTAAATTCACAAACATTCCGTTTCAGACTCTTGGCTCATTTGAACACATTTGACTCATTGGCGCATTCTGTCAATGCAAGTCTATGGGAATTCTGACTACTTGGTATGGTAAAACCATAAGTCTGATAAGTAAGTGTAAAGAGGGTTAAGAGAAAGGAGGAGGCGAGAACTGGCTTGACAGTATAAATTATAGTTTTAATAATAAACTGAACGAAAAACACACAAACATAAATACAGAGCAGCTGCATGTCATTCTTTCTCTCTCTCGAACCATCGTCACAGGGCGCCTTTATCCCTCAGGCTGATTAGGGACCGGGCGTGCGTTGTTCCAGCCCGGCCCCGCCCTCCTCCGCTCTACACTCCTCCTGGCATTGCCTCAGACTGGGGAGCTCCACGCTGTCAGGGAGTCCAGTCCCCACTCGCCTCGCGGACGACGGCCATTCCCTGCGTCCGGGCGGTCGGGCTACACCATCTGGAGACGGCAGCGGCCGGAGAGTTCTTGTTCCCGGACTTTGCAAATTCAACAAGAGAGAAACGCGATGAATTCAAAGAGTGTAAGAAACTCTTGCATTAATGGAAGTTTGCTTTTGCTCTGATCTTAACGGCCAAACTGAGAATAGAAGTGAAGGATGTATTTAAGTCTCCCAAACAAGCACTGTCCTTCATAAATACACTGGAGTGAGTAAGCCATTTGGTGTTTCTTATGTGAGTGGATTGACTCGCTGAACATACAATCGATTGTCTGAGGAAGCTGGGCGCAATTTTTGTTTCTGTTTGTATTGGTTCCACCTAGATGCTGGAGTTTGTTTTGTGGAATAACACTTCTCCTTAAAGAAACTTTTCATTGACGAAATGTGATATAGTGTTTCTTCAAGAAACACATCTTTCCCCACAGGAAGCTGAAAAATTTGGGAAGATATGGGGTGGACATATTTTCTTTAGTGCTGGCTCAAGTAAGAGCAGGTTTCTCAGTAAGTTCTCAGGATACGAAGTCAATTGGTCTAAATCCGAATCTTTGTCTCTGATTTTGTAAACTTTAAAGATTTAAATAATAAAAAGGTTTTCGATTGATGCGGGCAGGTTACATTAAGGAAGCTTAATGTTATTAAAATGAATTGTATTCCAAAATGTAACTACCTGCTACAATCTCTCCCTGTAGATGTATATTACTATGCGTTCAGTCTTAGACATTTGGCTCATTGGTCACTTACACCTGAGAGAGCCCCTCCCTGGGTTGTTTTGCGATTTTGTGGGTGCGGTTGTGCCATTGCCCGTTCTGCATAATTTATTTAGTAATTCGGCTGCTAAGCAAGTGCAGAGAGTGCGTGCAAAAAAAAAACGGCACTTTTAATTCTTAGTGAATCTGCTCCTGAATGACTATCCAATCTTTTCAAATGAAATTTTAAGTAAACATGAGAATCCATAAAATTGTCTCTAAATGCACATATATTTGGACTACAACTTCAAATGGACATTGTTTGCTAAAGCCTTGCAATGAAAAAAAGACGAGAGCTGGCTTTAATGGGCAGGTGTGTCTTCATTTCATGTTTATGTCCGTAACTCTCGTTTTGATTTTGTCATGTCAGATGTGTACTCCTGATGTAAAAGGAATTCCTCTCACTGTAACATTTCTATCATAAAACAGTGGTGAAATATCAAAGCTTGAGATCACACCTTTCTAATGATGTAGCTAGGTATATTTTGTCACGATTAAATCAGAATGGAAAACAACACGTAGTGAATGTAAACAATACTCATCATGACTAGTGCGGCCTTTGGCAATCTTTCGTTAGAAGGGAAATTCAGTAAATAGCCTATTACAGATTCTGAAAAAGTGAGCACAGTCATACTTCTTCTCCTCTTTCCTTTTCCTCTTCTGACTCCTAAATTAATACATCGGACAGCCTCTTTATTATGCCTGCATCCCACTCTACCTTGAATTTGATCGTAGAGGGATGGGGGCTCCCTAGGGGTTTTTCGAAAATGTCATTCTAGTCTGCTAAGCATTGTCAATCATTGGTTTCAAGTGCCATTGCTGTAAACTACTGTAATTGCCACCCGCAGGGGGCCCTTTCCCAGCTTGGGTCGCCAGGCAATTGCCTGCCTTGCCTGTTCCGTAGGCCCGCCTCTGCATATAATGTTTTATAATACATAATAATCTGTAATATTTTGACTTTTTTGAACGGGGAACGGGGGTTACACAAGTATCCTAGATTATAATAATACCATGATATATACCACCAGGATCCTGTTTGTTAGCCATATTCATACAGCATGGAATTTAAATGGTACTTCAAGGCACTCTAAAGAATACTATAGAATTACCACCTTCATGGTAGTTTCCAAAAAACATGGTATTACCATTGATTTTCCATGGTACTTTTTCTAAGGGTGATACAAGTTTAATGCAATTAATACTTAGTGTCTGTGGCAAAGTTAACAGGAAACTACTTTAAGTCAGTCCTTTGTGGAAATACATTGACTTTGGTGGATTAGATGACTCATAGTGCAGCTGGCGGATCACATGTTTTTGTCTGATATTCAAGTTGCTCCCCATCAGCCACCTTTGAACTCAGAAAATATTTTTTTTCATGGTCGAGAACCACACACATTTTCTTTAGAAAATTAGAAAATGAAGTTTTATATTGTGAACAAACTGGTTGTTGATTAATGTGTAACATGCTAATCAAATTGTGTTTTAAGAAACCAATTAAATATCAAGCTGCTTGTAAGGCTGAAATCATTTTGAGTGCACATTCAGTTCTCTTACGAGAGGTTCTCTCGTATTGCGTAAGCTAGCTTACGCTACGGGAAAGATTCATATTTTCTGAGATATTGAAGCCAAAAAATTATCCTTAATTTTGTATCATTTGTCAACACAGTGCAGCAACTGCAGACCTTGAGCGGGCTAGCTAGCGAGCTCATTGGTTGCTCTGCGGCAACTGCTGCAGCCTATAGACGAGCTTGGGCGAACTCGCGTCCAATGAGAGGCGTCCGCGCGCTTACTGCATCAAAGCCCGCCAAAATGGGCGTGGCTAGAGTGCATATAAGCGTAGTTCGTAGGCGAAGCTCTTCGCATCTCTGAACTGGAAGCCGCGTCGCCGTTCGAGGGGCATCTAGCAAGCTTGGACAGCGCTCGAAGAAGCCGGCCGTCTCCGCCACCTTCAGCCATCCTGCGAGCTACGCCATCCGGCGACGTATCCTTTTTTAGAGCAAGCTAGTTCTTAACGAACTTCACAAAAGAGTAACGAGCGTCTTTTTTAAGATGCCTCGCACCACTTGCGCCCCTCTCAGCGCCGGAGACCGCCACATCATCTGCGCTGTCTGCCTGGGACTGGGGCATGCAGAGCTCGCCCTCGCTGAAGGCGGATGCGACCTCTGCGAGGAGCTTCCGATGTCGACCCTGCGGGCTCGACTCGAAGCGCTCAGAACCGAAGCCGCTGTGCCGCCTTCCGTTCCGCCGCGCAGGAAAAAGCGCCGCTCCCAAAGGCTGCCAGAACCGGTGATAGAAGCGACTGCCTCACCGGAGCCTCTCCCTCGAGCATCGCTCTCACCCTCCCCGCCCCCCCGGGACGCGCAGTTGCCGCCCAGCGGCCGCACTGTTGCCATCTCGGAGGACGAGGCGGAGGATAAGGGCTGTTCCATCATGGCTTCGGACAGCGAGGAGTGGTCAGTCTCCCACGCCTCCTCCTCGGCCCAGGAATCCAGCAGGACCCGCGCCGGAGTCGAAGGGGAACTAACACGCCTCCTCACACAGGCCGTCGACCGCCTCGGGCTCGAGTGGTCACCGCCCCCTGAGCAGGCTCCCAACAGACTCGACGGCTGCTTTCTTCAGAGCCGTCGCCGCACAACACCCGCTTCGCCCCCTGTCAGTCCCCCTCTCTCAGGCTACTACAGTGGTGGATTCAGCAGCCAACAAGCCGGTGATACTGCCCGCTTGCCTGCACTCAAACTCCGTTTTCACGGCGACCCAAAGACATCTTGTAAAGAGCAAACATGCCTTATGTGTAGAAAATGTGCCCACAATCCAGTGTTCACCCCTACACACAAGCATTACACTTCCCGTGTTCCTATCAGAGCCCACTCACATAAAGCGGACACAGCCCGCTCGAGTGTTAGAATCAATAAACGTGCCCACGAATCCGTGCGCGCGCCCCTTCTCTGGCCGCTCTGTCACACGACCAGCCTTATGTGTAGAAAATGTGCCCACAATCCAGTGTTCACCTCTACACACAAGCATTACACTTCCCGTGTCCCGATCAGAGCCCACTCACATAAAGTGGACACAGCCCGCTCGAGTGTTAGAGTCAATAAACACCCATTCTCTGCCCGCTCTGTCACACGGCCAGCAAACACTTCTCTGTATGTAAGTCCCGTGCCCGTGACTATGCTCGCGCATCACTTAACAGATGTGACTCTTTCCCCATTCACCTCAATCGGGAAGTCACTCACAGAACAGCCTGTCCCTGCTGTCTGCGAGCAGTCATGCATAAGCACAGTAAGCGCGCTCACACATTCTGTTCAGCTGCTGTGTGCGGCAATCAGGGCGATTTGGCCATTCACCCTCTAGCGTTACGCTTCAAAGCGTGGGAAGCTATCCCAGGGATATCCAAATGGGTGTTAAGCACAATAAAACAGGGCTATTTGCTACAGTTCGATCGCCACCCTCCCCGCTTCAGAGCGCGGCTCGAAACTATTGTGAACACGGAAGCAGCCTGCATGCTTCGTTCAGAAATAGCAAACCTTCTGTGCAAAAGGGCCATAGAGAAAGTGCCGCTTCGCTGAGCGAGTTGGGGTTTTACAGCCGTTATTTTCTTGTCCCCAAGAAAGATGGCGGCCTCAGACCAATATTAGATCTCAGGGGTTTGAACAAGGTGCTTGCAAAAAGACCGTTCAAAATGCTTACAATCAGGAAACTCCTCGCGCATACGTGCCAGGGGGACTGGTTTATCTCTCTCGATCTGAAAGATGCCTACTTTCAGATCAGATAAATCCCCGTCACAGGCCATTCTTGAGATTCGCCTTCGACGGCCAGGTTTATCAATACACCGTCCTTCCGTTCGGCCTGTCTTTAGCACCCCGTACTCTCACGAAGTGCATGGATGTGGCGCTCGCACCCCTGCGGAGTCAGGGCTTGCGAATTCTGAACTATTTGGACGACTGGCTGATTATGGCACAGTCACATACGGAGCTTCTGTCTCACAGAACAGTTCTCCTCAGCCATCTGAACAGTTTGGTTCTTGCAGTCAATTGGACCAAGAGCTCACTACAGCCCAGTCAAGCAATTTCCTTCCTTGGAATAGAACTAGACTCCGTGGCAATGACGGCTCGCTTATCTACACGGCGTGCACGCCGTGTTCAGCGACTAGCCGCATCCTTTCAGATGAACAGCCTCACGCCTCTGAAAAAATTTCAGAGAGTGCTAGGTTACATGGCCTCAGCCGCAGCAGTACTTCAGCTGGGTTTACTGCGCATGCGCCCGCTTCAGCATTGGCTAAACACCTGCACGTCTCGCCGGGCTTGGGCCACAGGCCGCCAGCCGATCAAGGTGACTCAGACCTGTATTTCAGCTCTGCAGCCCTGGACAGTGGCCGAATGGTATCAGCGGGGAGTGACGATGGGAGCTGTATCTCGCCAAAAAGTCATCTCGACAGACGCGTCCAACACGGGTTGTGCGCTTGTGCGCTTTCTCCCGGTCATTCAGGGTCACCACGTCCTGGTCCGTTCGGACAACAGATCTGTGGTATCCTACCTAAACCGCCAGGGCGGTGTCAGATCCAGGAACCTCTTCCATCTGACGAAACGCATACTGAGTTGGTCCCAGTGCCACCTGCGCTCGCTGAGGGCGACGCACGTGCCAGGCCACCTGAACGATGGCCCAGACAGACTGTCCAGAGACAATATTCCTCCAGGGGAATGGTCCCTGCACGCTCAAACAGTCCAGAAGTTATGGCGCATATTCGGCAGAGAAGAATAGACCTCTTGCGTCAGAAGAGAACTCTCACTGCCCAATATTTTTCTCGAAAAGTGAGGATGCGCTGGCCCAGGACTGGCCCAACCGCCCACTTTACGTCTTCCCTCCCGTCTCGCTATTGCCACAGGTAATGCAGAGGATCAGGGAAACGCATCACTCGGTGCTCCTCATAGCCCCGCGTTGGGAGAATCAGACATGGTTCCCAGAGCTTACGCAGCTGTCACTGACAGCGCTGTGGCCCATCCCAGTGAGAGCAGATCTCCTCTCTCAAGCTCACGGCACGATCTGGCATCCCCACCCAGAGCGCTGGGCACTGCACGCGTGGGTGATCAACGACTACCCGTCGCTCTGCCAGAAGGGGTAATAAACACCATCATACACGCTAGAGCCCCTTCCACGAGAAGACTCTATGCGTCAAAATGGTCTGTGTTTTCAAAATAGTGCACCGACAGAGACCTGGACCCACGGACATGTGGGGTGTCGTCGCTGCTCGTGTTTTTACAAGAGCTGCTGGATAAGGGCAGATCCCCATCCACGCTCAAAGTGTATGTGGCGGCCGTCACGGCGTTCGCTGAACCCCTGCACGGCCAGTCACTGGGAAAAAAACGAGCTGGTCATCCGCTTCCTCTAGGGAGCTAGAAGGATGAACCCCCCGCGCCCCCCATCGGTTCCTATCTGGGATCTTTCTATAGTTCTCGAAACTATGAAAGCCCCCCCTTTCGAACCGCTTCAATCCGTGGATTTGAAATACCTTTCACTCAAAAACGTTTTTCTGACTGCCCTGTCATCAGTCAAACGTGTGGGAGACCTGCGTGTCTTGAGTTTGGACCAAGTGACTCCAAGGTCATCTTAAAGCCTAGAAACGGCTATGTTCCCAAGGTGATCGGTACTCCTTTCAGAGCACAGGTCATTTCCCTATCGGCGCTGCCAGCATCCGATAGCGAACGCGACGCCAATCTCCTTTGCCCAGTCAGAGCACTGAGATTGTATACTGCGCGCTCCGCCTCTTTCAGACGCTCTGAGCAGCTTTTCGTTTCGTTTGGAGGGCGCATCAAAGGTCTCGCCACCTCGAAACAGACACTGTCTAGATGGATAGTGGACGCTATTGCTGCCACATATGCGTCAAAAGACCTGCCATGCCCGTTGGGCATTAGGGCTCACTCCACTAGAGGCATGGCCTCATCGTGGGCATGGTCCAGCGGGATTTCCATTCACGACATATGGAAGCGGGCTGGGCTTCCCCCTCCACCTTTGTCAGATTTTACAATCTGGAAGTGCCCGCCCTGTAGGCAAAACTACTAGCGGTTTAATACGCTACAGCTCCCCTGGTGAGCTGCACTGATGGGACTCATTCCACACAGACCGGCACCGCCGCTCTGTCGTTCCCTTCCCACTATGTGCTTATGTATTACACACACACTGGCCCGCAGTCTTGCCGGCCAAATATTATTTCCCCAATCACAAGGGCTCCCCCGGGTCCCCCCACCCCCGGGGCTCATGCAGTGGATGCTTGGCGCGCACGGCATTGACAATGGGTTCCCGTAGCGTAAGCTAGCTTACGCAATATGAGAGAACCTCTCGTAAGAGAACGAATCGGTTACCTAACGTAACCTCGGTTCTCTCTAGATGAGGGAACGAGTATTGCGTAGCCGGCCGTGCTTTCAGCGCCACGGCGACTTTCGCTTCATTCAATGAAAACCAGGGTTCCAGCCTCACGAACTACGCTTATATTCACTCTAGCCACGCCCATTTTGGCAGGCTTTGATGCAGTAGCGCGGACGCTCTCTCATTGGACGCGAGTTCGCTCAAGTTCGATCTATAGGCTGCAGCAGTTGCCGCAGAGCAACCAATGAGCTCGCTAGCTAGCCCGCTCAAGGTCTGCAGTTGCTGCACTGCGTTGACAAATGATACAAAATTAAGGATAATTTTTTGGCTTCAATATCTCAGAAAAGATGAATCTTTCCCGTAGCGTAAGCTAGCTTACGCAATACTCGTTCCCTCATCTAGAGAGAACCGAGGTTACGTTAGGTAACCGATTCATTTTATCACCTTACACAATTACAGATAAAATATAGTAGTGTATAATACAGCATAATATTCTTGGCTATAGTGCACAACAGCAAACAGGAGAAATCAAAATTTATTCAACTCATCTCTAGTTTTACTGTACCAGAAACTAATGTCTCATTATTTATGATGTACTGCGTATTTGTGAAGATGCCAACCATGGCATAAGATGGCACATGGATCTTTCTTATAGATATATTATCCAAAGGGTGCATTCAGGGTATAAATAATCTAGGACAATGTAATCTAATCTAATATAAATATTGAATAAATATATATACTTACTGACCACTTTTTTAGGAACACTTGGTCCCTATAAAGTGCCCGATGTGGTCTTCTGCTGTTGTAGCCCATCTGCCTCAAGGTTCGACATGTTGTGCATTCTGAGATGCTATTCTGCGCATTACAATTGTACAGAGTGGTTATCTGAGTTACCATAGCCTTTCTATCAGCTCGAACCAGTCTGGCTATTCTCTGTTGACAACAAGGCTTTTTTGTCCACATAACTGCCACTAACTGGATATTTCTTGTTTTATTTTTGACACTAGAGTAAACACTAGAGACTGTTGTGCATGAAAATCCCAAGAGATCAGCAATTACAGAAATACTCAAAACAGCCCGTCTGGCACCAACAATCATGCCACAGTCTAAATCACTGTGATCACATATTTTCCCCATTCTGATGGTTGATGTGAACATTAACTGAAGCTTCTGACCCGTATCGGCATGATTTTATGCATTGCACAGCTACCCACATGATTGACTGATTAGTTAATTGCACCAATAAGTAGGTAGACAGGTGTTCCTAAAGTGCTCAGTGAGTGTATAATATAAACAAAATATGTAATAATTTCCACCTAATCACTTGTGAGTCAAGATGCTGTAACTATTCATACAGTCTTCTGCTGTTTGGTGTTATGTTTTGTGTCTAATTATATATTTTTTTTAAATATGCATTTGCAAATACCTGACATTACTATTGCATAATTTATATTTTAATCTTTTTAAATAAGCACTGATATGTGCAGGTTAACTGTAAACTATGTGAAGAGCAAAGTGCAATCCTCTCAGAAACAAATGGGAAAATGATTTTTATCTCCATTGCACTTTATTCATGTGTGATGATGACCTGTGCTGTTTTTCGAAATGCATCAAGAAGAATTAATGATAAGATAGAGAAAGGAGAATTGCTGTCATTCCTCCCACGGTTCCCTGCCAACACAAGCAGAGTGCTAACTAGGACAGCTTCCCTTCTCACCACACATTTCCATAGCAACCATTGTGGAACTTTCAGAGAAACATGGTCCCAAAGAGAAATAAGTGTTTTACCGCAATTAGTGGCATATGATGCCTTGTCTCGTGTAACAACACATAATATAACCTTTACAGGATCTAATACATGCCAATTAAATAAATACCAAGTATGAAGTCATTTCTTATAGGAGTATGAAAGTAATTACATAATACATAATGATCTGTAATATTTAGACTTTTTTGATAATCAGTTTGGCCTGTTTGTTAAGACATTAAAGGGTAACTAAACACCTGCTCAGAGTCTGACTCCACCCACTAGAAATATTTGAAAATGCAGGAAAAGTGGGCAGACCCCGGCGGGGATAGAGGGAACGAACCGAGTGCGGGGCTGAGCGGTGGGGGGCACCTGAGACTCGTAGTGACGGATTAATTGACAGCTGCTGTCAGACTCTATGTTATTATTATTCCTATAAAGGCCATTTTTGTTCTGCAGAGAAATATTTCCTTATAGGAGGACATTATTATTTACAAGACTTTTTGAATATTTAATGTAGTAGTTCACTATTATGTAAAAAATCTGTCATCGTTTATTCACCCTGTTGTTGTTCTAAACTCATGACTTGCTTTCATCTATGGAACACATAAATAAAAATAATAAAAATATATTTAATTGATGTTCTTTCCCATATAATGAAAGTGATTGAGAAATTGGGCTGTCAGACTCCAAAATGACAAAATGAAAGTATCATAAAAGTGGTCCATGTGAATTTTGTGCAATAATCGAATACTTTTATGATATGGGGGGGGATTTTGACAGCCTCAGTCCATATTCACTTTCATTATTTGGACAAAAGTGTCCATACAGGTTTGGAAGAGCATGAGGGTGAGTTAATAAAGACAGAATTCTCTTGTCTTTCAATTAATGCATAGATGCAATAGAAACACACAGTTACCAAAACACAATAACAAAGATTACAGCCGCACCGCGTGGTGCTTGAGAGCAGTATAATTCAAAGCTGACACTCAATATCATTCAAAGAGACGGCTGCTGCTTAAGTGTGGCAGAATAGAACACATGGCTTTGATGCAAAGCCGGATAATTTGCATGGAGAAAACGCGCCAATTTGGACTCAGGGCACCAAGAAAACACTCATCACATCTGTTGCCATGGCAGACAACTGTACAGTTAGCACTCCTATGTGTATGGAGTGGACAAAAATAATCAAGGTGATGTGGATGCCCATGCACGCAATTCATGATCCCAACCCTCTGAGCAGCTACGCATCTGTTTCTTTCTTTGTGACATGCCAACACACAATATGCTTATGTTTTGTTGTTTTTATCCCAATATGCAGTTTCTCAATTTCATCTGTAGGTCTATGTGATACACTGCATTGTTTTTTCCTCTCTCTATATATATTGATATATATTCTATATATTTTTTGCAAGCAACAGAAGAGTGCAGGACTATTTATTGTCTATTGTTAGTGTTTAATGAAAGAAATGTTAACTTTATAAATTTGGTACATTTATAAATTTAAAAAATATAGATTTGATTTATGAGCCGAGACAAGGTCCTGGACATTTCAGTTGGTAGTACAGCATTGTGGCAAGAGGGACACAATGTCTTATTCCCTCCATCAGGGAACAGAGGTTATGCCAGTTTGTCTGTCCAGACCAACACGTGCTTGCCCTAGACCAACAGCAATAGCCTCCGCAGGGCAAGCAATACTGCCAGCAACTCGAGGCAGTTTGAAGTGCCAACACAGCCGCAGTCCTGTCCAGAAGCCGGCGGCAGCGTACCCGTTGCTCATGGTGCCCCAGCCTAACTTGGAGGCGTCTGTCGTACTGAACAAGTGGCGGCAGACCGGAGTGATGGCCACGTGATGTGTGCAGCGGCGCCATGCACACCTCGGGACTCAAGTCTGAAGCGGATGGTCCTGGCCAGCCAATGTGACGAGTTGGAAAGTACTAGCTATGCATTAAGAGGCTACTGGACTTATTTAAGTTCAATTGGAGAATTAAAGTTCATGTAAATTTAAAAAGATAGGTTCCTTAAATTCAATAAAAATAAATAAATTAGTATTTGCATCCATGTATGCAGTTTATGGCTACATTTTTTTTAAATGAAATTAATAAATAATAAATAAACAAACGTTCAACTCTAGTAGCAAATTTTAGTCCTTCTAGTTCTTTCTAAGTGTATTTGGCTCAATGCTTTCTGTAGAAAGTTCAGAAACATATGGGGGAGAGAGCAGATCCACACAGAGAGCAGCTCTGCATTTCAAGAAAACACAAAGACACGGAGTGCAAGTGCTTTACTTTCTAAATAGATTTCTTCAACAGCTATCACCCAAATCCAGCAGCTCTGCTTCATTTCCTTTAATATTCAAAAGGTACTCTGGAAATAAGAAGCTTTCACTCTCTTGTAAAAGACTACCAGAGAGTGAACTTTTATTATCCAAAGTGTCCAAATGTGCTGGTTGTCGTCCTACACATCTTTCATCTCACATCTTTGGGTTGCTATCTGAAAGAACCTGGATTCTGATGTGGGTGTTATTTTAGTGAACCAAGACTGGTACATCATGTAACAGATTGTTACTTAAGTTGAATTGGTTGGTGTGAGAAAGTTCGGTTCTTCAGGAGACAACGAAGCAGTTCAGGCAAGTATTTTTATATCTGCCTACAGTGTTTTGTATTGTTTGGCTGCTATTTCAAACACTCAATTCATGTAGCTTCTTCACCACACTCAATAACAAACTTTTTAACACACTCAGTACACGCAGACACCGTACTTTTATGTCGCTCTCTCTCTCAGCAAAACTGATGCACTGGTGTGCCTTATCAGGTCTCCCTCCGCCATCACTACAATAAAAGACAGATGTTAGAGATAATTACTACCCAACCCCCTCATTGCTCTCTCTCTCCCAAAGACAGAAACATGACCATGCCCCCATCCCCACAGTTGGCTATTAGGAGTCGGTGTTTGTAGCCTTCTAGCCTGCTTAGCATTGCTTATTCTTATACGTTCATAATTTGATCCTTCAACATTTTACCACATGCTTAGTTTTTGCCTGCTTTTCTACTGTTTCAACTGCGTATACTTTACAGCGTGCACCAGTTTCTCTCAAGTTTCTTTTATTTTTTCCGCTTGTCTACATCTCACATCTCGACTGCGTGCATTCATGTTCTCCTCTGTGTTTTACATGGATTATTGCATCAATCTCAAACATCTGCTGATCAGGAACCACATCGAACCACATCAATCTCATACCCTCGTTGCTCAAGAACCATAACAACAACAAACAATTGCGGTAAGTCATGGCATCTGCTCACTTTATTTCTTCCTGCATTGCATGCCACATGTTTACTATAGCTTCTTCTGTCAGCAGTGAGGGATTCGCATATGGTAAATGTAAGGAATTAGTCTGGCTGAAGGAGAAGATTAATGAGTTAGAGACATGCATCAGAACACTAGTGGAGGTTAGTGAGAAAGAGAAGTCTTTAGACACTGTTTCGGATGTGGGTAGTACAGCGAGCAACACACACTCATCAGTTCCAGCTGTAGAACCCCCGCAGCAGGGTGTTTGGGTGACGTCTCAGCAGCATACTCGCTCAGCAAAGTGACACCACTCTCCCATTCCTGTTATGGTTTCTAATCAATTCTCCCCACTCAGTGATACTGAGAATCATGTTGAAAGAGCCTTAGTAATAGGTGATTCTATTGTAAGGACCGTGGAAATAGAGACTCCAGCCACTATTGTTAAATGCATTTCGGTTTTATTATTTATTATATATACAATTAAATTGTATCTACAGTGAGGGGTTCTACCAGTTTGGAGGCCGAATTGGAATCGATAAGAAGAATATCAAGGGAGTAGAAAAAAACGGTCAAAGTGAGCCTTATCAGCTGTTCTTTCTGAAGTATATAAAGAGACGTAGAAGTCCCTGAATTTAAGGGGGTTGATTGTAGGGGCGGTAGGGGTAGAACTTTGAGTAATATGATGCAAGGAAAAGGATTGACGTAGCTGAAAAAACAATTTACACAGGAGTTGTTGAAGACAGGTATCCAGTATCCAAAACGTGCATACAAAAAGTGCCAGCAAAAGCAGAGAAAACATCTAATATGTTCCAGCACCTGAGGGATCACAATCCAGAGATTCATGCCCATAATTTTACAAACACAGTAAATATTATATGTAGTGTACTACTTACCATTTGGTAAAGTCAAACACTGAATTGAAACCGTGTAAATCCAAAAAGTTGTTTATTTTAAGTTTAAAAGAGGAGGGATTCAGCTTTATATTGTGAATGTGATGCTTGAATGTAGAGATGAATGTAGTTTGGTGCAAAAAGTGCAAATCAAACCCAAAACAACAGCAAAGGACCTTGTGAAGATGCTGGAGGAAACAGGTAGACAAGTATCTATATCCACAGTAAAACAAGCCAAGGTATTGGAGTGGCCATCACAAAGCCCTGACCTCAATCTGAAAAAGTGTGTGCGAGCAAGGAGGCCTACAAACCTGACTCAGTTACACCAGTTCTGTCTGGAGGAATGGGCCAAAATTCCAGCAACTTATTGTGAGAAGCTTGTGGAAGGCAACCCAAAACTTTAGTCCTAAGTTAAACAATTTAAAGGCAACGCTACCAAAAACTAACAAATTGTAAACTTCTTACCCTTTGGGAATGATGAAAATAAATACAAGGTGAAATAAATAATTATCTCTATTATCCTGATATTTTACATTCTTAAAATAAAATAGTGATCCTAACTGACCTAAGACAGGGAATGTTTTCTACGATTAAATGTCAGGACTTGTGAAAAACTAAGTTTAAATGTATTTAGCTAAAGTGCTTGTAAACTTCTGACTTCAAGTGTAGATAGAACACTAATATTAAAAAGCAGAAGCATTTTAAAACTATATACAGAAGTAATGGCCAATATCGTATCATAAGAGCTATAATGTCTTTGTGAAGAACACTATTCTGAGACGTTCCACAAATATCAAGAACATTGTGACGAGGAGGGCATGACTGGGCCATGAGGACGCACGCCCGGTGCTGAATTGTCCTAATCGGCCAGGAGGGGGATACATGGCCGCTGTGTGTGTGTATCTGTGTATTTAAGTTGATGTACTGTATGTCATTAAAAGCTTTGTTGACTGCTCAGCCAGTTCCTGCCTCCTTGCCCATCCTTACCCGTTACATTGGTGCTGAAACCCAGGAAGGAGGAGTGATGTACTTTCATGGAGTCCTCGCCATTGCCATCTGCCAGGGGAGGAGACGCGGCTGTCTGCCAGGGGATGGAGGAGTCCCTGCCGGCTGCCAGGATTCAGAGGAATTTATCTATATATCTCTCTATCTGTCTGATGTTGTTTTAACCCAAATAAATTGAGTATAATAACATAAAACCTAACATATTACCTCCATTACTTAAGTGTTTTGAGTTAGGTGGATGATTTTCATGATTTCTCTAATTCTACCTGAAAAATATTTTTTTAGTTCAATTGGAATATCTGAGCTTGTTTTAGTCCATTTGTGCTTTTTTTGTGTTGACGCAACTTAAAACTTTAATGTCAACTTAACATATTAAGTTGTCATTGTAACAATTTGTATACTTAAATTGAATGAACAAGTGCATTTGCCAACTCAACTCAAAAACACATGTTGAATCAACTACATTCGGAGCCAGGCAACTTCACATCATTTATTGCAAGATCTTCAATACTAAGAAATGTAAATTACTTTGAATCTAAACACATGATAGCTGAACACTATCCCCTTTAATGCTGCCCCAACTTTTTTTTTTATCCCCTTTTCTCCCAATATGGAATGCCCAATTCCTGCTAGTAGGTCCTTGTGGTGGCGCGGTTACTCACCTCAATCCGGGTGGTGGAGGACAAGTCTCAGTTGCCTCCACTTCTGAGGCCGTCAATCCACGCATCTTATCACATGCCTCAATGTGCATGACACAGTGGAGAATCCACATGTGGAGGTTAATGCTACTCTCTGCGATCCATGCACAACTTATCACACGCCCCATTGAGAACGATAACCACTAATTGCGACCATGAGGAGATTACCCCATGTGACTCCACTCTCTCTCTAGTAACTGGACCAATTTCGTTGCTTAGGAGTGCTTAGGCTTAATTAACTAATAAATAATGTTGCTGATTTGCCAGCACCCAGCATGCATTGTGTCAATGAATACATTTTTATGTTTAGTGCTGTAGGCTTATTTTTTAGCTGTTAGCAGACTTTATCTTTGCTGTTGTTGCTGTTTTCATCACTACTGTTAGTTAATTGTTGTGTGGTGATGTTCAGAACTAATCTTTTTACTTAAATAGTTTTAACAAAGGTTGTGCTGTGTACTTCACATAAAGTATAAAGTACAACAGTACTAAAAACAAATGTAATTAATTAAACATATTTAGTTATTTGAACTGAACAGGTCGAGTCTACATTACTTAAATCTAACAGTCTTTGTCAATTGTTTGATCTATTGAATCAACAAGACTTCTTAAGTTGAAAATGTTTTATTTATTAATGCAACTTGAGTCAAAGCAGAAAGATAACTCAACTAAATTAAGTTGAGCCAACGCATATTCTTTACCTCAATGTAAATTACCTTATGTAACAAGTTTACATAACACTTTTAAGTTAAACGAACTTGTCTGTCAGTCTGGCACTCTAGCAACTAACAAGAACACCATAGCAATGCTATGTGGTCCATGTACTATATGTGGTGAAATCGCTCACATAAACTTCTCCATCTTACCAGCACTCGGTGCCATTCTCTCACAGGAGATGGATGACATGAGCTCCAGTAACATCCTCTTCACTCCTACTGGTTGTGACTGCCAAAAGTTGCTTCTCATTTGCAGTTGAACTTTTCTCAGCTTTCTGAAGTTGGTGGAAACGGCCACATCTAGACACCAATGGTCGCTCATGTCGGCGGAAATTGCCAACTCATTCAAATTTGAAATTGAATGAGATTATGTAGCTTTGTCGCTGCATGTATTTGTGTGAATGGGCTTTATAATCTTCCCCTATACTGTAGCTCCCAAATCTTATTCAATATATTATCCATCCATCCATCCATCCATCCATCCATCCATCGTCAACCGCTTATCCTGTGTACAGGGTCGCGGGCAATATATTATCAACGATGCCAAATTGCATGAGTTCTCATGTGTCTCATTTCGTATTATAATGTGCAAAGCTTGAATATACAGTAGTGCAAAGTTGTAGGGATTGATTTTATGGTCTATGATTTTTTGTCCTTTGCTCAACAGCTCTTGGTCCCTGTATGCTTTTGTTGTGTAGCTCTGAAATTCTGCAGTTAATGATGAGGACAGGTGGATGTTGTATGTGAAATTGATTGCTTGCTTCATCATGCAATAGCTGTACAAACCATTGCATAGTTAAACTAAACTACACTCTCTGGTGCTTCCAATCAGCATGTATTTTGCATGCTAACATTCAACAATAGTGAAAAGTTAATGTATAACTAAATAAAATATATTTATTTGAGTTACATTGACACGTCTAATTTTGTTGGGTTTACCCAATCCAACTAGTTTCTTTGTTAAGATTTCATAGTAATTTTAAGTTAGGAAAACTAATTTTGGGGGCCTGGGTAGCTCAGCGAGTACTGACGCTGACTACCAACCCTGGAGTCACGAGTTCGAATCCAGGGTGTGCTTAGTGACTCCAGCCAGGTCTCCTAAGCAACCAAATTGGCCCGGTTGCTAGGGAGGGTAGAGTAACATGGGGTAAACTCCTTGTGGTCGATATTAAGTGGTTCTCACTCTCAGTGGGGCGTGTGGTAAGTTGTGCGTGGATAACGGAGTGTAGCATGAACCTCCACATGTGGAGTCTCCGTTGTGTCATGTACGACGTGCCACTTAATAAGATGTGTGGATTGATGGTCTCAGAAGCAGAGGCAACTGAGACTTTTCCTCCACCACCCGGATTGAGGTGGGTATCTGTGCCACCACAAGGACCTACTAAGTAGTGAGAATTGGGGGATAAAAAGAAAAAAAGAAAACTACTTTCAATTATGTGGAACCACTGTCCATGTCTGAATCAAGTTCAGTCAAAGAGCTGTTTTTTTTTTAGTGCATTAGGGTGAAGAAATTTCACATAGCAAGAAGTTATTTGAAGACCTTTGTTAAGTAGTCACATTTTAATGTTCATACATTTCATGGCAGATATAGCCCTGTTTAACAGTATAGAGAACTGAGTGCAACATATACACTATTCCAGTTTCACTGCCAAAGAAAGAGGCATTTGTGCCCGTCTCATGCAAAAAGCTGTTAGAAAAGCCCTGGAACATTTATGAGAGGCAGGCCTGAAAAACTTCACATTACTTTGGTAAACAGAAACACAAGTTGACTGCCATATTTTGCACAATATATATTAGATATTTGGCACAAACGTGATCATATTCCATTCAGCTGAGAGTACTGACAACCACATTTGAAAGTGCTACGACTACAGAAATATCTCCTTGATATAAAAATAAGCTTTTTACCTCAGGCTAAAGCAGGCAGTTGTGCAGCCACATCAAAACTTACAATATGCAACATAAAAAAATGACTTAAAAAGTAGTCTTTCCTCGTTCGTCATCATAAAAACATTTGCTGAGTTCATCAGCTCTTCAGGAACAAAAATGGTATCCAAAAGATTATAATTAGGATATTTAAAGTGAAAAACATCGAGTCTCACTTTCATTGCACACAAAATATACAGAATAACCAAGTGCTCAGTCTCAGAGCAAAATAAGAACAAAAGTTTATACATTTGTGCTTGTGAAATCAATGCATTCCTCTCACAATATTAATGGAATCGTGACCACTACAGACCAACTCCACATGTATTAAACAACATAGGACATTTATGTCCGGAGTAAGATGTCACTTTAAAAGAGGAGATATTAAACATGCCCTTAAAAAGAGAAAGCAGGTGTCTTTCTCTATTTGGATTGCCTGCAGCGTGGACTTCTCCTCACCTGCTGCAGTACGTGAAATTCAACCCATACTGAGAGGGACTGCAAAGTGCTTTTGATGCAGAATGCATGTAACCCGTGCTTTTCTGCCTCTTTAACAACATCCTTGAGCGTTACACTCCTGCCGATGTCTTCTCTGCTGTGTTATTCAGAACTTCATCGATTCTGTCATCTTCTATGACAACTGGAATGAGAGGAATGACATGAGGCACTGGGGTCAAACTCTGCTTGCCTTGAAGAATTAAGAAGACAATAGTTTTAATGACACGATGACTGCTGGAATTGGATTGTCAAGCTTTGCGGACTGCAGAAGTAGTATCCTGCAGTTTTACATGATATACTTCTTTTAAATTGTTCTTTTAAGACTATTCTAAATTCTTGCTGAATTATTACGCATGCAAGTTTTATGACTTCATATAAATGGAGAGACTAGATTAGTATAAAATGTATTTGTCACACTGGAGAACCATTTAAAAGGAATTACTGAAGGCAATAAGGCGATTTAAAAATGGTGAAAAATTTAAAGGAAAGGAGAATATTTGAAAAATGTACATGCAGCTTTGTTTCATACAACATAGTGACCATGGCTGCCAAGCTCCAAAAAAGACAACAACAACAAACAAAAAAACATAAAAGTAACCCATATGACTTGTATGTAATGTTCCAAGACATTTTAAGTCATACTATAGTTTTGTGTGAGCAATGGATTGAAGTTAAGTTATTATTTACTAATATTCTTTGCTTTGTTTTTTGTCCTTTTTGGAACTTTCAGTAAAAAAAAAATACCATTCTGTCATTGAATGTAAACTAGTGACATATTCTGAAAATAATACGGATTGTAAGTCAGAACAATGTAAGTCAGAATTAATTAAATATATATATATATATGAAAAATGTTGCATAGTGTGGATTTCTTCAAAAATAATGCCATACATAGTTTTATTTTTTTAATGAACGTCATCCAATCCAGTAAACATAAAAAGCTAAATCAATATTCGGTGTGAACATCTTTACATTTAAAACAGCACCAACTCTCCTAGGTACACCTGGACACAATTTGGTTGATGGCAGATAGGATGTTCCAAGCTTCTTGGAGAATTGGCCACAGTTCTTCTGTCTATTTCAGCTGTCTCAATTGTTTCTGTCTTTTCATGTAATCCCAGACTGACTCGATGTTCAGTGGGGGGGCTCTGTGGGGGCCATGCCATCTGTTGCAGGGCTCCCTGTTCTTCTATTGTAATCTTTTCTATTTGCAAAAGTAATGTTATATTTCCTATTGACACACTAAAGCTGAAGATATAAATAACCATCTTCAGACAATGCTTTTGTGAAACATCTTATGTGCCTGAGACTTTTACACAGTACTGTGTATATATATATATATATGTGTGTGTGTGTGTGTGTGTGTGTGTGTGTGTGTGTGTGTGTCAGAAAATAACCTGAAAATTAAAAAAATGCCCCCAAAATTATAATTGTGGGAACAAAAGATGCCTGTAATAAAGTTATTGTTTTATTTGTAACATCCAACATATTTATTAATATTCTATTGACATTAATACATTGATTAGAGATTGAGAAAATATAAACTATTGGACACAAAATATAGTAAACAGTATTTTTATATGATTAGAAAATATATGCCCTCAAAGGTCACAAATGCCCCTCATAATCTTATCCAAAGGTCACAAATGCCCCTCATAATCTTATCTAAGGGGTAATTTTTGCCCCTTAGTGGAAAGTTTAACTCTCACTCACTCTCTATAACTCTCTAACTCTCTCTATACGTTTTTCTTCACTTACATTTCAATGCATGCTTCATAAGTAAAAATATTCTCACCTCTCTTACTTCGTCCAATCTGTCCGAGTTTTGGCGGTCGTTTGTTCTGCGCCGAACCAAAGAAGTTATTAGTGTTGTCCTGCAGGCGACAGGTGAGCGATATCTGCTCATCTTCATCATCACCATAATGAGCGATGTTCTCATAAGGCAACACCTCTGACATGATCGCGTCCACAATAATCAATAACTCTAAATAACAATAATCGACAACTATAGTTATAACGAGAGCGGAGATGTACGCGCCTAATCTATCGGCGATGCAACAACTAAACGGTCACGGTCAAATGTTGTTGTATTTTTACAGACATATTCTGAATGCCACTTTCACTTTCCCTACTAGCAAACAGAGGACACAGAACGCGAACTCACCCGGTGAAACAGGCAAAACAGGCGCGCGATGCGAAAACAAACGGATCCGTCGGTGAGCAGAGCGACGTCCCTCAGGCTGAATGTTTATGGTGCATCCAGAAACTCCCCCTCCCTGCCTATCACTTTACTGTCTTTGCAACTGTGTTGTTAATCAAAGGTATGTAGGTTCGAATCCAAGATGGGGAGATCATAAGCGATGCCCTAGATCGAAACGCAGTTTCAGAATGTAGTTTTTGCAAATGCGTGGTGTGACTTGGGTTTGAATCTCACAAGGGAAAATGCATGAACTGTCATGACATTTGACCATGCACGATTGTGTGTTCATTGTAAATAACATACATTAATAATGGATTTATTTGATTTTAAATGCAGTTCTCAAGCTAAAAATGATTTGAACGTCATTTTGATGGTGTTTGTGATTTAAAAGCATTGTCTTGGTGTCTTTACATGCTTTGGTATGTAGTCTTTGAAGAGAAGTTTCACAATTATGCAATTTAAACAACTAGATGGACTCTCAGCACTAACTAATCCACTGTGATTCGTGACTCTCCGTGATGGTTACAAGAGACAGGTCTTTATCTCCCTCTTCTGGTCATACTGTTGAATAAATGCAACCAGAAAAATTCAGATCACAATTAAAGACTGATGTTCTTTAATCGTTTAAACCATACCAATGTTGTTTGTAAAATAATAATAGGTAGAACCAAACCAATACAGCTTTCATGTTGAAAAAGAAAGGAAGAATGATTCAGTTCTACTTTCCTTGCTATTTAGATATTCCCATTTAATAATTCTGATTAAAGCTTCTGATGAAGAATTGTTTTTATAACATATACAAAATTTAAAATCTCTTCAGGCCCCTTTCCACCAAACTTTTAGAAGTACATATTTCAGTATGGGGTGTCATGTTGACACACATATACATATGCATACATACATATATATATATATATATATATATATATATATATATACACACATACACAGTGTCTCACAAAAGTGAGTACACCCCTCACATTTTTGTAAATATTTGATTATATCTTTTCATGTGACAACACTGAAGAAATGACACTTTGCTACAATGTAAAGTAGTGAGTGTACAGCTTGTATAACAGTGTAAATTTGCTGTCCCCTCAAAATAACTCAACACACAGCCATTAATGTCTAAACCGCTGGCAACAAAAGTGAGTACACCCCTAAGTGAAAATGTCCAAATTGGGCCCAAACTGTCAATATTTTGTGTGGCCACCATTATTTTCCAGCACTGCTTTAACCCTCTTGGGCATGGAGTTCACCAGAGCTTCACAGGTTGCCACTGGAGTCCGCTTCCACTCCTCCATGACGACATCACGGAGCTGGTGGACGTTAGAGACCTTGTGCTCCTCCACCTTCCGTTTGAGGATGCCCCACATATGCTCAATAGGGTTTAGTTCTGGAGACACCCTCAGCTTCTTTAGCAAAGCAGTGGTCGTCTTGGAGGTGTGTTTGGGGTCGTTATCATGCTGGAATACTGCCCTGCGGCCCAGTCTCCGAAGGGAGGGGATCATGCTCTGCTTCAGTATGTCACACTACATGTTGGCATTCATGGTTCCCTTAATGAACTGTAGCTCCCCAGTGCCGGCAGCACTCATGCAGCCCCAGACCATGACACTCCCACCACCATGCTTGACTGTAGGCAAGATACACTTGTCTTTGTACTCCTGACATGGTTGCCACCACACACGCTTGACACCATCTGAACCAAATAAGTTTAATCTTGATCTCATCAGACCACAGGACATGGTTCCAGTAATCCATGTCCTTAGTCTGCTTGTATTCTGCAAACTGTTTGCAGGCTTTCTTGTGCATCATCTTTAGAAGAGGCTTCCTTCTGGGATGACAGATATGCAGACCAATTTGATGCAGTGTGCGGCGTATGGTCTGAGCACTGACAGGCTGACCCCCCCCCACCCCTTCAACCTCTGCAGCAAAGCTGGCAACACTCAAACGTCTATTTCCCAAAGACAAGTACAAATCTAATTCTCATTACTGTAATGCGACTAACAAATAATATACTTTCAGTTGTAAAATATTTAGAGATCATTGTAATATTTGTTGTATATTTTTTATCTATGCTTCATTTATGCTGATTTTAATGAACAAATAATTTATTTTTAAAAGATTGAACCCCATAAGAATCTTTGAGAATCATGAGAACTACAAAAACAAACAAACAAGTAAAATGTTCTTCAACAACCTACTACAGTAATGAGAATTTGAGGGTGAAAATGAATTTATTTGTCATGAAAATAAATGCAATAAATCGTATTGCTCTGAAAAATTGGATTAATTTTCTTTATGCAAAATAAAATTCCTAAATATAAATATTTATTCCTTTTGAATTTATTTATAGTAAAATTCCAGTCAGGCACAAGTGATGATTATTATTCCCAAGTTTCAGTGAGTACAATCATCAAAACATAAAAACAACTCCCTGTTAACCAACTTAAACTAGAATGAGAAGAAAGCTTGTCTATACTGCTGCAGAATTGGATTCCAACATTAATTTGACATGGCATGAAATTGCAATAAACCGCACCTCCACATTTCAAAGTAAGATCATACAATATTCATAGTAAGGCCTTTAGCTGTTATACAGAGGGACAATCCTGTCTATCCTAGCCCTACAAATGGGACATTTCTTAGGTTTGGGCAGAGCCTTGTAGCAATCCTCACAGGTACATACATGGCCACATTCTAGGAACACACATGAGCGCTCATTACTCAGGCATATTGTGCACATATTAGGTGACACATCATCCTCTGCCAGGTTAAGCTCCTGGATTCGTCTGCTCTGCCACTTCCTGTACTCGTCCAGTAGAGTACGCTCTTTACTTTTCTTCTTACGCCGTAGATACTGCTTCCACAGTATGTAGAATAGTGTGGCACAGGCGGCTAAACCAAACAGCACTGTAAAGACTCTCCACAGCCTCAGGTGACTCTCCTGCTTACTCAGGAGTGCGTCGTAGTCTAAATGGCTGAGAAAATATTTCAAGCCCTGCTTGGGGGGCTGAAGACGGACCAGGTTGTTGTCTAGCACCAGCTCACCCACACCCGTCATGCTGGCACCTAGACGCAGCATCTCTTCTGTCTCTTGGATGCCCTGCGGGCGCTCGCCGCTGATAAAGTGGCTGATGACGTTGGTCAGAGACTGCTTGCTGGGGTGAAAGTTCTCATAGGTGGTCTCAAGGTCTAGTTCAGCTGCATCGAGTGGACGGACCACACGCACGGTTGTGGGAACAGTGTCATCGTGTGGGGCAAGGTCAAAGGGGACAGTGTTGGTTCGTTGGTGGATGACCTTTTCGCAATCATTCCTAGAAGAGGAGAAAGTACAGTGAATTTACAAAATGGAAATAGCGCCTGCCACACAGTGCGGCTATTTGCTCTCAAATTGTATCGTGAAAAAACAGAAATTGGTGACAAACTGCACCCCCAAATGTGCAGCCATGGCCAAAAGTATTGGCAGTGACATACATTTTTTGTTTTGCAAAGTTTGCTGATTCAGTATTTGTAAATAATTTTTTCACATGTTTCTATGGTATACTGGAAAACAATGATAAGCATTTCATGTGTTTTAAAGGCTTTTATTGGTCAATATTTACAGTGTTGACACTTGTTCTTCATAACCTCTTCATGGCGATCCATTCTTGCCTTATTAGTGCTTGGAGTTGATCACAATTTGTGGGCTTCTGCTTGTCCACTCACCTTTTGAGGATTGACCACAGGTTCTTTTGGGATTAAGATCCAGGGAGTTGTCTGGCTACGTATCCAAAATGTCAATGTAATGATCTCCGAGCCACTTCATTATCACTCATGCCTTGTGACATGGTGCTTCATCATGCTGAAAAATGCACAGATAATCACTAAATTGCTCCTGGATCGTTGGGAGAAGTTGCTCTTGCAGGACATTTTGATACCATTCTTTATTCATGGCAGTGTTTTTGGGCAGAATTGCGAGAGAGCCCACTCCCTTGGATGAAAAGCATCCCCACACATGGATGGTCTCAGGATGCTTCACTGTTGGCACGACACAGGACTCATGGTAGTGTTCACCTTTTCTTCTCTCGACTATCGATTTTCCAGATGTCCCAAACAGTCGGAAGGGGGCTTCATCAGAGAAAATAACTTTGCACCAGTATTCTGCTGTGCAATCCTTGTACTTCCTGTGGAATTTCAGCCTGTCCATGATGTTTTTCTTGGAGAGAAGTGGCTTTTTTGCTGCCCTTCTTGACATCAGGCCATTGTCCAAAAGTCTTCGCCTCACTGTGCGTGCAGATACACTCACACCACCCTGCTGCCAATATTGATCAAGCTCTGCACTGGTGGTGACACGATTCCGTAGCTGAGACTGTCCTGGTGCTGACTGGACACTCTGGGACTACCTGAAGCCTTCGTCACTGCAGTTGAACCTCTCTCCTTGAAGTTCTTGATGATCCGTTAAATGGTTCTTTCAGGTGCAATATTCTTTGGCCACGGCTGTAGTGTGTAAAGCTGGCGTGGATGAGCTTTTTTCATGCAGATGACCTGGGTTCCATTCCTACTTTTGTCCCAATTTTTCCTCATCTTTCCTTGTCCCACTCTTAATATTTCCTTTAATACTATGGGAAGGTTAAGGCCCGGGTATATTTCATTTTTGCGCATTCCGGATCGCGGAATTCATACAACTCGCATTCATAACTAAAAGAATGTACTGTTTTGTCGACAGATAAGTACATCCTTCGTTAAATACAATACATAATGTGACAGTAAGCGGTTTCGGATGCAGGGCGTGACTCACGCACACACGGTCCTCAGCTGTGCGCATCGTCTGTGCATGCGCTGGCCATTGACTGTACTAAAAGTGTCACAAAGTAGCTGTAGTTCGCATGCATCAAACGCATTTGTGTTCGTGTCAGAAAAGTATACTCACAAAAGCAACGCAGTCGGCCGGTCATGATCCGATCTCACTTATTACAATCCCATTTATAAATGGACATAAAATATTAATACTGAACATAAAATGACAGAATAGAGTATTCTGGAGGGTAATAATAATGTATATTCTTGTAGAATATTTTTAGTATTTACCAGAGATGTGTTGTGCGATTCCACACCATCTTTTTCTCTTTCAAGGTCAACCTCTCGATGACCCCTTTGCAGTTGTCAACAAACTGGCTGTTCAATGTCTCCTTCACTGACCGCACTACACCTAAAGACAGTACAAATGCAATCCTGAGGAACCATTCTGAGTGATAAAGACTGCTTATTAATGCTATATTCTTGTGTTTTGCTAGCAAATATTTTACTTCGTTTGTGTTCCAATTTTTTTTTATAAATACTAGGCTTGACAAAGTCCATTGTAGCTCTCATTTACTTGTAAAAGTATAAGGCATTCCAGAGAGCAACTTACAAAAGGGCCTTTGCTTCACATGTGTATTCAATATAAAATACTTGTTAAGAGAAAGAAATGGTTCCCATGGAAAAACCTAACCTTGACCTATTTTGAATGTTTTTTTTTTCTCCCAATTTGGAATGTCCAATTCCCAATACTAACTAGGTCCTCATGGTGGCGTGGTTACTCACCTCAATCCGGGGTGGAGGACAAGACTCAGTTGCCTCCACTCCTGAGACCGTCAATCCGCGCATCTATCACATGGCTTGTTGTGAATGACACCACAGAGACTCACAGTATGTGGAGGCTCATTCTACTCTTCGTGCCCCAATGAGAGCGAGAACCACTAATCGTGACCACAAGGAGGCCTCCCTAGCATCCGGGCCAATATGGTTGCTTAGGATACATGGCTGGAGTCACTCAGCATGCCCTGGATTCAAACTTGCGACTCGGGGTGGTGGTCAGCGTCAATACCCGCTTCGCTACCCATCCCCCTCCCCCCCCCGCATTAAGACTTTTGATGAACCCGTCTTAAATGTAACTAAGCCTTACCTTCAATAACTGCATAAGGAACACATTTTCCTGGTGCTTCACTGATGATAGTTTGGAGATCTGGGTTTAATGGTATCTTCTTAGCCTCCTGTAAAGCAGGACAGATTTAGGTATGACTTTATAATGATAGTGGCATTATTTAAGTACTATTTAGCGATATTCAATGCGGTTGTTTTCTTACCCTTAATCTAGTGACATGGCTTGCCTTCCTCTTGTATATGTTGTATAATACCGCAGTCAGAGCTGAACTGGTGGCCAGCAAAACAATCTGTGCTGTGGAGGGTCTGCCACTGGCCTCCATCCTTCTGTTTACAGCCCAGCTGAGTATAAAGAAATAGATTTAATGAAAATCTCACAATAAACCACTTCAAGTTCTACAATCAAGTTACATTCATAATATATAATTGATAGTGTTGTCATGAGGAATACCATAGAACTGGGTGAGAAACTGTACTTTATCTTGCTCAATATCAGATTAATCTGGATATCAATTACACACAGAGAAAAGCAATTTTATTGTCTGTATATCGGAACAGGAGCTGTTTCAAGGTCTTTGACAGATTTTGACTTGCATAAAAACAAACAAGCTGTAAACTAGCTAGCCGTGTCTTCCGATTAAAGCAGTCTAAAATATACGTAAAATATATAATTTTAATATTTAATAAACTGATGGTATAGATAGATGATATAACATACAATGATATCGATCAAGTTTGTCTTTAAACAGAACAAACATAAACCAGAAATAAAGGTATACTTGGACTTCCTCCACTGAAGCTGTATCGGCCTCCAACTCCGTGTCACAATCCTTTCATAATAAAAGTCCCTTCTGCAGGCGGTCTCTGGCGTGAGCAGCCCCTGATGTGAGGAACATATGCGACTCAATTACACGTATAAAAATTATAATATATATATATATATATATATATATATATATATATATATATATATATATATATATATATATATATATATATATGAATGCTAACTTTTACTAGCCATTTAGATTTTTTTAACAATGTTATTTTTAATAGCAAATATAAATAAAATATAATATTATGTTATTTTTATTATATTATGATAATTTTGCAACACAGAAGAGAAACTTCTTGTTCAAGCACCATTTCAATTATTATGACCTAATGTCATTGCATGCAATTTTCTATGTATGGTAAGGTATGGTGCCATAAATATTTGGAATAAATCAATGTCAAAATAAAGTGAACCTGCAGAGTTACTTTCACAATAGATGTAAAATGTGAATTGCTCAGTGGAAATAAATCTAAACTAAGCTCAGAGCACCTCCTGAGTTTGTCTGAGATCATTTGCAGCATTCTCATTGATGTCACTATTCTTGCAAACTGTTTTCAGACAACTCAAACAGAGAAGAAAGAGTGAGAGCTCAATGCACATGCTCTGTTTGAAGCGCTCACGCTCATAAACCACTGTTTGTCACTCAGACTGTATGCCACTTCGAGATGTCTTACAGGTCGCCTGCCACAGTGGCGGTTAGATGAGCAAAATTACCTGCCATTGTGCATGATATTTGGCAGGCTGTGGGTGCTAATTACATACCCTGGTTACAATACTTAGTAGTAGTCACAACTAATTGTGACCTGTTGTCAAGCTTGGCATTTGTGAGAAATAGATTAAAAATGACTATATTTAAATTACCTCATCAGTGACAACTGATTTAGCCTTTATAAATATGTGTTTGTATAAAAGCTAAGTCTTTTTTGTTGATAGAGAGTCAATGTTGTTTTTCCTTATTTCTTAAAGACATATTTATCAGCATTGTAAATAATTATTAGCGCAAACTATTGCGAGGGCATGCAAAATGATCTAAGGAAAAATATTTCCACCCTGTCCTCTAAGGGGACACCATGCAATGTAGAACTGGTTTCAACCATTAACCCTGGGTCAATGTCCTTTTCTGCATATCGCGGCGCCATTTTGTGGCCCTGTTCAGCCTGTTGCAGCCCGTTCGGCATAACGCTGCAGCCCGTTTCAGCTTATCATGGCCCGTTAAGCCCCATTTTGCTCTGGACCACTGGGAAAAGTCCCAGTTCTCCTTATAATCAGTTCACCCCTGGTTAGCATGACAATGAGCTGAGCAAAAAAAAATAATAAAATAATTATAATAATTATGTAGTGTTTTGTTGTCAAAATCACTATGTTCCTCTGACTAGATGTTTCTTTTTAAAGAACAACATATAAGAACATGCTTTTATTTTGAAAGCATACTGGTTGGTCAATCTTTGGTTATCTTTTTATTCAAAAGTAGCACACTTGTACATTATACATTACTTAGCTGACTGTGTACTGTAGATGGCAGCACTGATTCAAGCAGAGAGTAAGAGCTGTGGAATACTATTAGCCTAATGCACAAAATCACAGTACACATCCAAATTATATCAAAAGTTGCAAATTAATTAGTGAAAACATTTTTGTAATTAAAACAACCACATGTCTGATTATTTAGTATTTTCTGAGCCAATTTTCAAGTTGGCCAAGTTGATGGGTTGGGCCTCCCCACCATCTTCCCTGGAATCTACGCCCTTTGCTATTACAGACAATAATTAACATTTTCAAAGAAACTTGGTTGCAATAACTGTAAGACTTTCACCAGTAGCTAACCATTGCATAACATTAAGAAACTCTGTGCAACCCTGAATTTGCACGATTAATGCTTGCTTTCCTGTTCGTTCCCAAACCTGTCCTAGAGGCGCACCAACACTTTTGGATATCTCCTTAATCAAACAATCCTGATTCAACTCATCAGCTTTTTAGTTAGGTACTCCAAGATCTAAAATGGGGGTGTCTAAAAAAAGGGAGACATACAAAGGCTGCGTTCCATTCAGAAGTGATCATCCCTATGCCCTATTCCCTTCCGAGACTTTACCATCCACTGTGAGAGCTTTGGAGGGCTATAAGGTGCAGGGTTAAAAAATAATGGTAATTTGGAAGTCACTTTTTAAGTCTTTTTTTGGAAATTCTGTTTGAAGCAGTCTCACAGCTTGACTATCATGATTGTTTTCCCTTCAAATGGTGATTTATCCCATTATCCCAGCTGTTTTGGGGTGCCTTTAGTACAGGTTTGGGAAGGTAATATACTGAATGATCCATTTATAAGCCCCTAATAAAGTAGTATTTTTATTTAGCGCCACAAACACCAGCTCAAGAGACCAAAAAAATTACAGCAGTTTCCTTTTTGATGAAAAGCCCATTTGAGATTGAATCAATTATTTATCAAGGAAAATTAGAGTGGTATCCCACAGCGTCTAAAATAGGCTCTATATAAATCAGTTTGAGCTGTTCATTAGAGGTGATTTAAGAAAATCTGCTATTGGTGTGCTATGAACAATGGAAACTTCATGTAAGCTTGGTAAATGTTTTGCTTCCGAATAGTGGCTGCTTGCAACAAAATACATTTTATCTAGTATGCTGGGCAAATTAATGTAGAATATGGAGCTCATAGTATATACCTGTACAACATAATCACCCACTTAATTGTCTGTTCTATTCAGAAATAGAAATAATAGTCTTTTTACTGACATTTTATCACAGTTAAAATTATATCACTTTAGGGTTTAAAAGAAGTTAAGCTCAATCGACAGCTTTTGTGGCATAATATTGTTTACAACAATATATATATATATATATATATATATATATATATATATATATATATATATATATATATTATATATATTATTATTATTATTAGCAACACGCAGCGACAAAACGATCTCATTCATTTTCCATGAGAGCTGGTGACTTCCGGCAACACGAGCGACGGCGACCGTTGGCAACCGGATGTGGGCGTGTCCAGCGACGCGACAAAGTTGAGAAATGTTTAACTTCATGCAAATGAAGACCGACTTTCAGGAGCGACACAGCCAATACGGTAGAGCTCACGAGATCCTAATATTTTAATAATAATATTCTTTGTAAAGAAACAGTGCTGTTTAGACTCTCCATACACACCACTAGTGACCTAACCTCTAGCCACTGGCAACATGCAGCGACAAAGTAGCTGTCAGTGTGAACACGTCTTTCGGCATGACGCAATGCCACCTCTTAACAGTGATAAAAGTACTGTAATGCAATTGCAATATGGTAAAAGGAACCAATGTCTAATAAATAATCATATTTATTATGAAGAATAATAATGACCATTAAGTAGTTTATTAGAATTGAACTGATGTGGTGTCACATGTGTGCGTATATTGACTATTGTAAAGGGTAGTTCTAAATTCTAAATGAGTGACTTCAAGCTGTTGCTATAGTTCACTCACTGTAACACACGCTCTCAATTGACTTATGACTTTATTTTTTAATAAGATTTTATAAGATTTGATTTATAGAGATATATTGATTTTGGAATGTCTTTCCCAAACAACAGAGGTAGAATACGGCTGTTGATTCCATCGTCAGTCCATTCCAGAGAAGCTAAACAAGCCTTAAAGGAAAATTCCTGGATCAATTCAAGTTAAGCTCAATCGACAGCATTTGTGGCATAATATTGATTACCTCAAAAATGTATTTCAACTCATCCCTCATTTTCTTTAAAAAAAAAAAAAGAGCAAAAATTTGGGTTACAGTGAGACACTTACAATGGAAGTGAACGGGGCCAATCCATAAAAGAGTTAAAATACTCACTGTTTCAAAAATATTGCCACAGAATGTAAACAAAATGTGTTTTAACATGATTTTAGTGTGATAAAATCACTTGCTATTTTTTCTGTGTAGTTATATAAAATTTTACAACTTCGTTGCCATGACGACCTAAAGCAGCAAACACTAAAACCCTTAAATGACTGTAAAAGCAATGGTTTAAAATGTACAGCTCCAATAATAAAAACGTTTTAACAGAATAATTCATGTATATGCTTTTATAAAATTATAAGATAAAAATGTCTGTTTATACTCTCTAAAAATTAGCCCCATTCACTTCCATTGCAAGTGCCTCATTGTAACCTTGATTTTTGTAAAAAAAAAAAAAAACAACAAAAAAAAAACAAGTCTAAATAATCTTTTTTGGGATTCAACATTATGCAACAAATGCTGTCGATTGAGATTAACTTGTATTGAATCCAGAATATTTCTTTAAAAATATGAGTACCAACATAAATTAATCTAGATCAGGGGTGCCCACACTTTTTTGTGTGATGTTCTACTTTTAAATGACCAACTCCATAATATCTACCAACAAAAAAAAACAGTTTCATTTAAAATAAGAAAATGCTTGTTGGGACTGCATGTATCCCTACATGGAATTCGTCTTCTAATTAATAAAAAAATATATAATAATGTTCAATGTTGATATCATTCAGTTTTAAAACTAAACCCAAACACCTACAGCACAATAGATTACAATAGCCAGGGCATTTACCTTATTCTGATGACGAGTAAATATTGATGAGGCCAGGTTTTGTTTATTCGGTTGCCATGACAACTAGGTTTGTGCATACGTGCCTTCCAAGGATTTCTGAGAACAGAGCGCGAAATTGCGATGCTACTGCCCAGATTAGGCAAAAATTTCGCGCTCTGTTCTCAGAAATCCTTGGAAGGCGCCTATGCGCAAACCTAGTTGTCATGGCAACTGAATAAACAAAACCTAGCCTGGTCAATATTTACTCGTCAAGTGCATGTCAGACAGAAACTAAAAGAAGGAAAGACATTCTATTTATTTTTATTCAAATTTAACGAAAGTACATTTAATTTTTGTGTGATCTACCAGCATTGCCTTTGCGATCGACTGGTAGATCGCGATCGACGTATTGGGCACCCCTGATCTAGTTTGTGATCACCTGGCATACAGTGATGATCAGTGATTACTGTCTAATGCGAACATCAAGTGGAAGCCAAAAACATGAGAGCAGGGCTCTTTTCACATTAGCACCAGCTTACTCGCCAGAGGACAACTCCTGCCCCAGGGCTCTGCTGCTAAGGGAATGAGCAAACTGTTTGTGTTGTGTAGCACTCTGTTCTTTACCCCTTAAGACACTCAGGCAAGACACACAGCCTTCCTGTGTCTACTCAAGCATGAGTTCAGACAGAAAGAGTGTAGACAGATGGGGAGGCAGTAAACAAACAAGTGCTGGACACCAGATGTGTCTGCATTAGTTCCGTAGAGCGCATCGTTGAAGGTGTGCAGGAATGCAAATGTACTGTACACCTAATCCAGAGGAAAATTTTATAGTTTACGAGAAGAAATAAGTCTTTCAGTAGCCAAAGATATTCATAGTTCTCAGTTATGTTTCAATAAAATATTAACATTGTCTCAGGTGTTTCTTCTAAAATTCTTAGAATTAAAAATATAAATATATGAGACAATTGTTTACACACAGTGAATAAGTGTAAAGCTATAAAATTAATGTGGATAGTAGAGGTTGACCGATTAATCGGTTTTGGCAATTGGCACGATAAATACCTCTGAAATCGGTTATCGGCAAAAGTTCGGAAATTATAATTTTTTTCCTGTGGGTGGCATTAAGGGACCACCTCGTGGGGATTTGTGGATCTATATCTGTCGTAATTAACTACTTTTCCATTTTTAGCAATAGTTTTATCCTTTCTTCAGCGCTCAACAATAGGGGTGACCTGCTGGCCCGTGGCCAGTTTTTGAGCTGTTTCCTTATAAAAGCAGTTTATTCAGCACACTGAAGCATCTCCCTCATAGACATCCATTCCAAAAAAACTGTATCTTGTTTCCTCAATTTGATTTACCAGTTCATGCTATGAGATGTTACTCCACTCTTCCACCAAGGCACTTGCAAGTTCCCAGACATTTCTCGGGGGAATGGCCCTAGCCCTCACTCTCCGATCCAATAGGTCCCAGACATGCTCAATGGGATTGAGATCAGTGCTCTTCACTGGCCATGGCAGAACATTCCTGTCTTGCAGGAAATCACGCACAGTACGAGCAGTATTGCTGGTGCCATTGTCATGCTGGAGGGTCATGTCAGGATGAGTCTGCAGGAAGGGTACCACATGAGGGAGGAGGTCTTCCCTGTAACACACAGCATTGAGATTGCCTGCAATGACAACAAGCTCAGTCCAGATGCTGTGACACACCGCCCCAAACCATGACTGACCCTCCACCTCCAAATCGATCCTGCTCCAGAGTACAGGCCTCGGTGTAACGCTCATTCCTTTGACAATAAACGCATGTCTGGCCATCACCCCTGGTGAAACAAAACCGCGACTCGTCAGTGAAGAGCACTTTTTGCCAGTCCTGTCTTGTCCAGTGAAGGTGGGTTTGTGCCCATAGGCGACGTTGTTGCTGGTGATATCTGGTACGGACCTGCCTTACAACAGGCCTACAAGCTCTCAGTCCAGCCTTTCTCAGCCTATTGCGGACAGTCTGAGCACTGATGGAGGGATTGTGCGTTCCTGGTGTAACTCGGGCAATTGTTGTTGACATCCTGTACCTGTCCCGCAGGTGTGATATTTGGATGTACTGATCCTGTGCTGGCATTGTTGCACATGGTCCGCCAGTGCAAGGACGATCAGCTGTCCTTCCTGTCTCCCTTAGTGCTGTGTCACAGTATGGGCAATGGCTGTGTCTCGTTTGGAAGGCTGCGTCCTCCAGAGGTCGCATTTCTCGGCCGCATATGTCATCGAGGCTGTCTCGTTTCAGAAAAGCGAGTAGGACACTTCAATGCAGCCTTTGAATGCGACCTTCTTTCATGGGAATTCTGAGGATGCATGAGGTGTATCCTTCGTGGGCACTCACAACCCACAATTCTTTGCTTCAACAGAAATGTCTAAAAATAATTTGCCCTCAAATATGATGTTCAAACGCAAGTAATGTTAATTCCCAAGTTGAAGTTCCTCAGTAGATGGGGGCAGAGAATATAATATGTATAATTATAATAATAATATTAATTTATAATTAAAATTAAGTATTAGACTAAAAGTACACCTGTGTTTTCTTTTATCTCTACATCATTATAACACTCCTAAAAGTTACATTTTACCGATCACGCTTGTAGGCATGCTGTCATAGCAACCAAGTTACATTCCGTTTCTGTTTGCCCTACGAAGGCCATCTTGTTTAAACAAGGTTTGTTTAAAGGAGGACTCTCTGTATTCTGCAGCCTTCAAAGGATGCGTCCTACCTAGCACGCAGCCTTCCAAACGAGACACAGCTATTGCAATTTATTTCCCGGCCACATCTGCAGTCCTCATGCATCCATGCAGCATGCCTAAGTCACGTTCACGCAGATGAGCAGGGACCCTGGGAATCTTTCTTTTGGTGTTTTTCAGAGTCAGTAGAAAGGTTTCTGTAGTGTCCTAGGTTTTTAAAACTGTGACCTTAATTGCCTTAATTGATCTGTAAAGTTATTTGGATTCAAAATTATCTTTAAAATACAGTGTCCTGAAGAAGGGATGTTTCTTTATATATATATATATATATATATATATATATATATATATATATATATATATATATATATATTCATACCTTGGCCAAAAGTTTGGAATAATGTACAGATTTTGCTGTTTTGGAAGGAAATTGGTGCTTTAATTCACCAAAGTGGCATTCAACTGATAACAAAGTATAATCAGGACATTACTGATGAAAAAACAGCACCATCACTATTTGACTGAAAAAGGAAGTGATCCCAAGCCTAGTTTTTGTGATGTATTGAACATTGTTGTTGCTAATTTCTGCTGATTTAAACTGATCATCATCATTTTAAAGGCATCTGTAAGAATGGTTGAAAATGACAAATGAAACGGTAATGTTTTGCAGCGTTTTCCAGCAAACGTTTTTTTTTTTAAATTTATGGATTATGTTTATGTATCGCCTTTTTGCACCTTTCACTTTGATTGTATGGACCTACAGAGATATTCTTCTAAAAAATGTATTTGTGTTCAGCAGAAGAAAGTCATACACATCTTATATGGCATGAGGGTGAGTAAATGATGTGAGAATTTTCATTTTTGTGTGAACTGTCCTTTAAAGTAATCCTTTACAGGACCAGAAATGTGTATAAAGACAGTAAATGGGGTAAATTTTGCTACTCATTTTACATTTAAGTGTCAAAACTATGTAGAAAGTTAACAGCAGATAATATGGACATAAAATTAGTTTATTGCTCATTTATATACAACGATTGTCTTTATGGAAAAGCGACATTTTTTTCATTCAAAACTCAAATTTGCACTTTTCAGATTCAACGTCGCATTTTCAAGGGTAAAGTATTTCATCAATATCCACATCCGGTATTAAAGGATATAAAAATGACACAATTTATTGGGAGCCATAATGCGTTTGGAGAGCTGCCTTTAAGGATTACCACACAAAGGCACCAGGTGAATAATGAATCGTCTTGGCACTGGTTTGCAACATGGTGATGCTAATTTCTGCTCTTTACAAACTTCAGCAGAGTGCCTCATTTGTATTCATTGCCATGCAAGATGAATATGCAAAAAAAGCTGAATCAGGCCAACTACGTGGACATCTTGAGCTATATTACGTAACTCTGTTTAATTAAAGTTTGTATCCCATTTAACTTCTGCTAAATCTTTCTGATGAAGAGGGAAATTAAGGTGCATATTAGGCATTCACTTCCATTGTAAGTGCCTCACTCTAACACAGATTTTTGCTTTATTATTTATTTTTAAGAAAAGGAGGGATGTCTAAACACATTTTTATGGTAATCAACATTATGCCACAAATACTGTCGATTGAGCTTAACTTGTATTGAACCCGGAATATTCATTATTATGATTCAGTTATTTGTCTGCATCTTTTTTTTGTTTGTTTTTCTGCTTCATCACGCTACCCTACATGTAGTTCTTGTATAACAAACATTTCTTAGGCATTTCATGATGGAACAGAGAAGCAAACATTAAAAATGAAAAGCGAATTTTAAAGTAAATGGTACAACCTTCTGTGGATGCTTTATATTTGTTGTGTATACACAGTACACAGAATATATTTAGCTAATGCTTTTGGCACTGGCTCCGTCTTTCATCCAAAAAGTGTTCACTCATATCAAGCCAACTCATTCTTTACAGCAAGTAGTCACAGTGTGTTCTATCGACCTTGTGTTCACCCATAAATCACACATCTATGAGACCGACCCTTTCTTCCTCTTACGGTCTAAACCCTTTTTGCACATTATACTTTATTGGACTGGCCAAGGCTTATTAAGGAGAAGAGAACTTGATTTGGTTAGCTGACCATTGTCTGTAGGGAATTATACAACAAAAAGTTTTTGTCAGTTTGACATTCTGTAGAAAAAAGAAGGAATCTACATGAGTGGTGCTTGGTAGTGTAAAATTTACCAACACGATGCTAGGGTGTTGAAAGATGTTGCCAGGGCAGTTTTCTGAGTGGTTGCTAGGGAAGTGCTGGATGGTTGTTAAAAGGAAGTTACATGCTGAAGTCTCTAACCTTCAAGGTATAGTTCACCCAAAAAATATACATTTACTCTCCCTCATGCCATCATAGATGTGCATGAATTACTTTCTTCTGCTGAACACAAATGAAGATTTTTATAAGAATATCTCCATTCTGTTGGTCCATTCAATGCAAGTGAATGGTGGCCAGAATTTTGAAGCTCCAAAAAGCACATAAAAGCAGCATAAAACAATCCATAAAACTCCAGTGTTTAAATCCATGTCGTCAGAAGGGATATGATAGGTGTGGGTGAGAAACAGAACAATATTTATGTCCTTTATTTTTTTTTATTATAAATCCTCCTCCCTGCCCAGTAGGTGGCGATATGCACATAAATTGCGAATTGACAAAAACAAAGGAAGAATGTGGAAGTGAATGTGGACATTTAAAGTAAAAAAAAGATTAAGACCAATGGAGGCTTGTGGAAAACTTTTATGCTGCCTTAGTGTGCTTTTTTGAGCTTCAAAGTTCTGGCCACCATTCACATGCATTTATGGACCTACAGAGTTGAGATATTTTTGCTAAAAATCTTTGTTTGTGTTCAGTAGATGAAAGAAAGTCATGCATCTGCGATGGCATGAGGGTGAGTAAATTATGAGATAATTAAAATGTTTTTTTAAGTAAGAGCAGTACGCTTGCCTTAGCAAACTAATTAGCAAAAATAACTGATAAAATGTAATACAATTTCATGAGAGGTCTCCTAGAAACAAGTACGATACCTAGAATGATTTTTCCATTCTGAAACTTTTTGGTAGTGCTGCATGGAGAGGACATGTGATGAAGTGGCTAATGATAAACAACGCTTTCAGAGGAACCATAAAATGAAGTCAGTTTGCAAGCAATCATAGAGGTTCTGAGCTTGCGAAATAAACAGTGGTGCATTCAGCACTGTGAACAGCATTTCTCTCAAACAGAGCAATAATGCTTATGTGCCATTTTCCTCCATCAGCTTCAATAAAGGAGTCTAATGAGCACAGAAGACAAATGTTTCTCCTTGTTTCCCCTTAAAATGGATGCCTGTATTGCAGCAGAGGGGCACTGTTAATAGTCAGGCACAGTGCAAACAGTCCCGACTCTCCAAAGAAATTAAACAAGATAGAATCTTGAGTTGTGTTTAACCCTACTGTACATTTAAGGAAGGTTGCAATAGCATAATCATCCTTTAATATTCTAAATGGTCTTCTGTCTATGGGTTAATCTCATGATAGCATGCCCAGGTCATGTTACACCCCAAAAGTAAAAAAACAACAACAGTTTAATTATGGAAGAAAGAATATGAAGCCTTTTCAAGAGTTTTTGCATTCTGACATTATTGTAATTATAATTAAGCACATTTTCTCTCACAGTGTCTCTGAATGTTTTTTAAAGAAAAATAATTATTCCTATTATTCTCAATGGTGATTCTCAGCATAGGTGTTGCTAGATCCTATTTGGGGGGTGGGTGGCTTCAACCTGCTCTAATTGAATATCAGCCCCCTAAAAATACCCCCCCGAAAACGCATACAATGCAAAACATTGCTGTTTAATTTGTCTTTTTCAACCATTCTTACTGATGCCTTTAAAATGATGATGACTAATTCTCAATTTCAACTAAACATCTAGGTTACTATTGTAACCTCCGTTCCCTGATGGAGGGAATGAGACGTTGTGTCGAAGAAGCGACACTAGGTGTCTCTCTTGAGAGCCTCGTGGCCCTAGTGTCGCTTCTTCGACACAACGTCGAAGTGAGCGACAGACGGGGAACGTCTAGGTTACTATTGTAACCTCCATTCCATGATGGAGGGAATGAGACGTTGTGTCCTCCCAGCCACGACGCTGAACCGAGCCACTGTTTTGGCCGAACCTCATTCTCGGCTCCTCAGGGCAAAAACCTGAATGGACAGACGCATTTCCCTCCCTTTATACCCGTATGTCCGGGGGCGGGACATGCAAATTCTGTCTGACAATTTCTCATTGGCCTTTTCTCAAGTTCAGAGATGTGCGACAACGTCGAAGTGAGCGACAGACGGGGAACCTCATAACCTCGCCAGATAATGTTGTCTAAGGCTACATCTACATTAAACCGGATACATTTGAAAACAACGTTTTCGTTTCAAAACGTTCTCCGTCAAGACCAGCATTTTCCAAAAGTTGCTCGTCCACACTGAAACATATGAAAACGCTTAAATCATGTTACCGCACCTGCAAAAAATCCCTGTTACATGTACAGTCTGAAACGCAATTGTCCTCGTGTTCCGTCACCGGACACCAATTCCGAGTAAACTTCCCTTCGCCTTTGAAGGAACGCAATGTGAAGGTTGTACAAAGTAAAAAAACAAATTTAATAACACTATCAAAGTGAGTATCAAGTACAACAGTGCCGCTATAACACGGGTCGCCATCTTGATTGTTTTGGTTGGATAAATCACATGACTGCGTCACGTGACAACAAATACATCATCATTTTCAGATATATTCGTTTTCACAGTCCATTACTACAACGCAAAAACGGCGTCAAAAAAGAGTGTTTTCAAAAAGCTCAATTTCCGCAGACAAAAACGCCGTCTCAGTGTGGACGGAAGGCCAAAACGGAGAGAAAAAGAGGCGTTTTCAAACGAAATCGTATCAGTGTGGACAAGGCATAAGTGATCAGAGATAAGCCCCCCTAAGATTCAAATCCTAGAATCGCCCCTGATTCTCATTATAACAAAAAAATTAATACAACAACGGGATTACCCTGGCGACCACTATGTTTGTTTATTGTTCACTTTGTGTCTTTCATTTGATTATGGGGTTTGTAGTTCTTTTCCTTGTCTTTGTTCATTGGTACTTCTGTTTATTAGTCCCAAGTGTTCCTTGTTTGCTCATTAGTCTCTGTGCATTGAATCCCTGTGTTTCCCTCTGTTCATTGTCAGTCCTTATCAATTCATGGCTGTAGTGGTTTCTTGTGTTCTCATGTTTTTGGTTTTATTTTAATTAGTTTTAATTAAAAGCCTACACTTATATCCAGCCCCTTTCATCTTTTGTTTCTGCAAACATTACAATACTACCATAAAGTACTAATTTACAAGTAAAATATATACATATATGCTATATATTAGGGCTGTCACTTTAACTCATTAATTTAGTGTGATTAATTAAAAAAAAGATTAACACAATGAATCGTGTCCCCAGACCGTAATAAGGAATATTCCAACCATCAGAGAAATTCAAGCTTGAAGTACCACCTGTTCTCTCCATGGAGCAGTAAGCGAAACTCCTCCTGTATAGACAACACACAGCTTATTCCACACAAATTAGAACAAACCACACTCGCCAACAGCAGACAGCACCAGTGGTGTAATAGTGACGGAAGAGGTGTGAATACATCATCCCCAATTAAGTATTGTATACTTAAAAAGATTGCACACGCCGCTAATGTGTAATTATTTGTTTTCAACTTGGTAGGTTTGATTTAATAGGTTTTATTAATGTTCTTTTTATTACAAGCAAGATGGGTAATACTTTATAAGTACTTTTAATTAATATAACACACATAATATGTTATAAACTGTTAATATAATGTTATAAACACATAATATGTTATAAACTGTATAAACTGGCATTGTGTATCTAATATAAGTGTAGTCATTTTCACTTTAACATGTTATATTACCATATACATTAGATATGGTCCAGCATTTAAAACTAGCACAGGTGCAGCAACACACAGTATAAGTTTAATAGCATACGTATTGAAATGCCTAAATATTTTACATTTAGCAGGCTCACAGCATAGCAAATATACAGAGCAAATTATGGTGACATACAGCACTCAATGTACAAGTTAGAAATGTCCCTAGACTACACTACTGGACAACATTTCATAAAGCATCGAGATTCTTTTTTTTTTTTTTTTTTGTAATGAATTAAATATTACTATTTATAATTATTTAATTATATATTCAAGTATTGTTTTTTTAAGGGTCTTTCTCCACAAATATATATACATGTGATTGATTCTATTAGTTAATCAGCATACTCTGTAATTAATTTGATTAAAATTAATATTAATACATTTACATTTATGCATTTGGCAGACACTTTTATCCAAAGCAACTTACAGTGCACTTATTACAGGGACAATCCCCTCGGAGCAACCTGGAGTTAAGTGCCTTACTGAAGGGCCCAACAGTGGCATCTTGGTGGTGCTGGGGCTTGAACCTCCGACCTTCTGGTCAGTAATCCTGAGCCTCAACCACTGAGCCACCACTGCCCCATCAATACATTTTTTTTAATTAATTAATTTTATATATATATATATATATAATTTCCCCTGTATAACAGTATAATTCCGGTAATGATAATTATGGTGAAATTTGCTTGATTGTTATAAAAATGTCACTATGCATTTTTTTTTTTGCATTGGGACTATTTCCAGAACCCCCAAAATCTCATTACTGTAGCATGTCTGGACGTTCTACTTTAATATCTCCATTGTTTTACATGATTATTCTCATTACCTTAACGCAGTAATTTTTTTCTGTATTACTTAATATATATATATATATATATATATATATATATATATATATATATATATATATATATATATATATATATATATATATATATATATATATATATATATATATTTTTTTTTTTTTGTTTGTTTGTTTTTTTTGCAGTAATGAGAAATGTGAGGGAAAATGTGCAGAACTGTCATGAAAATATTATCACTATGCAAAATATATAGATGGCCCTACAAATAGGCTTCATATTCTAAATGCAAAGAAATATATATATATATTTCTTGGTTCTTTTGCTTTTGGAGAAGAAATGCACTAGAATTGTTTTGGACTGGTTTTGTGACATTCACCCTTGTTCACATATTCTCATCAAAATGAAATTGAATTATGACCATCCATTTGCTTGAGAACAGAGTATTCAGAATATCTAGAGATATAGAGTTACATAGAAGTCATTGCAAATTACAGCCTACCATTTAAGCAAAACTTGTGAATCACATGGGTGAAGTCTTCATTTTTGCACATTTCTTCTTTCCTCATTAGTAAAAGTCACAGAGTTAATTTTCTTGCACCCTTTCATATGTAGATGAGGTGCGATTCTGCCACACAGAATGCTTAAATAATGCATTCACGACTGCTGTCCCATTTTCTGTTGCTAGACAGAATGTGCAATCCATGACAGCTTGCACAGACCCTCTTCCTTTCCTACAGTCTGATCGAATGCACTATATGGAAAATTAGTGGGGAGAAGACTAAATTATGACTGATAATGAGTTTAATGAAAACATGCCCTCGGGTCGATTCTTCTTTGAATATTTCCAAATTTCATTCATCAGTTGGTGCTCACGCAGCGCCAACGGCGTTGCAGATACTGTAGGTCAATGTGAACCATGCTTATCAATCCTTATAAAGGCCAGGTCATCATGAATGACTCCCGGCTCTGCCCGCTTGGAGTTAATCTTTGGAGTTGTCATGGGCATATTCTTCAAATTACAACCCTCCTTTATCTCATACCCATTAAATCGAGACACTGCAAATGTCTTTGCTCTGCAAGATTTGTTCCAATCCCCACTTTCAGTCAAAAATCATAAACGCTGCTGCATGTAACCCTCACTTACATTTCACAAGCTGTGCCCAGCTACACCAGTGTCCACTCTGTGAAACAAATAGCATTCACTTTTTATGTTTCTCACGAAAAGAGCTGTCACGGGTAATGGACTGAAACAAGTGTCTTACCCTTCAGGCCGACTATAGAGATAAGGGCCACAGCACCCATCACATCTCTCAAAGGGTAAAAATAGACCTAAAAGTTGTTGGTTGTGGCACTGTGTTAGAATGTTGTTGTAGGAAGCTGCCTGATCTTGGGGTCAGTGTAATATAATACTGAATAAAAATAATATAAATAATATTCTATTTTAAACCTACCGCAGCACTGCCATGGAATCTGGTTAAATCCTAAAACTTGGCGTAGGAACTTTCAGGGCATTTCAATTATGGTCAAATGCTCTCATCTCCTCTTCTGTCCACATAAAACCTGGTGTCATAGTTTGTTGTTATTTTAAATGTACTGTATAGAGTAACTTGTAGTCGCCAATCAAATTGAATTGGGAGCCATTTAAATGTAACGCGCTCAGCGCACGTTACCAAACTGAATTGAACGCAACACATTCTGTGCACAAGATTAAATTCATGGAGCGAGCACAGAAGGGCCTTACATGTGATCTGGACAGAGCTGCACAGGAGCAGCATGTGAATACTTTTTTGATTAAATAACTGTGGTTTTAATATTCACATAAGATCAATAGCTTGATTTCAATTTAATTTAGCGAGTGTGGCTCAGTTGGTTGGCTGTGGCTCAGTTGGTAGAGTGGGTTGGCCACTAATTGCAGGATTGGTGGTTCGAATCCCGGCCCACATGCATTGACTCCACATGCCGCAGTGTCCTTGGGCAAGACACTGAACCCCAAGTTGCTCCCAATGGCTGGCTAGCGCCTTGCATGGCAGCTCTGCCACCATTTGTGTATGAATGTCATATGAATGGTGAATATGTCACAGTGTAAAGTGCTTTGAATACTGTTAAGATTAAAAAGGCACTATATAAGTGCAGACCATTTAGATTGATCATTCAGCCCAAGACAAAGGAATAGAATGACGTGCTGTTTTTGCATTGTTTATGGAGCAGGAATCACAGCCTTACATGTACTGCAGCACTTCTGAGTTTAAATGTCCAAATGTTAAATGAGTTTTGTTTGTGGCACAAAAGCGAGTAAAACATTTTTTTTCAAAGAGATGAGGTTTTTAATATCGAGCTCTATCGAGTTTTAAATCAACCAACTCAACCTCCCTACCCTAAATACGAGCGTATTTACCCTGCTAATGGCGGGTAAACGTAGAAACTTTACCAGACATTAATAATTATTGCATTAAATTATTTTTAATTATTAATTTAACAGAATGATTTAGCAGTCACTTGTAACATTACCAATGCCAACCTAACCAATAGTGTCATAAGTGCAAATAAGAGATAAAACCAAAAATCGCGGCGATGAAACCACGTCATTTTGCCTTGGTGCTATGACACTTTCGGCTCATGTGTTGACTTGTGTGCTCTTCAGGACACGTACCCTGGTCCTTTGCATCGCAAGTGCAACACTTTATCAGTTGAGCTACTGCACAATTTGATCACACTTGAAAAACGAAAAACATGTAAATGTAGTTTGTTATGGAATGCCAACTTTAAAATGTCTCGCCTAACAAGTCATGCGGTACAGATGTCATATGATAGCAGTGTGTGGGAAAGTAAGTGATTATGAACTTAAAATATGCCATTTTACTCATGATTTAGGTGAAAAGGAAACTCCTTCGATACATACAAGTCTCAATAAAATAGCAAAAATGGAGGTATAGTAACATCATTCTATGAGACCAAGTTGGCTTCTACAGTGCCATGGCAAACGAAATGGTTTTGACTGTGTTGTGAGCTTGCAGTTTGAATTGAATGTGATGAGAGATAAAGACTGGGCTCTGCAAAAATGATATTAAGACAATAAATAGACTATACATCTTTCCATTGCAGTTGCCTTGCTGGTTGCATGCAACAACAAACAAAGCGGGACCACACCAGTGTATTTCGATTAGCAAACAAATTACTCTTATAAGCACTTTCTTTTTAATGAATCAGTAAATTACTTGCAACTCTAGTGGGATAACGCAAAGTGAAGGCTGTATTTCTTACATTTTTAACTGTAGCCCTCAGACGCTTAAACTAAACACGGCATGTAAAAGGTTCTTTGACTGTACAAAGAGCATGCATATTTAATGAGGCAAGCATTGATGCAATTTATGATTGGTTACCTGTTGCTAAGCAACTTGTTGTCGGTGCTAACCCTTTTCCAAAAGTGTGAAATGCTGTTTAACCCAGTGTTAAAAGTGCCTTTAACCAAAGGTTGACAAATGTTAACCCATGGTTGAGTGTTTTGAGAGAACCCCTGAAGAAGATAAAGAAACATGCGCGGTCCAGTAATGAAAAATATTAGGCTTAGTCCACAACAAAGCAGTTAACTGCTTCGTCAAGTTTAATGTTCTATATCTGTTCCATCCACTATTCTGTGAAAGACTAACAGAAAAATCCCCAATGTGCTATAACTGTTCTGTAATGACTGATTGGAAATAGGAACCAATCCATCAAACTGAGATGTAATCTCGGAGTGACAGGAGCAGTTCCACTCCTCTGCACAGTCTATCGGACTGATGGAAATGCTTCACAATGTAATGCATAACTGCTGACCTGCCCGGAAGAACGGCTCATCCAATACACTTCATTCTTCAGAGACAGAGACTGAGGGGAGCACTGAAAGATCTCATCATCTACAAGCTGTCTAACATTTAGTGGCATTTTAGCAATGCTGTAATCTGGTTTCAGATGAAAAGGTACATTTGTTAACATGTGTAATTACGAAAAGCACATTCAGTACTATTTTTTATTAAAGAAAATTGTGGTTCCATGGAAAAAAAGAAAGGAAAATAGCTTACAGGTTTCAGTTGACATGAGGGTAAATGGGTACAGAATTTTCATGTTGAATTTTGGGTGAACTTTTCCTTTAAATTATAGTTGCTAAGCAAAAACTCACAACTAATGTGATGCATCCTTTCAGGGAATATTTGTGCATGTTCAAATGTCAAGAAGCAAATGTATCCCTAGTAATTTCAGCTTGGCTGGACGTTTAATAAACTCTGCTATAACCACGTTTAGATAATTGTTCTAGCACCTTCTTACTCTTGTGCTATTGTTACACGAAATCATGTCCTAGAATTTTTCCCAAAGGTGAATTAATTAAACGTATTGAGTATGGCCCAGTGATGTCCTTATTAAGACTCCTAGAAGGTCAAACAGGCATTCCCAAGGGACACTCTAACACAGGGATGAGCCCTCTTCTTGTACCTCAGTGTGAAATATGCCAGTAGGACAGGTCAGTGGTCAGAATATCTGCACACAAACCCCGGGTATGGGGCAGTTTGTCCATTTAATTTAGTTTTCCTTGGTAACAATCACAGTTGGTGACATCATTTTCATTTTTGTGTAAACTATCCCTTAAATTTCTCAGAGCTGTCTAGTTCCATTTTTATGTTTAAAGAAGGCAGGTTGTAAAGGTTTCAAATGTAATAATATATAAAACGTTCACATTATTTATTGCATTATTATGTACAGTATATTTATAATATATATACAATGATGAGCCAAAACATTATGACCACCTGCCTAATATGCTGTTAGTCCTCCGTGTGCCACCAAAACAGCATGGACTCGCCAAGGTATGGACTCTACAAGACCCTTGCAGGTGTCCTGTGGTATATGCCACCAATACATTAGCAGCAGATCCTTCAAGTCCTGTAAATTGTGAGGTGGAGTCGCCATGGATCGGACTTGTTGGTCTGTGATGCTCAATTGGATTGAGATCTGGGGAATTTGGAAGCCAGAGCAATACCTTGAACACATCATGTTCCTCAAAACATTCCTGAACAATATGTGCATTGTCCCGCTGAAAGAGGCTACAGCCATCATGGAATTCCATTGCCACGAAGGGGTGTTCCTGGTCTGCAACGATGTTTAGGTAGGTGGCACATGTCAAATTGACATCTACATGAATGGGCGGACCCAGGATTTCCCAGCAGAATATTGCCCAGAGCAATTATACATAATTTTGTTCTGTTCGACTTTATGACAATAACTAATTCCACCATTGTTTATTGGAAGGTTCTTTTTCAATGTTCTAGTTATTAAATATATATAATTTAGTTGCAGTCTTAAATATAAAACAGTCTTGTTACTTTCCAAGTCAGCCTTATCTACTAAGCTTGAATCTCTCTGGGCTCTTCTGTTTTCTTTTAGTTAGTTTTGGAGTAATGAAGATACATTACATAGTTTAGTTAAAATTTTTCTAATACTAAAATTTCAGTTAATGTATTATTATTTTTTTCATTAACGATAACACCATTGCAATGGCAAAATTAACCTTAATGGGATTACTGGAAAATAGAGTGGTCCCTTGTATTACCTGCATTTTATATTGTGACCTTTATATTTTAAACTACTTTTTGCACACAGTATGTATCTTACATTTTAAGGATGTCAATATGCACATTGTTTGATGGAGAGCTAATTTGATTTGGCTAAATGTGGAATAAATCGATTACATAATTGAAAGATTAATTGATGATCAAAATAGGTCACAGCTTTAGTTATCAGCATGATTAATGGGGTTTGAAGGAGTTAAACAAGGACTGCCGAGACTCTGAGCTCCAGTTCTGATCAGCAGTCAGTGATGTAGACGGTAGAGGAGGAGGAGGAAGGAGGAGCAAACGGAAGAGCCGAGCAGCTGAGCCTTTCAGCTTTTAGTCTCTCATCAGCGGATGGCAGAGCAGTTGCCTTTGCTGTGCTTGCTTCTCTGAGAAACACACATACACAATTACGCTCTACTTTGCTGTTTGTGAAGGAGGGCTGAATTCTGTCTGCTCTGGATCATGCTGCCCTGGAAAAGGAGTAAGTTCGTGCTTGTGGAGAACGAGATGATAAGCAAGCCTAAAAGTCTCAGAGCTGGGCTGACCTACCATTCACTTCTATCGACTTTGCTCCACTCCTGCCCCGACCTCGTTCCTGACTGCCCGTTCCACTGGCTTGGAAGCGTCTTCCATAGCAAGCGTCAGAAAGTGGAGCTTAACAAAGAGGAGCCCACTTACAATGTGCGTTACCTGGGGAGCACAGTCACCATCATGGCCAAAGGGGAAGACTGCACACAGGATGCGGTGGCCAAAATATGGACTCGCAGCAACTACGGTGAACAATGCGCCAAGATGAAACTCACCGTCAGCCCTCATGGAATTCGCATGGGAGCAGATAAAGGTGGCAAAAAGAAGCCTGTCCACCTCTATTCCCTCAACCGCATTACGTACTGCACTGCTGACCCCTTCCGGCCCAAGATCTTTGCATGGATTTACAGGCATCAGGTGAAGAATAAAGCTGTTGTACTACGCTGTCATGCTGTTCTGCTGGCGAAGGTGGAGAAGGCCAGAGCATTGGCACTTAGTTTGTACCAAACCTCAACTTCTGCATTTACAGAGTTCAAACGGCTAAAACGCCAGAGCGACTTCCGTCATTGCCAACAACAACTATTGGGTGAGGATTTCGTGCCTATTATACCCCTACGAAGACTTATGAATGGACAGTGCCACTATCAGCCACCTACTGAAAAGCCTGGATGTGCCTCACGGCTGCCATCCATTACTGAGGAAGAGGAGGAAGATGATGATGAAGGAATGGTGAATGCAGAAACCACAACAACAAACAACACTCCCAGTCTCCCTCCGGAGAAAGATCTGGGAAAGATGGTAAACGAACTGGATGAGGTTTCGATTACAATTTGGGATGAAGCAAAGATGACTATAAGCACTTTGGTGTGACTTCAAATGGATACAGTTTATTGTCTTCACCACTGAGCCTACATTCTTTTGCCCACTTTGTCCGGTACGTCCACCATCGATGCACCATGAAACAGCCCCCTGGAACTCCCCCTACCTCTGTAATGGGATAAGAACCAAGGGAAGAAACTGTTCCACAGATGAAGAGCTGCATGCAGAGGTTGCTAGAGGGATTTTAACTATATGAGCCTGTACAAGCACAATAAAGGAGAACGACAGGTACACCAATCATCTGGTATTGGTTAAGAGCTTACACCAAAAAGCCTTTACCTACTCCAACATTGAGCAAAGCTTACACTGCACACCCAAAGACAAGGCATGCATCTAGTTCTCTTGATATTCCTATTGATGAGTTTGTGAGTACATGCAAACTACAAGTGCTTTTGACTGATTGACTGACAATGAGAGTGAATATTTGTATAAAGAGTGCATTTTTGAATGACCAGTTAGACTTTTGACGTATGTAATTTATCCCTGGTGACCTCTCTCAATGGACTCCGCTTCAAGGGGACTGGAGGGATGGGGTTGAAGTTTATTATTTTTTTTTTTTGGCTCTTGGAGCAGCACTAATGAATTAAACCATAACTTAGGAATCAAGCCATTGACTTGACATGTTTACTGCTACCATTCGTCATAGCTCTGCTAATCTGTAATGCATAACAAGTGGAGGCATCACCTGTGATGTTTGAGACAAACATTTTAAAATGTTTTTTAAATGGTATCTATTTTACACTGTGATTTGTTTGGGACAAATGGCAGCAAAGTGCAAAATTAGATATTGTATTTATACAAATGAGTAATTGTAATTTATGCTGATTCTGAATATGTGTTGATGTAAAGTGGTTGTTATAAAAACCCATTTTTATGGGTTGTAGCTTCCATCTGTCAATTCTGGCATGATGTTTTGTATTTCCAGCACATCATATTCATCTACTGGATAATTTGATTGAAAACAGTGAAACATTGCGTTTTCTACTCCTCTCATAATTTTTCTGAACAGTAGGATGGATGTTAATGTTTAAAAATGGAAAAATACAGTATGTTGTATAATAAAATATTGGCTCATTTTTATTCTGTGAATATTTTTGGGGGGTACATTTAGTCAGCACACCAAATGATTTGCAAATGGGAACTTTTTTCTCACATCATCATATCCAGTTTCAAAAATGTATAAATAAATAAATGAAAAAGGAAAGAAATGTCCACTGACACAGGCTGAGTGGGCTGTGGAAGGAACGCAGATTTTGTCTGCTCCTTGAGGGCACTTAGCTTTTCTCTCAAAATGAGGCAATTAATCAGCCGACTGAATTGTACAGAAAGTGAGCATAAAACACCTGGGCAGGCAGCACCGAGCTTTCAGCTCGATGTAAAAAAATCAGCCAGAAGAGCTTTCAGCAGCCTCTACAGTACACATTTGATTACAGCGAACAAAGAACAAGCACATAAATATACAAATTTTTTTATATATTTTATATAAAATATAACATTTCCATAAAATCTGAGTTAAAAAAGACTTTTTTTGCCATGTAACTCAACCTGCATTGTTTGTTTTATGGACTTGAATGATACCTCAAAGTATGTGGCTTGTTGAGGAGAGTTGTTGCCAACTCTGTCTCATGGCAACTGGTAATGGTAATATGAGATGGTGAAATCAGACGAACAATGTTATTTTTTAATTTTTTTATTTAATCCCTAACATAAAGCTAACCATAAAATCTAACCCCTGACCCAAACACTAAACCTTACACTGATTTCAATAGGAGAACAACATTTGCATATCACAGAAGAAAGAAAACATCAGGGTTTTGAACGAGACGAGAGAAGTGTATTACAGGGTACTGATATACATCATTGTGACAGGGCAGAGGGCGGGGCCGGGGCGTGATTATACATACCCGGTCCCTTATCAGGCTAATTAAGCCTCCAAGAGGGATAAAGGCAGACTGCGGAAGGTGGTGCGGAAGAGAGAGATCGTTTACGGTCAGCTGACCGTCACGTATGTGTTTGTGTCTTTTTGTTTAGTTCTTCATTAAACTATTATTTATATTGTCAAGCCGGTTCTCGCCTCCTCCCTGCCCGTTCATATCCCCTTACACTGGTGCCAAAACCCGGGAGGGAGGTGGGATACACCGTAGTAGAGTTCTCGCCACTACCTTCCACCCCAATGGAGCAGCCGCGTGGGGGAGAAGGGCCGCCTAACCAAGGGCTGCTACCAGGGACAGAGGAGTCCCCTACCAGCTGCTGAAATGCGGCGGGGTCTGAGACCGCCGGCCGCGAGCGGGGAGGGGCTCGCTGCCGACCGCCAGGAGCGTGAGAACCGCTGCCAGGGGCGGGGTAGACCCATTCTGTTCCTCGAGAATGCGGTGTCAGTGTATAAGAGTTTCGACGGGCAAGGAGGAGGCGAGAACCGGCCTGGCAATATAAATAATATTTTAATGATAAACTTAAACAAAAGACACAGACACAAACATGATGGTCAGCTGCCCGTAAACGTCTCGTCGCACCACTTTCCGCAGTCGGCCTTTATCCCTCTCTGAGGCTTAATTAGCCTGATAAGGGACCGGATGTGTATAATCACGACCCGGCCCCTCCCTCGACCCTGTCACAATCAGTCTTTTGTATTGAAATAATAGCAAAATTTGGTGGATGATGACAGTAGCTGTTTATAAAATAGACTGTACATTATAAATATGTTGACACAATTCAGTATTGATGTGATTCAATCACAACTGCACTGTTATAGGTCGATTAATGATTGTTTTATAATAATAGAATATACATATTTTCTGTATAACCAACTTACGTTACACTAATGAAGGAGTCTTTTTGCATTATCTTGAGCATTGTCTAGCATTCAATTCATGTGTTATTGTAGTTTAGCTAAAATGACACAGATCAGTCCTATATTGATAGAACAACACTATATTTCACATGCTTTGCAGTTATGTAAGCTTACCTGTCCAATAAGACGAACGCCAATTCAGGGTCGGTTTTGATCCAAAAAAACAAACGAAGGTCCCTCCAGGAATCAAATGCCCTGCCGATGTTCACTCTAGGTGACAGATGGGATTCGGTAGATAAATGTTTTTTTTATTAGTTTTTTTGGCTTACTCTGAGTTTGTGTAGGATTCGGTGTTGTGCTGGATTCAATCTCTAAGATAACGTTACCTAGAGATGCAATTTGTTATCACTGTTGAATAGCAGAAGAGAAGCACTGGGCTCATTTTTTATGTTGCATTACAAGCCATTCACACATTGGCAAAAAAAGGCAAATATTACATGAAAATTGTTACATATTGCACCTTTAACATGGGTGAAAAAAAACACCATAGAGTTACTGTAGACTGAAAGAGGGATTCAAGTCATATATGAGGACCAGAATATCATTGAGCCTTGGGGTGTTTTGTTTTGGGCCAGTAAGCAACAACCTAGCAACCACCCAGAACACCCTAGCAACTGCAAAGCACTGTGCTAAAACATTCAGAATACCTTATCAACTGCATATCAATGCTCTGTCAATTCGCTGGCATTGTGGCACAGAATTTTTCAAGGGCAAGCACCACTCACATTTTTGTCAGAAAATGTCAAAATTTAGCTTCCAATTGTTTTCTTTTTGGATCACAAAAGATTTTAAGACCAGAAACAGAGGAAATAAAAATCGTTTGTCTTCGAGGGAGCTTTTGCTGACTTGGAAGTAAATGAGATGGAAGTAAAAACAGCTCAAATAAAAGTTCAGTATTTGAACTCTCACAGGCTCAAGAGACATTCAGTGTTACATCTTGTTCATGGCTCATATTCTGCTCTGACTGGAATATGGATTTGTGTAAAAATAGGCATTAACTAAGAGACAGGGAGAGGGGCATGAATCAAACAACAAATGCTGTCAGAAAGAAGATAAAATCCAGATGGCAGCAGAAAAGTGCATTATGGGAGGAGGGCACATTTCCATTATTGTGACGCATGCATGCATTTCATAAGCATCAGTTTGATACATGACCTAAAGCAAATTCATATACAGCATCTGGATCTAACAACACAGACCAATTCAGCATTTTGCCAAACCTACCAATGTTAAGTGAATTGAGAATTTTGCAGCCAAAAATATTTCTTACCACACATAAAATTGAATTTTGCTTAATTATTTTTTTGAAAATACATTGTAGTCCTGATTTTTTCCCAGTTGCATCTTAGTGACAAAATATCAGTTGCACTGTCCAAAATAATTTTGCATTCTGGTGCCCTATAGCCTTAACCTCCCCCTAATATTAGAGGACCATGATAGATTGATAAGAATGGTGTACAAGCCCCTAACATTAACCCTAAATTTAACCATAAACACTGATTGGTTGATTGAAATGATGTTCCATGACCAACAAGAATTTAAGTGGCAAAATCATTGCCTCACACCCAAATTGGTGCTTTTGGACCTTGCATTTTTTGCTTTGATTTTTCTAAAGGTATGATTGAATTTGAGTCTGACTGTATGAGAGAATGACATCCTGTTCTGTACATTTATGGATTAGTAGTTTCATTGTTTTAGCTGTTGTATTGTCCCTAGGACAGGATGAATAAGTCTGTAATCATGCCTCTAGCTCTGTTAGGAACAGTACGAATTGGTGTATGTGTTGCAGTTGTGGGTGTAAGTGTGAGACTAAGAGTAACAGGAGTAATAAAATTGAGGGGTATAACTTCTCTCCTGTATGCCCCAGGGAATGTGTTAATAACCCAACATGATCACACGGGAAGTCAGCATGTTGTTTCCGAAAGTTCAAATACCTTAGGATTGGCCTCATTCCTCACTGACAAGCACATTGCATCAGCAGCATGGATGACCTGGGTTCGGATCCCTCGTTGAAACCAGGAAGTAATCACGTTCTCATAATCCGTCACAAGCTCAATTCAGAGGTTAAATTTTCCACCCTAACATTAAATTTTTAATCCACAGATGTTTAGGTGTAGTATTTGGTTTCGGTTTTCAGTTTATAAAATGTGCATTCCTCTTCACAGTATTACAATCTGTACAGCTGAAAACAACTGGCTTCAAAACTTGCTCTGGTGCCCCTTTGTGGTCTTTTCACCCAGTAAATGGCACTCACAAATGCCCATACCCCAACAACACTTCTTGCTCTTGCCACTGGGGGCAGTGTTTCAAATTTTGAAAAGACAACCTACTGTTTCCGATTTCACTGTGAGATCAGTCTGAATAACCTCTTCTGGAGGCACTAAGGGGAACAAGTTGTGCTGGGCCAAGACATAAAGGATCAATGAGAGAGCGATGAAAAGTATGACAGCCCTGTTTCAAGTGGATGTGTGTTTAAAAGGGAGAGATAAAGCGGGAGAGTTGCATTTGTATTCCACAGCAGTCGGGTTCTATTCCCTTGAACAGTGGTGCTGGATTCTGCATTATTATCTCTAAACACACCATGTGCCGGATCAAATTCTCAAAAGGCTATAGATTATAATCAATTGTTATTCTCTGAGAAATATTTGTGCATATAGTTATACAGCAAGATGTTTGATCCATACTGAATGCAAACTTAGCTAAGCAAAGATTTGTTAGTCTTTGACCGCTAAATAAATTGCTAATTAATTTGAATCACCAAAATAAATGGCCAAATAAAGGGAAGACTAAGACAAATATTGGAAAATTGATTATTAAAGATAGCATACATTTTTAAAGATAGAACAACCGTGAGCTCCGATGTACTTGATGCTTCTGCTGAAGCCATCAGTCTGTGTTATTTCAAATTAATTTTCAGGAATTTCATTTAATAGCAGAATTCCTGCTGAAGAAATACACTACCCATGATCCTAATGCTTAAAAATCCACAAATCAGAGAACTGCACCAAAAGAGCCCATCAGCAATTGCCCACTTCCATGATGCACAACTAATGATGTGGTCCTCCTTACAACCTCCTTACACTTTCAAATGACTTATATATCAAAATATTTTGCGAGAGAATAAAATTGTGTGGGCACTGTTGTGCTCTGTTTAGCATTACCACTGAGATAACATTTGAAAGACTTAATAAATAAGGCCTGATTCCTGGGGTAAAATTTTCATCCTGTCCACAAGTGAAGGCAAACTTGCGTTCAGGTCTGGCTCCATTCTTGTAAGGAATGCCCCGTGTTCCTATCCATTCCCAATGAATAAAATCAACCTTTTTCTCACTGAATATTCTGTTTCACCAAGAAACACATCACAATGTGCAAGTAAATGGGTTGCGAATGCTGTTTCATGTTGACATCTAAATGACTGTGGATTTGATTTGATTTGCATATCAAATCCACTGCAATTTTTATGCAACAGGATCATAAAACAGGCCAAATAAGTTGTCCTCTCCAATCCTTAGAAACCAAGCTAAAACAGAGAGTCTGTTATTAGCATTGCAGGGCAATATACTCCAAACTCAAGCCACCCACAAGGGTCCTGGGCTCACTGACACTTAAAAATAAAGGCATGCTGAATATTGCATGGCCTTTCAAAAACCATACTTGCACACCGTTATGACCATGTATATTTTATGCTGGATGAAAGATATTATTCTCTGACTGTCCTCATGGTAGGAGTCAAACACTGGCAACATCTGTACAAAGTACTGTTGTCTAAGCTAGGAGAGTCTGTGGGACTTGAATATTTTAGTGTTTTCTTCCTCAAAATTCCCTTTGCTTGTATGTTTTCTCAAATCATATTTTCATGCAATTCTTTGCACAGCGCAAGATGGTCCAAACTCTGTTGGGGTTTTTTCAAAGATAAAAAATACAATATTATTCATACATCATACATTTTGGCCACAACTTTGTGCCAGAAGTGAGCTAGCTCTAATAGAAAATTAAGAAAATAAGGCCACAAAACAAAGTTACAGAAAATTATGCATCAACAGAAAAACCCGTAATATAGTAATGGTTTGAGTCATAATAGTGCAATAAAAAAAAGACATGATTGTAAATTGTGCCTTTAAATAGATAATAGAAAATAATTATATATGTGGTCTGAAGTTTTTGTTGGAGGTCTGATATGGTCTAATCTGGCCTGAAGTGGTCTGGTGTGGTTTCTTGGGGGCCTAATGAGATCTAAAGGATTTGAAGCGGTCCAATCGGGTTTGAAGTGGTCTAATTGGGTTTGATGTGGTCTAATGGGGTCTGAAGTGTTTCATATGGTTTCTTGTTGGTCTAATGAGTTCTTATGGGATCAGAAGTGGTCTGATGTGGTCAAGAGTTCAAATTTTTTCTGAAGTGTTATTAGTTTTATTTGTTTTTTGGAAACCTGATAAGGTTTAATAATGTGATCTGAAGTGGTCTGAAGTGATCTGATATGGTCTAGAGTTCTAATGTGGTCTGAAGTGGTCTGATATGGTCTAGAGTTCTAATGTGGTCTGAAGTGGTCTGATCTGGTCTAGAGTTCTAATGTGGTCTGAAGTGATCTGATATGGTCTTGAGTTCTAATGTGGTCTGAAGTGGGTTTTTGGAGATCTGATGAAGTCTAATGTGCTCTAACACAGTCTGAAGTGGTTTCTTGAGGGTCTTATGATATCTAATTAGATTTGAAGTGGTATAATGTGTCTGATGTGGTCTAATGTGGTTTGAGGGGGTCTGAAGTAGTCTGCTGTGGTCTCTACGGGGTCTGATGAGGTCTAATGCAATCCGATGTGGTCTTTTATTGGTCTGTTTGGCTTTTGTCTGACTGGAATGCCTGTATAACTTTAAGCTTTTAAAACTATTTAAACTTTCAGGACAGGCTTTGATATGCCAACATTAAAGTTTGCCTTGACGTCTGGGGCTCCTTAATCCCTCTGTGGACTGAGCCCTCTCAATAGCCAATTGTTTTGCTCTGCACAAGACTTTCCACCAATCTAGAATTAAAATCTAACATGCTCTTCAATCGCCAGCTGGCCTGCGAATCTACTGACGTACATTTCAGCGTTAGAGGGCTAATTATGAGCTTGATAGTGTGAAACAGAGGGTCTGCTCTAAACTGGCCTCTGCTGTGTTAATCTCCTCAATTATCCTGCTAACATTAGTGACACAGATGTCGCTTTTAAATGTCAGCATTCTCACCACACCAAATTATTATTCAGCACTGAATCATTATGACCTCAAAAACCCTGCCAGCAACAATCCTCCAATCCAACAATCCTTTACAGTATTGGTTTAGGATAACCCTAACTCTCCAAATATTACTATTTCTTATGCTGATGGATTTTGACAAATACCAAAGCCTAAGCATTCAACTTTAGCACATAACTCGACCCGTACCATTTGCATCAGACTGACGACTTTCACCTGGTAGACAATATAAAAGACGGAAAAAAAACCCACATAGACTTATTTATTGATTGGATTGGGGACTAGAATATCAAAGTGGTTTCCTTTGACTTCTTCCAACAGAAAACAACCACCTAGCAACCACCCAGTACAGCTTAGCAACTGCATAGCAAAGCACTGGCATAGTGGCGTCATGTTCTGCACTCCAAGCACATCTAAATATTGTAAATATTTTAATCCAAGCACATGTAAAAATGTACTCTGGTGGTGGTGGTGTAGTGGTCTAAACCACATAACTGGTAAACTAGTAATCAGAAGGTTGCTAGTTTGATCCCCACAGCCACCACCATTGTGTCCTTGAGCAAGGCACTTAACTCCAGGTTGCTCTGGGGGGATTGTCCCTGTAATAAGGGCTTTGGATAAAAGTGTCTTCCAAATGCATAAATGTAAATGTATTATCAAATGCAATATTGTCATTCATTAGAAAGCTCAAAATACAGTATTTTAAGTATATTTCAATACACTCAAAAAACATGTGTAAGGTAACTTAACAAATGTGCTTTATGTGGCAACTTATTAGCTTTATTTATCAATACAAGTTCAAATGTATGTTGAAAAAAATTAAAATTCCTGAATTAACATGACTATTTAGGTTACATCGACAGAAGTCTTTTTAAGGATTCAGGGTTCCCACGGTCATGAAAAACCTAGAAATATCAAGGATTTCCAATCCTAAATCATAGAAATAAATAATATCTTAAAAAGTCATGGAAAAGTAAGAGAAACTTACATTTTGGTAATGAATAAAGCCTAAATTGAACAATTTAGTTCTATTAAACAATTATGTTCTATTAAATAAGTATTTCATTGGCTAGAACTTGCTCTTCATGAGTGTGATCTCTATTAATTGATTTTTAAAAAGCCAGATATCCGAATGACTGGGGGGAGAAAAACATGATCTTTATGGAATTAAAGGTGACTCATTGCTGGGCTTGTTTTATTTCATTCCTAAAAACATTATATTGAATCAGACCTTAAGACATTTCTTTCCAATGGGAGAAATTCAGCCCCTCAGCTAATGCAATATCAGGGATTTTTTCCCTCGATCTGTGAAAACAGTCTTTACCTCTGGCAACAGCTTTCCATCTTTGATGAGCTCGGCTTCTCTGATTCCTTTTCAGAGACAGTTCTTAAACCATTTGTGTGTTTCAGAGAGCAAGATCAGAGTGACTTAGAAATGTAGGCAAACAACCTGTATAAAAAAGCTCCAGCTGCCTCTGTGTTGATCTCACTGGCAGCAAACAGCAAGAGACCTGGAGCCGAATGTTTGTAACACCTCTCAGAGACTAAATTACTTGTCTGGGGAATAATCATGTACTACAGGCACACAAGTAATAGAGGTTATAGTGAGAAAAGTAGTAAATGCAGTACCTTGACAATGAGTACATATAATGTCCCTTTATGTCCTGTACAAAAGACTGGGGGCTTTATTGTTTCATAATAAAGGAAATCTACACTAATATACATTATTAATTCACACTGATATTGCTTCGAACCTGGATTACTTTCTTTTTGATGTGGAACACAAAAGATGAATTTTAAAAAGTCTATACAGGGTTTATTCTGTAAAATGTATGTGCATAGTGACTATGGTCTGTCAAGCTCAAAAAATCACACCAGGCACCGAAGTGAACAAATGTGCAACGTGACGAGAAGTAGTGACGTTTGAGGTCCACAAAGCTGCTTATGAAGTCATTACATTTACCCGATTGAATTTGAGAAAGTTTTTACAAGCGTTTGAATTGTGTCCCTTCAGATTACATAATTTTCATTGAGCCAACATCATTTAGTTAAATTAGGTCAAGTCAATATAGTAGTTTTAACTCAACTTTATTTGGTTAGTCAAAGTCATTTTAAAATGTTTTAAAAAATTTTTTAACGTTGTACCAACTTAATTTATTTTATTAACATTAGTAAATGCCAGATGTGTAAGATAGTGAAACTGTTGTACTGTCAATTTGATGGCAACTGTTTATAGAGCTAAGCAGCACTCAAATCAAACACCACTTTAATGTGAAAGTCCATCCTCAACCTGAGCACAAGCACCAATCACAAGCACAATGGTAACCCTTAAAACACCAGCCTAGCATACACTCTTAATAAATACCATTATAACAGAAACATTAACAACCTCATATTCTTATTTTGCTCAAAAATGCATAAAATAACACTTAAATGCAACATTTGTTCACCCCCATCCAGTTCCATGCAAAGTATGCTGAGAAATGGAAATCTCTTGCCCAGTTTCAGTGCTATAAAAAGTATTTATGAAGTCCAAACACAAATGGATTCGGTAAACTTAAATTTGTATAAATTTAATTGGAAAGAACGCAGTGAAATTAAGTTGTGACAAAATGTTCTAGAATTATGTTGCTTTAATTTTAATTAAAGGGGTCATATTTTGAGGAATCAAATTGACCTTGATATTTTGAAATATAAAAGGTCATTACATTTATATAATGTGCATTCTTATAGCGCCAGGCCTTTTGAGACTTTTTAGTTTTACATTGTGTCTCAAGACCAGAAACAGAAAACAAGCTATTGGACTCAATTGGATTGGCAAGAGACGCTTCGCTACATTGTATATAGATTTGCAAAAGCTAAGCTAAAAACGTTTTTAGTCTCTTTCACTGAAAGAAACATACAACTTTACACCATGCAAACAAAACAAGAAGTGTTTTAAGGATACACTTTTCTTTGCTGAATCACACAGGGAGAAGGAGTTCAACTCTTTGACCAGGTTAAAATTAGAACAGCTGGGCTCAGGTTTATGAGCCCGCGATGATGCATACATAGGGGGTCACCAGGATATCAAATTGTTGTGATGGAATAGGGCAGGGGTACTCAATTAAACTTCCAAGAGGTCCGGTCTCTACATTTCCTTCCCAGCAAAGGTCTGGATAATAAAGCTTACATAGTGTCAGTAGTTATATGGCTTGGAAATGATGTATCTTTTTTACATAGTTTTTATAATTTGTAACGTTGGCAGCAATAGTACTTTGTAAAAACATATATACTGTAGATTCCTTAACAGTCAAAATAGTATCTTCAAAACTGGGCAGGGATGAGGACATTGGGGGCCCAGATTTCATCACGAATTCATCAGTTGAGGACACTCGGATATTAGTATTAAAAGATAAGATCAACAGTTCATTTTGAAGCTGAATGAAAGCAGTATAGTTTTTGTTTAAAAATGTATATATATGTATGGGACACAGGAGGCCTTTTGACAAATAAAAAACACTGTATGGGGGTTGAGGAATATCCCCTGAGAGAACATTTATAAAAATGTAAAAGTCTGAATGGACAATTTCAATATTTTCTTAGTGCTGAACATGCTTTATTCCTGCTCCAGATAGAAATATTTCTCTCTAGCGCTGAACATGCTTTATTCCCGTTCTGCGCACATGTACATGTAAGCTTACACAATCACTTAGCCAGGTGTCAGATAACTAGCACAAAGATTTTGAGCTCAGTCCGGATTGAAATGTCCTTCTGTCAGGATCCAAACCGAAGTGTTTCAAGGAGGAGCTCCCACAGCATCAGCTAATGTAACAGCATTGAAGTTACCAACTTGAAAGGGACCCTTTATTATTGTATGATATTTTTTCCTTTTCAGCCCTTAACAGCTGGTTAGGCCGGCCGACACAGTCTCAGTGACCAGCAAGACCATTTTAAACCAGCTAAGACCAGCAAATCCCCACTGGCTGTTTTAAGCTGTTTTTTAAGCATGAAAACCTAAGTATAACTGCATTTATCCTTCATTAACTAGTTCTCACATCTTTTTTTGTCAGACTTCCTCCCATGGCCATTGAATTTTCACTCTGAATGAGTCTGTTGACCTTTTAAAAGTGTCAGTTTAGTAAGATGTCTCCCACAGGGTGACATGTCAGATTCTTAGAGCCGCAGGAAGGAAGGAAGAAAAAACTGATGGCTTTGAAGAAAGCAGAAAAAGTGTCTGACCAGCTGCAAAGCCAAACATTAAAATGTATTGCATTACAAGTCATGCACCATAGTAAAAGTGTTTAGATGTTGTAGGTGTCTGTCTGTCTATCTCTATGACCTAAATAACCATCAAACTTCACAATTTGTAAGTAGTTTTTTAAACATTCATACAAGGCTTTGTCAAGCCAACAGTTTGTCTTGAAGAACTTTACTTTTATAATTTGTCATTCTAATTACATATGCGCTTAACGTACATTACATTTATTTACAGTGCCTGTAAGGAGACAGTCTACATAGTGTTGCATGAACTCTCTTTGTATATTTGCTTCAGACGGAGGAAATGTACAATTTTGAATTGCCAGATAACTATAATTCATACCAAACCATCTGATATTGAGTTTAGTATTTGGGGAGAGCAGAGACACTGGGTGTAATTGAGACTAGTGGACTAAGGCTTCGTGCATGGACTGGCAAAGAGGAAGCTTCCATAAATCTCTTTTATATTAAACTCAGCAAACAGGGCTGCTTTTTTAAACCCTCTTTTGATAGGTCCTCTTATCCTCAAGCGCAGACGGCGGCAGCACATAAGTTATTGAGATGTTGCAGAGCACCCTCGCCTACTTGGCTTCACCGTATTAATGGAAATGGTCTTGATCATTTTCAGCATGGAGCATCCTGTCATATATGATGGGAAAAGACGGGAGACTTAAAGCCTTTAATTATTTATGTGAGATGTCAACTGCTATTCTCAAGGCCAGATGTGCAAGGTTGTTTGTTTGTGTGTTTATTTACTTAAATGCATATTCCTGCATGCATTTACTATTTATGTTGTGCATGCATCTGTCTGTTAGATTATGAGTTAGCTTTTCATGTGGTTATATGGGTGAATCTCACAAAACCTGTGAAGAACATGTCGGGTCATATACTGTATTTCACCACCAAATCCAAAGAAATGAATAAAAAATAAAGCCTATTTAAGGACCATAAAGATTTTTGCATTATAACATTATTTTGATGACAATTATGCACCTCCCTAAAAATAACACACACACAAACACACACACACACACATACTCATTACCGTAATGCAAAATTAAATATCTTATTATGTTATTATTTATTATTATTTTATCTGTCGTTGTTTAAAATGTGAAGTATTTTTAAATTAAGTAATTAGTTCCACTATATTGTTAATGGTGATTTAAATAAAAACTATTATAATACTGTATTTAAATGTAATAAAGTATAACTTGCCATATAACAGTAATTAGAACCACCATCAACATTAATAGAAATGACAATAAATAAATACATGAAATTAAATTAAATTAATAAAAAGAAATAAGAATGTGTGTGTGTGTGGGGTTGGGGGGTTGCTTTATTGTCATGAAACTATTGACACAGTTGACACAATTCTGTAAATGCATCAACTTTAAAGGGTCATGAAATAGAGAATAAAATGTTCCTTCATGTTTTGACATATAGGAGGTAACTGCACTATAAAAACACACTGTACATTTCAGAACTCAAAACTTCTTCCCAGTCTAAAGAGAGAATTTACAGTATACCTGTAGTTGCTACCCTGCTGAAACGTCTCGCTTTAAAAATCTGTCTGTTAGTGACATCATGACATATTGCTCATTTGTATTTACACATCCCACAACATGCATCATTGAACCCCTGGCCCCGCCCACTGGTGTGCAAGTCAAGTCAAGAGAGCAGGTCTTCCGTGGCTAACATTTCCTAACATAACACCTAAGGGGACCCATCTGGACTATTTTTGATTACTTTCTGATATATTCATGCACTAGACAGACATCTTTGAATGCTCCCTCGTGTCACTTTTAAAAGACGTGGTGTCAAGTTACAACTCTGAAAGGGAGAAGCAGTTCTCTTTCATTCAGCTGCTGCCTGTGTTGATTTGAGCACAAACACGTCATGGACACGTTCTTTCACCCATCTCTATATTTTTAATTGTTGGTGTATGTAAACATAGGACGTCTTTGACAATGGATGATGGTTTCGATGTGTTTCACCCTCTCCATTCTTTGGACTATATATATATATGTCTGTTTATTTTGGCTCATGTCAGTATGGATTGCTTGTGAACAGAAAATACGATTCAAGCTTTGCAAAGGAACTGAAAAAGGGGGCAGTTAAAAACACTTCAAAAACTTAAGTAATCCGATTCATTCATGAATATTTCAAATGTCATGACTTTTTGATAGTTTATGGTGCTGAGTGTTTACAGTTGTGTTTGAGATGAACAGTTTAATATATTCGGATGCAATATGTTGGCTGTGCGTTATGTGTAAACCTTTACATTTTGATATGTACTTCTGATTGAGTTTGCTGAATTTGAGGGGCTTTTAGTATAATTTTTACTACAACACTGAATATAAAATGTTTCTATACAGTAGTAATATATTTCTGTCATTAAGTCTTCAATTTCATGCGTCCAATTGAATCTAGCTTTTTTTGAGTGTAGATCTTTGAGTTCCTGTGTGTATCCATCCATCCATCCATCCATCGTCAACCGCTTATCCTGTGTACAGGGTTCCTGTGTGTATTTGAAAGTGTTTTTTAATATGCTCCCCATTTTATAAGAAATGCAGAAATGCTTGTTATTTATTCACTTCATCCCAAATTTGTAATTTTTTTTACAATTCCACGGAATTTTTACGAGTCTATTCCATGTTTATGTCCATGTCTTCCACGTCACAGGAATCCTAGGCCCCTAGGTAGAAATGTGACCTGAACGTATATTTATGAGATGCGTCTCTTTGTGACTGACGCTTTCTCTTTGTGAGTGATCAATGATATCAAATGTGTTTATAAACACAGTAAATCACAGTAAATCTTTGAATAATTGAATTCTGGAAGTTTTCTGAAAGCAGAGGTTGAATAATCTGAGGTTTACATCTTTGGTCACATCGTGTTATGCAACATTCAAGAACACTCTGCCCACACAAAACTCTGCAGTCCGTTCTGCAGGATCATTCCCAGACTCAGACAAAGACATGGCTCGCTGGGGAAGCGTTTTTCAGACTAATTTGACAGCAGAGCAATCCGACTAGCTGTGAATTTTGCTTATAAGATGAAACACACATGTGATTTTCAGAAAGCACATTGTGGGTAAAAAATGATGATAGTAAAACCACAAACAGATGGCCCAGAATGCCATAATACTCAATTCTGTTAAAGGAATAGTTTACCCCAAAATCTAAACTCTGTCTTCATTTACTCACCCTCATGTAGTTCAAACATGACACTTTCTCTCTTCCGTGGAGTTCAAAACGCAAGTTTTTTTAGAATATCCTGGCCGCTCTTTTCTGTAGAATGTAAGTGAATAAAGATCTAAATAATGTAGAACTGTCAAGATCTAAAAGGACAATAAAAATTAAATAAAAAAAAGAATAGTAAATGTGGCCTCATATGGCTTGTGCTATATTTCCAAAGACATTAAAGCTTTGTGTGACAAAGAAGTGGTTATTCAGTTTATTAACTAAAAAATGGACTACAAAAGTAATATGGACTCAGGAGCGAAAATTTCATCAAAATGTTGGGGGGGACAATAAACATAACAATTCTCAAGAACGAAAATTTCATCAAAATGTTGGGGGGGACAATAAACATAACAATTCTCAAGAACAATTTTTGAAGGGGACACCAAGGTTTTATTTTTTGTTGCCCCGTTTGTATTTGTATTATTTTATTTCTTAATTATTTTAAGAATATATCATTATATTAATTACAATACACATATTTTAATGATATTTTAGGGGGGACAACCCTCAGATGGGGGGTTAATGTAGAGGTGAATATATTCAATTAATAACAACTTGCAATTTCCAGCCTGATCTAATGAAAATGATGTGACACTCGCAACTTTTGCTAAATTAAATTACATTGTTCATTATAAGTATCGTGGCAGTTCTGAGGTGAAATGTCCGCTATGTGGCTCTGAAAGCGTGTTAAATGTTCTCCCATACAGATGAGGTTTTTGACGTTAATGCTTTATTGAGTTTCAAATCAACAAAACCTACCTCCCTACCCTAAACCTTAAAGCTAAACCTAACTGATAGTGTCATAAAATGCATATGTGAACTTTATATATATAAATATATATATATATATATATATATATATATATATATATATATATATATATATAGATAGATAGATAGATAGATAGATAGATAGATAGATAGATAGATAGATAGATAGATAGATAGTTTTTTAAAGGTTTTTTAAGGTTTATTTTTTTATTATTACTTCAACTCTGTCAGAAATGTAAGCGCAGCGTAGTTCTAGCGGGAAGACTAGCAGCTGTACATCATCGCACCATTAGCTAGGTAACTCCTAGCCAATCACATGCAAGCCATTGGTTTATAAGTCTGCTCACAATCTATCACATTGCTGTTTCAGTGTGCTAACATGGCAACCTCCACCACCCCACCACCACCAGTTGAGTCCCGTCCTGCACGGGGGTAGGCTCTCCGCCCCTGCCTCCTATCTCCGACAGGATATGCCGGTTCCGAATACAACTTCTTCGGACCGCAAGACAGGGCCTAAGCCAAAGAGAGACACTACCATGTATGAATACTATGTATTGAAAGGTTATATGTTTACTGGATGCGTCACTGCACGGTCACCCAAGGACAGATGTTAACCGCTGTTATTTCGGTCTGACTGCTGACATTTTGTGTTGCCGTAACTGGGTTCAAGTAAATGAGACGCTAGATTGTTTTAACCAAGTTTGTGTTGAGTGTACTACAGCACTCTGACAACCCTTAAAAATTAAATGGCCCCTTACAGAAACAAAACAAATGCATTACACTGAGGCTAAATTCTAAATTGTTTCTCTAATTCAAATTGGTTTTACTGCTCAAACCATAGACCCCAAGTGTCAAGTAATGGGTTTTGTAGTGCAATTATAATTTCAGCTCAGCACATACTGGGATTTACATAAGATGGTACTCACAGCCCAGATGTTTATATCTCTGGTATAATAAAGAGGCTTGGCAGGATTTTAAAGTCTGCAGTATTGGCGCGCTGAGATATAGGGGGGATCAGTTTTAGGATATTTGCACTGTAGGCAATACCTGTGTGGTTCAGATAACAGTCAAGTGCACTTATATTTGCAGCAAGCTGGAATTAGTTCTGAATCACAGCTCTCTGGAGAAGGAAGACAGACAGCTGCCGTCACCAGACACAAGATGAGGAAACCTGGAATACATCCCAAATCATAAACAACAGCAGGTGCTTGCCATAACCTTGTACAAGAATGCGCTAAAACTAGCATGTTGTTATTTTTCATTGGTTACATACATTATTACATACAAATTTGGGTGAATCTTACAAACACAAACATTTATAGCCCTCTTCAGATGGGACTAGTTTACTAAATGACGATTGAGTTACAATAATTATCACCTGACGACTGAGATTTAATTTACTCATTCGGACAAGACTAAAGATCTCTGTGTTTATTACAGAGATGGGAGTGTCTGTTTTCTAAATGTGAGCATTACAGAAGGTCAAACACATAATTTAGTTGATAATATTAACATATCTTTTCAACTTGATCAGTTTCATTTTGAAATGACTTATCATTTAAGAAAATTATTTTAAAATAATGTATTTCATTTATTGATTCAATTGTAATTGATTAATTATACAGAATAAATTAGCATGAGTTAATAGAAGTGAAATAAGCAATACTTATCTGTGAATTATACAGTATAGTTATAACATTACGTAATTGAGCGGAGAAATGAAGGTGCATATCTTACCTGACGCTGATATTATTACAGTGGCCACTCTTAGAAGTTTCCGCAATTTGGCTCTCCTTGTTCATTTAATCTTCTCGTTTTTCATTGGACAGCAAAAAATCTACACTCAAAAAAAAAAGGATTATTGCAGGTTGTTCAGTTTACAGAATTAAAATGAACTAAAGCAACACAATTCTAGAACATTTTGTCTCAACTTGATTTTATTACGTTCTATGCAATTAAATTGGTCAAATTTCATCATTGATGAAACTGGGCAAGGGATTTCCATTTCCCAGCATGCTTTGAAGATGATTGGATGGGGTGAACAAATGTTGAAACTAAGTGTTATTTTGTGGATTTTTGAGTAAGATAAGAATAAGAGGAGGTTTGTTCATGTTTAATGTTGTGTCGTATTGACATTTAAAAGGATTGTTTGTTTTGGAGTGTCATTGTGAGTTTTTGGAGTTACCATTGTGGTTAATAATAACTTGTTCTTAGGTTGAGGATGGACTCTCGCTTTTGGTGATGTTTGATTTGAGTGCTGCTTAACTCTATAAGCAGTTACTGTCAATCTGACTCACCTGTCCTACACTAATGGTTAATCAAATTAATTTAGTTAAGACAATTCATTAGATCTGATCTTATTTAAGTTTGTACAACAAGAAAAAGTCAGTTCAAACCAATTATTTTATGTTGGAAATGTTTTATTTAATTACATGGAAAAGTTTTTCTTAATTTAATTAAGTTTAGTGAACTTTTTATGAGTGTACATACAAACTGAAATTGCACAGCAGGCAGAGGATTGGCATGCACTACGCATAAGTATGATCTTAACGGTAGTAGAGTTCATGTAGGTCAAAATACATGAGGAGAAGCATTGTAAAAATTCAATAACATACTGACGGGATTACATTGCTCAGAGGACCCTTGAGTTAGCCGAAAAAAGTATGTGATTTGCTCTGGAATAGAGTAGGAACAGAGGTTGTGTGAGAAAAACAAAGACTTAAAATCACAAAGTACGTCTGTGAAACATGAATTTCTGTAACCTCAGTGGAAACTAGTCCCATCCTAATAGGGCGTATGTCCTATTTTGCTTAATCATTGAAATTATCAAGTTGTGTTTGGGAAAGAATATAAATTATTCAGGTAAATTGTGCATGCGAGTGGTCTCTCGTCTTAAACATCTCTGATCTATTTGATCAATTCTAGGAATAAAATGTGACTCAGTGAGACAGAACAGGAACAGACATTTTTTGCTAACAACACAGCACTATGTAGTGTTCACGGTTCTTTATTACACCCACTCACTGACTAACAGCAGACAGACACTGGAATGATTGTTCCTTCAGTCCAGCTGATCAGCATCTTGTAAAACCTCCAGATGATGAAAACAGTAAATTTTGTTCTTAACAGATGGGCTCTTGCTTATTTCCTCATTGTGCTGTGTCTATCTGTAGCATCTGAGCTCTGTTTGAAGTTTGAATGAAAGATTAAGGAGTCTTATAATACAGAAAGTTCATCTGGCTATGACTGGATGAACCACAGTTGAACCAATTGTAAAATGAATATAATTGCACCCCTGTGACTACAAATTCTATATTGGCCCATTAAATTGCAAAGTTAATTGGCAACCGCATACACCCTGCAGTTTGGTAAATTACCTTTATTACTTTGCATTATAATTGTTTATTTTTGATAATTATTAATAAAAAATCATATCGCTGTTGCATTTCAGTAAAGCATTATGCCAAGACAGTCTGTGTTACAGAGATTTTACTTTATCAGAATAAGACTTCTGCCAAGTAATGTAGTACATAAGCCATAAAATGCTTAGAATTATTATTATTATTATTATTTATTTTTTTAACATGGCACCACGGTAATACTGGAATAATGGACATATACTAATGTTCACTAGTACTAATGCGCTACCATGGTATTCTTACACGTACCTTTGAGTAACATGTAAACACCATGGTATATGTGTATCATAATCATTCAGTGATTTATTATATGAAAGCTCCATGGTATAACCATCTGAATTGTACCAGGGTACTTTTTTGTAAGGGTACTTCCATAAATCATGAATAATTGACATGCCCCTAATTAAATCCACATCTCACATATAAATTATGGAAATAAAAATTCCGTCATATCTCAATGTAATAGTGATATAGTGTAAGTGTGATAGCTAGACAAACAGACCCAATAGCAGAGGAACAGTTCAAAGGATTTATTTACAATAACATTGTAGATGAGAAGTGCGTGCCATGGCCACGCAAGGGGCAATCCTTCACCCGACATGTGGGTAGAGATGAAATATCCTCCCTGGATGACAAGCTGGCACACAGCAAACTGGAAGGCAACCACACACCCGACATGCGGGCAACCAACAGATACATGAGACAGGGCCAACTAGGCAGAGAGAGTGAGGTTAGTACTCAAAATCAAACAGCTATCTATAATGTAAACACATTACAAACTACATTCGACATTAAACAATCCAGCGAAGGACATGACACACGAGGGGATTTAAACAGGCATGAACAAACAATGAACAGGTGCTGCTTGCCAGCTGAAAGTTGGCATGATCAGTGCTCTCATGGAAACAATCAGGGTTCCCATGGAAACGCTGATTCCACATGTCAGCGACACCTGAAATACATGAGGAAGAAAACGTCAACATGCTTAGAGCAAAACAAACAGAGCACGATGATGCCACGGTCCTCGTCAGCCAAAAACCCAACCTGACAAGGTGACAGAACCGTGACATCTCTGAAGAGTGCACGGCGGTAAGTTGCGCAACGCAGTCACAGACATTCACATTCTGATGGGATTAGATTTCATCAGGGACCAGAGCATTCACAAAAAGAACGTACACGGAACAGAAGACAGACAGGGGACGATGATTCCACGGGCCTCGTCAGACAGAAACCCAACCTGACAAGGTGACAGGATCTTGACACTCGAAGGCTCTTAATTTTCAAAGGACAGACAGCTTGCTGAAGTGTTCTGCCTTAAGGGTTCATTTCCATCATCAGACTAAATCCTTCTGCCAGTCATGTCTGCCACTGGGCTCTGAGTGTGTCTGGGCACTTCATCTGGGCCTGCTAATCACAAGTCTGCTCTTGATTTTCAATCAAGAAATTTACATTTTACTTCACTGACGTTTAGGTGTGGGTTGAGGTATGAGGAGTAGTGTTAATATAATATGCATTACTGTTGACTGTATTACATTACTTACATCTAAAAATACAACTTGCATGTGGCGCCACTCTGTGGACATTTCACCCAGAAACATACCCATATATTCAACAACACTGGGGGACAGTGATTCAAATTTCACCACGCACAGAACAATTTCAGCAGCAAAGCGAAGATAGGTGTGGGTAGAAGTTGAGTGTGTGTAAAACCAGAAAAAATTTATAGCAAAGCAGACTTTTAATGTGTCACTTTATACTCTTTAAGAGTGATGTTAAAAAGTAACTCGCTGCTGAAATGATATAAATACAGATGTCGCTGCCAAACAAAGCAACTTCCAATTGGTCAATGTAGCGAATTCGCCTACAAAAGCCTCCTTGTGATAAAAATGTGATATTGCACGGATTCCCAATGAAATTACTGTATCCTGGTCCCGGTTAACCCTTACTGGCAAAAAAACAGCCTGATCTCATGACATTTAAGTGACCATGGCTAAATTTTTGCAAACCAAAATTATGTGCTATATTACACGTTTGGCTGCAGTTTCCTAGTGAAATTTCCAGCGGGGGGCACCAAAAACAAGTTAAATTATTTTGTAATCAGACAAGGTTTGTAGGGTGAATTTTAGATGGCTGTTTTAATGAGTAAAAAGTAACTTCCTTACCTAAAACTTTAACATCAACCTAACCAATAGTATCCTTAAAGATAAATGCGAGGTGAACAAACAGACTTACCCTTAACCAATGCCTAAACCTAATCGATAGTGGTTTAAAAGCAAATTGCACATGAAAAGCACATGCTTTCTGAAGCTACCATGTCATTTTGTGTCACTTCTATGACACTTTCATTTTACTTTGGTGTCAAGTATCCTTGGCTGGTCTAGAACTGTGGTCTTCCAAGTCAACACTCTATCAGGTAAACCACCGCAATCTTTTTCATATGTTGCATTAGAGTAAAAATATTTTGATATCTTCACATAGCAGTGTGTGAGTAATAATGTGATAATAAGTGTTTTATAATGTTGTCCTTATGATTTTGTGACAGTGAATAAAACTGCAGCGCCTTAATTTCACTAGGAAACTGCAGAAAAACATTGAAAGCGGCACTTATAAGTCATTTTATTTATAAAATGTAGTCATAGTAATGTTCATTATATGAGACTTGGTTGGCAAAAAGCATGTCCCCCTTTTGACAGCCATTCAAAGGTAGCCGTGTGTAACACAGTTCAATGGAAATTAGGAGGCGAGAACCGGCTTGACAATATAAATAGTATTTTAATGATAAACTGAACCAAAAGGACACACACATGTATTATCAATATTTATATTCAGCTATTTGTGTATTCATATCATGTAAATGCACAACAACATTGGCAAACTGTTACTTACATACAGTATAACTGAAATATACCCAAATTAATAGGAATTGAAATGGGAATTGATTCATCATCGTATCAAATTATGATAAAGTGATGTAGGATATTAGGCGCAGAAGAGCGAACAATTGCTGCAATATGACTTGAATCTAGAAAACCCAACCTTTTAATCCTGGAATTCCTCAACGTCATAAAAAATTTAAATATTTTGCTTGACTAAGTGCCAAGAAGTCTAGCTGAAGCTCTCATTTGGCAAATAAAACTAACAAAAGGGACTTGTCCAGATAGAACATAATTTAAGAACTTCATGCTTCTGAAGAAATACCCCATATTTAATGGTTATTGCCTGACACTGCCATCAAGACCATCGCTGCAAAGAGACCCTAAGGGCAGAGGTTACGGGCAATAAAAGACAGAGAACACATTCCCTGGAAACCCCGGGAAAGGCTTAAAACATTCTTCTTTTGTCCTTCGATATAATCAATTTGCTACACTTAAACTAGACTCATCAGATCACAAGACATCGTGATCATTATTCTGCAAACAGCAGCTAAAATGAATCCATGAACAGTTCACATAAAATCCCAGTACTTGTTATTTAACCCCCTAAAATGTACAGAATGCATTTGGACCCAAAATGTACACAATACCTAGCCTTGCTAGATAATTCTGAAAATTACTTTGACCTGTGATTACTTTTATAACTGACAAAGTAATGATTATAGCCTGATGTACCTTTTAAAATATGTGTAGTGATTTGTAATAACTTATAACTGACATATCGATGAATATAATCTTAATCGTGTGTTATTCATGTCATAATTTTCAGGAATGTATATGTTAATACATTTTTTATGAAGTCAGTTGTATCCAAAATAAATTAAAAAAAATCATAATTAAACATGCACTATTTTGAGCAAGAAATTTGTCAGAATCCTCCACACAAAGGATTGTAAATCAACTGTGAAAAGGACAGTCCAGTTGACTCTGAAAAGCCACTTCTGATTGCCTCAGGACACCTTTAGGGTGTGGCCAATTTCAGCTCAAAAGTTGCACTCTTGCCCTCGTGGCTTGCAGCCTCTGTGCCATGTAGAGTCCAAGGAAACTCGTGACCCGAAGTCCAGAGGAACACTCTCACTCTCTGCTCTACGGGTCACACAGACATATCAAGAGTCATGAGTCCTCCTTGCGGAAGGCCTCGCTTCAAAACCCGCCTCATCATCCATCGAGACAATAACTATCCACGATCATAGCAGAGTTTAAGACATCGACAGAACAAACTTTCTACAAAGAGTCAAAGAACCAAGCCATAGCAAGGAAAGATACGCAAGTACATCTCCAGACTTTTGCTCAAAGTGCTGGAGTATTATTTAAATACTTTGGGTAATCCGAAATCAATTTAGATTCAAACAAGGATAATTGGTTCTTAAGGCATTGTCTAGAGAATCCATGAGGTTCATTTTCTCTGTATTGATAATTTCTTCCACATTCTGTCACTTTATTCACCAACAGGGTTGCCAGATGCCAGCAAGGTTTTCCAGCCCAAAACCTCGTCAAAAACCGCGAGAATGCACAAAAAACCGCCCAAATTTGTTTTGGCTTGTTTCTCGCTATGGTTTCTCGTTCAAACACATGATAGTCAATTTTTATCCACCCGCCCAAACCCATTTTTGCCTGCAAAAAAGATTGCAAAACCGCTCAATTGGGCGGGAAACCGCCCAATCTGGCAACCCTGTTCACCAACCCGTTTCATGTTTGTAATGTGTTAGATTAGTTTTTATTTTTAGAATATCAGTAAAGTTTGTTTGTCTTCAAAGATAACTTGACTGAAGTATATTTTGATAAATAATCTCGTCACTTGATTTTAAAAGATCTTGCCTGAAAGCTATATCTAAAATATGTGTGATTTTATTTTCAATAATCCGTGAGAATAATATTACTTCAATAAATAAATAGTTTAAATAAATTCCTAACACACATACTGTCCCTAAAATTATGTATTGCAATATATAAAATTGTGACGTGTATTGCAATACATATCGTATCACCCCTAATATTATAGTACTAGATAATATAATAATATCTTTTTCTGGTGACAGATGTTTTTAAAAGGCTCATAAAATTGCAAAATGGGCTTATATTATATTATATATTATCTGTTACCATTGATGAGTGATCATATACCGGACAACGGAAATGAGAATGTTGGCAGCCTCTTTTCACATACTTCTGGGGATCCCTGTGCCAGCTGAGCACTGCTATAGAGATGAATGGGGATGCAAATGGGTTGCTCTCTCCAGATGTGTTAGAGCTCATTTAGTAAAACCTTCGACCTACCATTGCCAATGAAATGTGTTGATGTTAAAAAACGACACAGTGTCAAACAAATGGTTTCCATTATCACTCACTATCACTCAGGAATAGACCCAAACCTTTTGTTTCATTATTCACAAGAGTCTTTAGATTTACATGGACCAACATACCCATACCAAATGGCTTAGCAGAATGATAATGAGGCCACAGACGGTACGCTCTGAATCAAGACCCACGCCTGCAGCAGTGAGTTACACTCATTCATATGACCACCAGAGATAAACTCCATTCAGTGGCTGTCAAAGGAACATGGAATGGGGTCAGATGAAACTCTTTAGACGACTGTGGCAAATCTAAGATAACAATGGGTATTTAAACTTGGTTCTTAAGTGTCAAAGCTTGCCACTATGTTGGAAGGTTTTTGTGGGTGGTTTTCGGGTTATTTGCTTGCTAAGGTTTCTGGAGTGGTTTTCAGCGCATTGCTATGTGGTTGCTAGGGAGTTTTTGTTAGTTGCTAGGGTGTTTCTAAGTGGTTGCAGGTGTAAGGCGGGTGCCAGTGAGTCTGGGCTACTCCTCGAGAAAACAAAAGGCTCTCATGAGAATTAACATCTGAACTCTCTCTCGCAGATGTAACAGCAACATCCGAGATGCAACATACTGTGCAGCTAACACCTCCCTTCTAAAGTATCTTCATCTTACTCCTCCTCCTCACTTAAAGCTCACTAAAAACCTATGCAATGTGAAGTGTGTACAAAAAGTAACTATAACATGTTTGGTATCATTTAAAGTCTCTCAGTGCGCCTGGTAAACTGGTCTCATCCTCCCAGCCATAATGAAAAGCAAAAAGAAGTTATAAAATATGAGAACTGTGGTGTGCCCCTTAAAGGTGTGCCCTCCCCAGATCCTCCATACCTCCTGTATGTAAATCTACAGGAACCCCTCAACAGGGGACCAAAATCTAATTAGAATGACAGACACCACCATTTGGTTAGCATATTGAATTATCTGGGTATTTAAGGAAGGGCGACACATTGCTCATGGCTCTCTGTAATCAGACGATCCCAAACAGTTTACTGTTTGTAGTTTATTTCAGGTGATTGCAATTCGTATTTCTTATGTTTTGATAAAATGTCTAACTTTGACTTATCAATGTCTAATTGGAATTGATGAATTGATTATGTTACCTGGTCAATAAATTGTCAACATTTGATTTTATTCTGACTGACTCTGACATTGTGTTTCCCAAACAGATTAAACGATTCAGTATGTTACCGCAAGTCTGCGTCAGATTAGTGACGACTAATATTTGGCATCGATTCAAGTGTACTTGGTTTGCAAAGACAAAAGGGAATTTCCGTTTAGAGCAGCAAATGCTGCTTGACCAATCTAAATCTGGGTGTCTTACCTCTGTTTTAATTTGATGTTTCTCCAGATAAGTGTACGTGGGAAACCACGCATGGCCAATCCAAAGCTATTATAAGAGAAGTTATGTTGGTCAACTTACATCTGTAATAGTGGCCGTGACCTCTACTGAAGAAAACGTTAAGTTACATTCAAGTGTGTGCAATTCCATGGGGCTATACTGAAGTATCTTTGATTGTGTATACGTGAACGTGACCGATCTCAGGTATATAGCAATTACCTCTGTTTGATGATCCAATACTGGCCGCTTGTGATCGTGAGACCCAGGTGTAGAGAAAAACACGCGAGGACCTCAAAGCGACATAGTTTCTTAATCTAAACGGGTAAAATATAGTTAAAGAGTTAAAGGAATAATCAAACATCCGCTCACTTTTAATGATGCTCAGATATCATTAAAAACCTTTTTCATTTATGGAGTCAGATGAAATAACGAGATAATACATAAGAGAAAATGTATTTCATTTAATATTGTTGTGTTGCGCATAAGAAAGACAGTAACGCGCAGAGACCTTCACCCGTATTATTGGAGACCGTCATTGGACCGATAAACGGGCTTACAAAGTGGTGACAGCCCTTCCGTGATCTCGCAACCAGACGAGCAACGTCTTTCCAGCGCGATATTCAACTTGATCCCTGCCCGGGACATGAGGTTTGATCTTCTCACCTATCTCCAGCTGCTGTGGTAAGTCAGTCTTATTTGCCTTTTAGAAGTGTTGAGGGAAAATTGTTTGCACCTCACATCTATTAAGACCGGACCGAAAACTCCGGTGGGCATAAGAATTAGACTGGAAACATGTCTTTCCAGGGAAAGCACAGCAGCGGTGTAGGTGAGGAAATTATGGATATTTTAGGTGTGCAATTAAAAAACCTCCTTGTTCGGTTAAGCGACAAGGGACTAAAATTAAAGTGGAGCAACAACGAATTAATATCCTGGTATTCTGCTGAGGGTGCGAAATTGAAATCTAAATCAAAATACAGTAACATTCCCGCTGCAATTGTTTATTTGCTTCGTCAGTAACGACCTCGAGACCATAACCGAGAACGAACGAACAATAGCAAATATCAAAGAAATCGAAAGATTGCGATCTGACGAATTGCAAAAGTTAAGAGCACAAGTCGAAGCCTTCGCGTTTGAGCAACAGGGTGGGCTAGACAACGCGAAGAAATGGCAACAAAAATTGATCAAATTCAAAGAAAACTTAAAACCGGCAGAAATTACATATCTGCTCTCGAAGATTGCTGCGATAAATCCGGGTTTCCAGTAGCTGCAGTTAAACGAGCAGCACTGGATAAAACCTTTGAGCTAGAGACTCAAAATGATGATGACGATGCCGCGTTAGGAGACAGGCCACAGAGAGAAACTCGTAACCGAGCTCTTGTGAACTTGTGGCCTGAAGAACCAAACCTGCGAAGCCCAGTAAAGACTCGAACAAAATCTAATGACTTGCCAAAGAAATCAGTTAATGTCGCTGTCCTTAAAACCATGACGAACGCGGATGATGAAATCACAAAAATCAGCCGCCCGTTAACATGCGAAGAATGCTCTAGACATAAACAAGTCGTAGGAATTATGCCGAGAAAGGGCCGTTTCAACCCTACTGGGAAGCATTGATGTTACAGGCCACGGTGTACAAATTAGAAACTAGAGATGTTTGGCAAATAGCTCTCTTCACAATTCCTGAGGAGCTCAGACCAAAACTAACCACAGAGATGAAATCTGGCAACATTATGAACCGAGACAATAACGAAACCGACTGAAATGATCTACGAGCGTCTAAAACAGGCATTATTAGACATGAGGGGACCGACACATGCAGATTGGAGAAAAATATTTGAAATCAAACAAGCCAGTAATGAGTCATTTGAAACGTACGCTGAACGGTTATGGGTAACATACAAAGAACACTCAGGCCTAGAAAATGCAAACCGTGACCATGACGCATTACTACAGCTTGTTAAGAAAAATGCCAGCATCCCAGTTCAAACGGCTTTATCCAATGGTGTCGACCCGGCCGAACACACGCTCAGATCAATAGTAGACTGGGGTTCAAGAATAGAAAGCAGGTGGAGATCAAAACCCCGTAGTGTTAAGCGCCTGCAAAATGGTTAACAGAAGGGAAAGGCCCAGAGAAACTTAACCAAAGATCTCAGAGCAAAATGCAATGCCATTATTGCAAAAGTGTAACCATCTCATAAGAGATTGCCAAAAAAGAGAAAGAGATTTGAGAAAACAAGCAAAACATTGCCAAAAAACGCCCTATAGCGACCTGTTGAAACTATTCACAAATTTCTTCACAGAGTTTAAAAAACAAAACTGCCAAAAGGGCGTGGCCCACAACGCAAACGGAATAATGGAAAATACCATCACCAATATGGATATGTGGCCTCCATCCCCATAAGGAGATGAATGGCAGCCTGACGGGCTGATTGTTCCTGCTGAGAGTGCGGTTCAGACTATTCCTATTAACTCAAAACAGTACCAACAAGAACTGTGGAGCTCTGATGGAGAGCTGACACCGCACCTGCAGCAGGACCAACTAGTCAAGGTCACTGAAGGCATGATTTATGACGATAAATACATCGCTCCAGAAGCCCTCCAGAAACCAGTGATAAAATCAGTTTAATTTATACTATTTTAATATAATATAGTTGTATTATAATCACATTATAATATGCATTATATTATAATGGCCATGCATGGCCACAGACGGGAAAGGTTATGCATGGCATTGCAGATGTATATTAGACATGTATATCTGTAGTGACACTGCAAACCGAACAACCTTACCGCCCTGAAAATTCTTGTGATTTGAATTTCATTGGTTCTCTTCTCAGTGCCAAGAGGGAGGAGTATACGGTCGTTGTTTGCTGTGCACCAATGCAGTGGCACATGATAATGAACCAAATCATCTCTCGCTGAGAAGCACCAATTGAATTTAAAATCTGATCAGGGGAACCATTCCACTGGATAGACAATGAAAAAATTTGTGTGTAAAATGCTAAACATCAGGCAAAATTTCATAACCCTAACGGACCACCGAGATCATAGGTCATAGATGATCAAACGTGTGAATAGCATCCTTAAAAAATGCTAAGCAGAAGACACATCACCAAAATGTGAATTGATTCTTTGACCACAGAGCTGTGTTGGGAGCAATAAAACAAAGCTCAGAAAGTTCCCCAGCAGAACTGGGGCTTATATTGCTCAGAACAGCAGACTGTACAGACTCAACTGTGAGAACAGCTTAAGGTGCTTCACACTCCAAACTGCACTAAAATATCAGCAGTAATTCAGATCTCACCAAAGACGCTCAGTCTAATTTGATCTTTGAAATAAAATTTGCATTGGACATTGCAATGGTACATGTTTCTCCCCCCTGATGGCACAAACCATACATTATGAGACTAAAGCTGTCTGTAACAGTTTGGCTTTGACCATCAGAGGAAAATAAGGTATCACATGTCTAAATGCAAATTAATTAAAGGTTCAACATTAACTGTTTTCTCTTTCTGTAGTTGTTCATATTTCAGGTTACAATGTCATGAGGGACAGATGCAAAAAGAATTCTGGTCCCCGGCCTCAAGCCAGGACATCAATTTGGCCATGCTGGAGATGGGTGCGAAAGCAAATCTAACAGGCCACTCACACCTCACAGCTCCACAAGAACAAAAATAGCTATATGGCCTCCTGGTTTAGCACCGAACCAAAAATTATGCAACACCAATTGCTCTAGATCAGGTTCCACCCATCTCCTAAACATACAGAGCACCCACTTTTATTACGACACATCATGGAACAAAATAATGGCCAAGATTCTGAAGATACTAATCCACTGAAGATCTGGCCCGCCTCTCAAATACACATAGCCTCTCACACATAGGATATTACAAACCTGTTTCCATAAAACAGGCACTATTTACAACTTTCCTTTTAAATACTGTAATATACATGGGACATGTGCATGGCTACAGTCACACATCGATGATTTAATTACTAATTGCAAGCAACAAAATTTCAACATTTCCACGCACGTATAAATCAAACCAATTGATTGTTGTTGGAATGGTTGCAAACCAGAGGGCCCCTGGTTTCCAACGCATTGCTAATAACAATATAAAAATAAAATAAGTTGACGATATGAAATGCAGATGCTTCTATCGATCCACTTCACATTTTGAAAATAGACATGTATCATCGATTGTGACTTAGCCACCAAATCACACACATTAGATCAATTTGAATTAACACTGTTATTATTATATATGTCTGTAACTGTGATTCTAAAATCATAGAATTAGTATTATAACTATATGTTTAATGATGCCTGCCACTGATGGAAATACTAGTTATACTGACTTTGTGGTATGTTTCCTTTAATTTAGTATCCACTGTAATATTGTATATTGATGATACATGTTCTAATTGCCTTGAACTCTGTGCCACCTTTCCTTTAATTAATTCAGATTAATTAGTCCCCTTTGCATTTTTAAATACACACTTGAGACCTGGATTACCACTCGCACTGGTGACATTGATTCATTGTTTGTCTTTTCATCATGTATTACTCAACCTTTTATTGTGTCAGTTAAGTTCTTCAGAGTTTCATCTTTACATGGTCATTTAAGAAGCTGTTCAGGTGTATATGCATTGCCAGGGAGAACTCCTTCACCTAATTGAGGTCTGCCCAGAAGACCACCAATGGAGGTGGCAGAGAATTCTTCAAAGAGTCAGATCATCATTAAAGGTACAACCAGAAGCAGATGTTTCTCCATGATGGAATGACATGTCCACTGAACAAGCCACAAATGCCTTGATGGACTCTATGAACTGAACACATGTGCTAACCTCAACCAGACACTGTGTTTCGACTTCAGATGCCTCATCAGGTCTATCAACAGACATGGCACTTGCTCTCAGCCCCTTACAGCTGCCCACCTTACAAAGACTGAAGTGACACCGCAGGAAACCCTTTGTGTGGCCCACGGTGCCAAACGGGGAAAACTGTAAGGCGGGTGCCAGTGAGTCTGGGCTACTCCTCGAGAAAACAAAAGGCTCTCATGAGAATTAACATCTGAACTCTCTCTCGCAGATGTAACAGCAACATCCGAGATGCAACATACTGTGCAGCTAACACCTCCCTTCTAAAGTATCTTCATCTTACTCCTCCTCCTCACTTAAAGCTCACTAAAAACCTATGCAATGTGAAGTGTGTACAAAAAGTAACTATAACATGTTTGGTATCATTTAAAGTCTCTCAGTGCGCCTGGTAAACTGGTCTCATCCTCCCAGCCATAATGAAAAGCAAAAAGAAGTTATAAAATATGAGAACTGTGGTGTGCCCCTTAAAGGTGTGCCCTCCCCAGATCCTCCATACCTCCTGTATGTTAATCTACAGGAACCCCTCAACAGGGGACCAAAATCTAATTAGAATGACAGACACCACCATTTGGTAAGCATGTTGAATTATCTGGGTATTTAAGGAAGGGCTGACACATTGCTCAGGGCTCTCTGTAATCAGATCGATCCCAAACAGTTTACTGTTTGTAGTTTATTTCAGGTGATTGCAATTCGTATTTCTTATGTTTTGATAAAATGTCTAACTTTGACTTATCAATGTCTAATTGGAATTGATGAATTGATTATGTTACCTGGTCAATAAATTGTCAACATTTGATTTTATTCTGACTGACTCTGACATTGTGTTTCCCAAACAGATTAAACGATTCAGTATGTTACCGCAAGTCTGCGTCAGATTAGTGACGACTAATATTTGGCATCGATTCAAGTGTACTTGGTTTGCAAAGACAAAAAGGAATTTCCGTTTAGAGCAGCAAATGCTGCTTGACCAATCTAAATCTGGGTGTCTTACCTCTGTTTTAATTTGATGTTTCTCCAGATAAGTGTACGTGGGAAACCACGCATGGCCAATCCAAAGCTATTATAAGAGAAGTTATGTTGGTCAACTTACATCTGTAATAGTGGCCGTGACCTCTACTGAAGAAAACGTTAAGTTACATTCAAGTGTGTGCAATTCCATGGGGCTATACTGAAGTATCTTTGATTGTGTATACGTGAACGTGACCGATCTCAGGTATATAGCAATTACCTCTGTTTGATGATCCAATACTGGCCGCTTGTGATCGTGAGACCCGCGGTGTAGAGAAAACACGCGAGGACCTCAAAGCGACATAGTTTCTTAATCTAAACGGGTAAAATATAGTTAAAGAGTTAAAGGAATAATCAAACATCCGCTCACTTTTAATGATGCTCAGATATCATTAAAAACCTTTTTCATTTATGGAGTCAGATGAAATAACGAGATAATACATAAGAGAAAATGTATTTCATTTAATATTGTTGTGTTGCGTACAAGAAAGACAGTAACGCGCAGAGACCTTCAACCGGATTATTGGAGACCGTCATTGGACCGATAAACGGGCTTACACAGGGGTGTTATTATGTGCTGAAGTTTATACTTTGGATAAGGGGTTTGTTCAATTCCCTAAACCTACCGTAAGTTACAATAAAAGTGTAGTAAGTTTTACACATTTGACAATTTTTCAGTCCAGTCCATTGAAATTTCTCTCATAATCACTTTAGCAGATGTGGAAAAGGTACCCTATGTAATACTGTAGTGGTGGTGGTGTAGTGGTCTAATGCACATAACTGGTAATTGCTGGTTTGATTCGCATAGCCACCACCATTGTGTCCTTGAGCAAGGCACTTAACTCCAGGTTGCTCTGGGGGGATTGTCCCTGTAATAAGTGCACTGTAAGTCACTTTGGATATAAGCGTCTGCCAAATGCATAAATGTAAATGTAATCCTCTGTAATCTACCTGTGTCACTGCAAGGTAAATATATGCTTAATAAAAGTGGGTTGTGAGGAGAAAATAATTCCCAATTACATAGCATAATAACTATGTTCCAACAAACTGTTTCCTGTTCATTTACCACCTTAATAGAGGTTTACATTACTTAAAACAGACTCTAATGGCTAGATCAGTTTATATGAGAAAATAATGTGCACAATGATTTGGATTTCCTGTGATCTGGAAATTTCTTTCTGCCCTGTGGAACACTCTTAACATTCATAATTTGAATAAATCTCATTTTAAGCATGACTGCGAGGTGCATCTATCCATGCATATAACTCTCAGATGTACACAGAGGAAAAGAGTCTCAGTCCACATCTCCCTGTCTGGCACTGTTCGGAAAATGTGTCGGCAAGATCTGCTTGAGTGGGATCAAACAGAGACTACATTTACATTTCAATTTGGCTGCAAGTAATACGGACACAGCAAGTTTGTATACACACACACGCACGCACGCACGCACACACACACACACACACACACACATGCACACACACACACATTCTCTCTCGTTCTCTTGTCCGCAGGGTTGAAGTTAATTATAGAGTAATATAATGCTTCCTGCTTCAGAGGCAAAATACATGCTTTTCAGTGAAACTGATGCACTCTTAACTATCCAATCTTAATCTAGTAGTTTGGTTCAGGATTGATTGGACATCAATTTAACACAAAACTAGAGACCAAAATAACTAATTCAAGAATTAATGTAGCTTATGAGAATAAAAATGGGTATCAATACAGATTTTTTTTTTATTTGATTCCAATTTTGATTCAGTTTGATAACATTATGTTTAATTTGGGCATATTTCAGCTATTATGTAATTTTGCTTACATTTGAAAACAATTGAATGATTCTCAATAGCAGTTTTGATACCATAACTAAATACTATCCAACGTAAGTAAACAAGTTTCAAGTTCTCAAGTGATTATTTAAGACAAGTAAACAGTCAGTAATAACTTTCACAAAAGAACCAAAACATTATGACCACCTGTCTGAATTTAATTCGTCCTCCACGTGCCTCCAAAACAGCGCCGACCCGCCAAGGGATGGACTCTTCAAGACCCCTGTATGTGTCCTGTTTTATCTGGCACCAAGACATTAGCAGCAGATCCTTCGAGTCCTGTAGGTTGCAAGGTGGAGGTGCCATGGATCAGACTTGTTGGTCCAGCACATTCCACAGATGCTCAATCGGATTAAGATCTGGAGGAATTGGAGGCCAGGGAAACACCTTGAACACTTCCCACAGTGCATCCTGGTGCCATCACTTCCCCAGGTAAATGGTGCACATGTCCACGGCCATCCACGTGATGTTCTTCCACTGCTCCAAGTTCCAGTTCTGATGCTTCCGTGCCCATTGTAGGTGCTATTGATGGTGGACTGGGGACATCATAGGCACTCTGACTGGTCTGCAGCTATGCAGTCACTTACACAGCACGGTGCAATGCATTGTGTGTTGTGACATATTCATCCTGTAACCATCATTAAGATTTTCTGTGACTTTTGCCACCTTTCCTTCAGTTCAGAACAGATGGGATAGCCTTCGTTGCCCTCGTGGATTGATGAGCCTTGGGTGCCCAACACTCTATCGGCAGTTTGTGGTGTGTCCCTCCTCGGACCACTGTCAGTAGGTACTCATCACTGCTGACCGGGAGCACCCCACAAGCCTTGCCATTTCAGAGATGCTCTGACCCATTCATCTGGCCATAACAATTTGTCCCTTTCAAAGTCGCTCAGGTCTTTACTCCTGCCACTTTCTCCTGCATTCAACACGTTGACTACGATAACTGATTTTCCACTTACAATCTAGTCTACCCAGACCTTGACATGCAGCCTTGTTATGAGATGATCAATGCTATTTGCTTCACCTGTGAGTGGTCATAATATTTTGGCTCATCAGTGTAAAAACAGTAGAACCAAGATGCAAATGAAGAAAACAGTGCTTTACATTTTTAACAGCAGTATCAAATATTCAAATTAACATTCATAAATGAAAAGGTCATGAAATGTAACATAAATCTATAAAATTACTTGTTTTGATGTAACGAACCCCGCTCCTCTAGTTCTCCCCGCTTCATCGAGCTCACAGGCTCGCTCCCTGAGCTCACACGCTCACTCCCAATCACCCCCCTCTGGCTCTCATGCACGCTCCCAATCACCAGAGTATTAATTTCACCTGTACTCGTCCCAATCACCTGGTTATTCGTTTCACCTGCACCGCTCATTTTCTCCCCTATATATATCACAACCCTTTCGTTTCACTCTTGTTGGTTATTGTTTAGTTTACCCCTTCGCTTTGCCAGCTCTAGTGTTCCCCTAGCTCCCCTGTCTATTCAACTCGCTTGTTTACCCGTTCTGCTATTCTGACTTCCCGGCTTCGACCTTACCTCGACCACTCTTTTGCAGTTTTGCCCCGTTGCCATATCCTGATTCCCCGGCTTTGACCTTACACTCCCCTCGACCACTCTCTTCTGGATTTGCCCTATTTGTACTTTTGCTTTGCCTGCAATAAACGCAGTTTGACTATACATTGTGACTGTCTCTTCTTGTGCGGGTTACATTTGACTGTATGATTTTAGTGCATTTTTAATTTAAACATTTTTAAGTTATACAGCCAAGAGCAGTTTGTGGTTTTCTTGTTTACTTTTTTTGGTTGTTTGATTAATATAAAAAAACACTTCAGCAACATCATTTGAGTCTGTTGTTGGGGTATCATTGATTTTAAGATGTACCTGTGTTTGGTCGCTTTACATGTCAATCAGAGAGACCCATCCTATCTAAAGCCTAATACAGTATATATACAATGGAAGAATCCAAACTTCCTTCTTCTGAATGAACAAAGCCTGCATTTATGCTACTTGAGGCATCGTTTAAATTGAGTTCAGTGATGAAAATAAATAATGTCCAAACCACAAACAAGATTAAGCCAATCCTAAATGTTCTTTGATGAGTTTTTCTAGGTAAAGAATTTCAGGAATGTGTGCTAACAGGAAAAATATCACCAAACTAGTACCTTGGCAGAACAAAAACATCAGTGTATTACTTCATAATTCATAGGCAAACTAAAAAAGTATTTTCGCCCAGTGAGTATAAATTAGCTATATGTGGATGATTCCTGGTCAGAATACTGTAAGCTCCAAAGAGGACTGGACTGTATGCCAGTAGTAAAAAGTCTGGCTTTGTCAGACTAGGATGAAAAGACTAAAGGTAAAAGAAGAGATCGATCAACAAACAGATAGAATGGAAAATCACACACTTTCTAGAAACCCAAGCAAGAGGAGCATAAAGCAGTGTTCAGCTATGAGATTCTGGCTTTTGTGCAGAGGTAAGTTCATTGATTCAGCAACAGAGAAAATCTCATCCTATATCATAGCTTGCCAAAAGAGCAGACATCTCTAAGATTGAAGAGCCCCTCACATGAATAACTGTCTCCGTTTACACGGAGGAGGTGTCTGGTGTACTGTATCATGAATGCTAAATGTCTTAAGTGGCAATGACAAACAATGGTTTCACCACATTAGTCCAGATACGTTTAAAAAGGCGTTTTCGTTTTCGAAATGCTCTCTGACTACACTGCCGTTTTCAAGCGCTTTCCAAAAGTTGCTTGTCCACACTAAAATATATGAAAATGCTTAAATCCTCTTACTGCACTTGCAAAAAACGCTGTTCCATGTACGGGCTGAAACATTATTGTCCTCGTGTTTAGTCGCCAGACAACAATTCCAAGTAAATGTTGTGTCGCCTATGAAGGAATGCATTGTGAAGGATGAACAAAGTAATATGTATTATTTAATAATGCTCTCAAAGTGAATAACAGGCACAATAACACAGCTACAATGTGGGCTGCCTTCTTGATTGTTTTGGGTTGAATGGATCACATGACCACAGCCCGAAGACACCATTTTCAAATTGATCCACTTGGGAGAGCATTTTCGAAAAGCTCTGTTATTGCTGTCATGAACGCCGTCTCGGTGTGGACGGAAGGCCAAAACGTAGAGAGAAAGATGCGTTTTCAAGCAAAAACCTATTTGTGTGGACGTGGCCTTAGATTGTGTTAGAAAGGATGGATTGGCAAACAAACAATCTGATTATATAGTAAGAACTACACAGAATGTCAGTCATCATTTTTGAACATTTTATAAATATTGCATTTGACAAACATTTTAACCTGCTCAACTGGCCTTGCATAAACTCACTGTAGCTTGATTATAAATGTGCACGTAAATGTACTGACTGAATCAACCAATGCTGAGACTTTGGGGTGGGGCTATTTGTTTGACCAGTGGAAGAAGTGGGAGTGCTTGCCATTTTGTTTGATGCTGTAGATATTCAGCTTCAAATTGATCTGAGGGCACTTCATTCTGATTGGTAGATCATTATTAGAAGCTTTATAAAATTTGCTTAAATATCTAACAAACACAAAAGGAGCCAGGAATGAACTTCATGCTAGTTTCAGTTTGTTGATTGAAAAAAAGCTTCTGCTGATCCTGTGCATCGAAGTGCCAAAAACTAGCTGACATTGCTGTCTATATGGTATCTTCATATTTTAATACAGTCCTTAGGCTAAAAGAATAATTTCAATCTTTTATGATTACAATACTTTTCCTAGCTTTTTCAGTTCTCTCTCTCTCTCTCTGTGTCTCTCTCAGACTCTGGACTAGCACAGTTCCTTGGGGCTTGTGTTTGTCTGGCATTAAACCAGCCATGCTGAGACTGACCGACAGCTTTTAGATTAGAAAATGAAAGACAGTGAACAAAGCAGATTCCGTTGCCAGGGAACTGCATTAATCATTGCCAGACCAGAATGATTCAAAGGTTTGCTGACCACTTGTTGTTTAGCAGGGTAGTTGTATTTTCTATGGACATAGATGCTGAATGTTTAGTGTTTCAGGCTCTGTTTTAGGATTACAGCTAATAATAACTTCAGTAGCACTCTTTGTTCTGTAATAAATTTACAAAACACCTGGAAATTTATTTTGTATGTCAGGTATGCTCAGCGCTGCACCTGGAGATCTTTTTTGTTTCAAACTAAAACACACCTGAACCAGCTAAAGGTCTTCGGGTTCACATATAAAATACAGGCAGGTGTTTTAGAGAAGGGTTTAGAGGGTTTATTTATATTCTGCATCTATTCTGCAATACATCTTATTATAGTATGTGAATCAGCATTATTTTGTCCCAAATCTTGCTCCATTGAAAATAGTTGTATATGTCAGAGGTGCATGGATGGCATACTAATTTTGGTAAAAAAAAAATAAAAAAATAAAAATAATAATTATTACATAATTTCCACCCAGTAAATATACCAAAACGTCCTTAAAACAAGGTACATTTCACTGGGAACCAAAATTGCAATAGACATTAAGTCTTTTGATTTATGACGTTGAAGAATTCCCGGTTAAAAGGTTGAGTTCTTCCCAGATTCAAATCATGTTGCTGCAATACTTCTGCATGTATAATACTACAATGGTTAACAAAGGAAATCAACAAACTCTGATGAATGAAAGATTAAATGGCTCTTTTGGCAACTGGTCTGCGTATGATCCTTGAAAGAAGGCCATTTCTTTGATTAGAGGAGTTCTGTGCCAATATCTATGGATGGGTTTAGAATCTTAGCTATGACAGACAGGATGATGTTTTTTTTTTTTTTAATTATTAGATTATGAGTTCATATTGAAATCTCTGACTTTGGCATCTTGGCACATCTGAGCAAAGTTTGAGACATTCTGGAAATCTAAAGGAGACACATGCAAGATTACTGGGTCCTTTTTCACAGGGGAAAACTCTGAGAACGAATCATTTTATGAACTAGATCAAAAATCTGGATGTTTTCAATACACGGCATTGAAAACATCCAACTTAAAGGGATAGTTCACCTAAAAATGAAAATTCTCTCAATATTTACTCACCCTCATGCCATTCCTGATGTGTATAACTTTCTTTCTTCTGCAGAACACAAACAAAGATTTTTAGAAGAATATGTCAGCTCTGTAGGTCCTTACAATGCAAGTGAATGGTGGCCAGAACCTTCAAGCTCCAAAAATCACATAAAGGCAGAACAAAGTAATTCATATGACTCAGAAGTGGTATGATAGGTGTGGGTGAGAAACAGATAAATATTTAAGTCCTTTTTTACCATAATTTCTTCCAATTGCCCAGTAGGTGGCAATATATGCACAAAGAATGTGAATCGCCAAAAGCAAACGAATGTGAAAGTGGAGATTTATAGTAAAAGAAGGACTTAAATATTGATCTGTTTCTCACCCACACCTGTCATATCTCTTCTGAAGAAACATATTAAACCAATGAGTCATATGGATTACTTTCATGCTGCCGTTACGTGATTTTTTAAACTTCAAAGTCTGGCCACCATTCACTTGCATTGTAAGGACAACAGAGATTCTTCTAAGAAATCTTTGTTTGTGTTCATCAGAAGAAGTCATACACACCTGGGATGGCATGAGGGTGTGTAAATAATGAGAGAATTTACATTTTTGGGTGAACTATCCCTTTAAAAGCATGAATCGTTCACGAATCGGACATTGTTAATTCTCTCATGAACTTTCATAAACATGCAAAGGAAAACTAGGGTGGATATCAGGTTTTTCAGTAAATAACTACTTACATTTTAGTCTGTTCCTTACACATAGCAATTGTGTGGCTTTAGAATACATTTTAGCTTCATTTTGGAGCTTGACAGCCTCAGTCCACATTTTCAGTATATGGAAAACAGTAACCAAGTCATTTTTCAAAAATTCAGATTTTGTGTTCAATGAAAGGAATTAATTCATATGGTTTTGGAAATACATATGGGTGAGTAAATAATTACAAAATCTTAATTTTTTATTGATTAACCCTTTAATCCAATTACTGTGTCAGTGAAACTATTGATATATCCTGTTTAAAGGAATATTCCTGGTTCAATAGAAGTAAAGCTCAAAATCGACAACATATTTATTACCACAAACATTTATTTTTACTCATCACTCCTTTTCTTTTAAGAAAGCAAAAATCATGGTTACAGTGTGGCACTTACAATGGAAGTGAATGTGGCCAATTTTCGGGCCAATTCATAAATGTTAAAATACACACTGTTTTAAATGTATAGCCACAAGACGTAAACAATATGTGTGTTAACATAATTTTAGTGGGAATACATTTTTTGCTAACCTTTTTCTGTGTAAAGTTATATCAAATTTTACATCTTTGTTGCCATGACGACAACACCATAAACCCTGTAATCCACCTAGAACAGTAGTCTGCAATGCAAACATTACAATTTAAGCAAATTTACAGCTCAAATAATATAGTTATAATACAGTTAAATAAACTAGATTTAACAGAAGAATTACATTTATAAAATTATAAGCTTCACATTTCTGCATTTAAACCATCCAAAAATGTATCCCAATCACTTCCATTGTGCCTCACTGTATCCTCGATTTTGGCCTCTTCTTTTTTTAAGAAAAGAAGGGATGAGTCAATATTTTTTTTTTCTGGTAATCAACTTTATGCAACAACTGCTATCGATTGAGCTTAACTTGTATTAAAACGGGAATATTCCTTTAAGATCTCGTTTGAGATTTTTCTTTCGTATGGGTAATCGGTATTTTAAGCTCACATTGCTCAATATATATTGAAGTTTCTTAAGTAATATTGAAGACTGTGAAGCCCATCACATAAGCAAGGACAGCACTACCCCGCAGTCTTACAGGAGTACAGAACATTTCTTTCTGGCTTTAAGAATGGCTCAGACAACAACCTCCTGATACCCATTAGCCCAGTGTCCAGTAGCATTCCATCATTCTTCGAGTATATCGATCTTACCGTCTCTCCTGTGGCCTCATCTGTGTACCTCATCACCGTACACGCATGTCTGAGAATGACTGCTGCCGTCACTGGTCCTCATGGTACAGCATATAGACAATGTATTTCACCTGTGATTCACGACCACTTGGCTTTTCTATATGTTAAGTGACCGCTGAGGGGAAAACATCTATTCTTTTCCATTATAACCCTGGAAAACACTCACCTGAAAGTGGACAGTAATGTCTAACCTTGAATTTGCTCTTGAAAGTATGTGATGTTCTTGAAATGCTCAAAAAGAACAATTCTGTCATCATTTACTCACTGTCATGTCTTTCGAAACCCTTTTTACTTTATGTCCATGGAACACCAGAGGAGTTATTTATAGAAGAACAGAAGAATGTCCAATGCTGTTATTTTTCATACAATTTAAGTAAAACGTGACCACGGCTGTCTAGCAAAATGTTCTCTTTCTCTTCGCAAAAGTACATCTCTTGAAGTACTTATATTTTAGTCTGTTTCTCACAAAAAGCTATCATATGGTTTCAGAAGACTTGGAATATAGTGCATAATCAAATGGACTTCATTTATGATGGCTTAACTATGATTTTTGTCCTTTTTGGGGCATGTCAAACTCCATTCACATTTATTGTATGAAATTAACGTAAATGCGTAATATTATACAATAACCTTAAACATTTGTCCATCCATCTGCTACTGCTTCGTCTATTTTATCGTTTCTAAAAATAACAAATTTCAAGCAGACTTTGTGGATGAAACAGCACTTGTGACACCTACTTGGGATTCTACCTGCTGTTATACTTCAGGTGTGATGTTTATTGTATGCAAATAGCCTCAAAATGCTGACTGGGAATTTTGAAACTATTTGCCCAATCTTACAGAGTGTATTGGCCTGTCTAATCATATTATGGCCCAAAGCAGATTAACTCAGCTATAACTGTAATGAAATCTGTACATTGAACATAGCAAACAGAAAATACTGGTTGCCAATACACCTTTATTGAGACTGGTGAAATACAGGAGACATACTTATTTCAGCTTCGACTGTAATGAAGCTATGAAACTGGAAATTAATCTCTGCTGCTATTTTCATACAGCAGCTAAAACTGCTAAGCAATTCTGTATATACACTGGAAAAAATGACTAGTATGATTTTGCAAGTTTTTGCACAGTCTTTCTTCTGCAATACTCTTCTGAAGATTTCTAGAAAAATATCCAGGCTCAGCAGGTCCTTAGAATGGGAGTGGATAGTAAATTCGGCCATTCGTCAACGCCTGACTGGAAGCGATCATTTATAGTTAAAAGGTGCTTAAATATAATTCTTTTTTGCACACAAAGTGTTCGATTCACTTTAGAAGACATTAATGTCACTGCTGGAGATAGGATGGATTACTTTGTTGCTGACTATCTGTGCTTTTAAGACCCACAAATATCTAATCACCATCCACTCCCATTCTAAGGACCTGCTGAGCCTGGATCTTTCAAAAGTGTTTTTCAGAAGAAATCATACACATCTCAGACAGCATGGGGGTGAGTAAATTATCTGAGAAAGGGTGAACTATCCCTTTCATTAAATTGTACTTGTTTTATTTACCAGTAAAATTTCCTCATATTAGCAAAGTTTTTCTACTTAAGGATTAATATATAGAAGCTTTTATTTTTTTTACTTACATATTATACATACATGTTTGCATATATACAGTGAAATGTATTTGTTTTCACATAGAGTGCAGGGTCAGCCACAATACAGCACCCCTGGAGCAGATAGGGTCAAAGGCCCAACAGTGGCATCTTGGTGGTGCTGGGGCTTGAACCCCCAACCTTCTGGTCAGTAACCCAGAGCCTCAACCACTGAGCCACCATTTCCTTTGCAAGGGAAGTGGTGGCTTATTGTTTAATGGCCCGGTCAAAAATTACCACCACCAATCTATGATATTCTGGTCTCTAGATATGGCACAGATCCCTCTCTCAATGTAGGTCAATGGGATCGTTTCACTCAATTATTATCATACAACTATTTTTTTATAGCAATATTTTTTCACACTACGCTTATAACGTGTTCCTGTCAAAACTGACAGATTAACTTGTTTTTTGTTTTTGTTGTTTTTTTAACTGTAGTTTACAGTAAAATTCCATGACTTTGTTCACACAGGGCATCTGAACAAACACATTTTTTTTTGATAATTTTCACAACATTTTATTGTTTTATTTCACCTTGTTACACCTGTGGTGTTCCCAGTCTAAAGTGACTGGCCATTGGAAATGAATGGATTAGACTACAAAAAATATTAATACAGAAATATTAAGTGTTCAGGAGCATCCCAATCCTTTAGATGAGCACATTCTGTATGTGGATGTGTGTTTGCACACACAAAGTGCTCAGACATACGTGCGCACACACACACACACCCAACATGTGTTAAGTGCCCTTTTGTGCATCATCTTTCATGAACACCAATTGAGTAATATTTCAAGATCTACTTATCGGTTTATTACTTATTACTGTTTGGGCTCGTTTGAATCTGTAAGTTACCATATGTCATTGTCTATGTTATCTGTATGTTTAAGGATGTAATAAGGAAAAACGTGACAAAAAGACACTCCTGTTTATTATATTTATGTGTGTCAGTGGACATAATACTCACTGCAGTTTGGCCTCTGAGTGAAACAAATTTGCTCATTGCATTTTACTAATCGAGAACAACGAAATATTACACATGGCTATCTCATCTTTTTTCATGTTTCACCAACTCTGATTATAATTGTTGGTATAACAAATTTGCTAATTATGAGAACAAAACAGTTCTAATTTCTCAGTAAATTAAAAAGCATTATTTAAGAATAGCTAGGATCAGATATATGCATTGAACAGTTCAGATTCTAAGCTTTAAAATTACACCTATATTGTTTAGATCACACAACTTCTATTTTAGTAATTATGAAAAGTGTAAATAAATAAATAATAATAAAAAAAATCAAAAAATGTCTCCGTTTGTTTGAGCATCCTACCCACTCATACATAGCAACATTGACTATGACAAATGAAAGATGGGGGATTGGGGATCCCTGTTTCATTATTTGGACAGAGGAAGTCCTTTCAGGGCACCAGACAAAGAGTAAAGATCCCCATCTCCTATAATGACACCACTAGGAGTCCTGATTAAACTGCTCTAGTTTCCACTGTTCCTCAGAGAGCTACACTTGATAAATCGTCTCGGCCCCCTCCCCACACTAGAGAGACAGAGAGTGGGTGAAAGGAGAAAATAGGACATCAGTCAGAAATAAATAATGTTTCATTGAAGTGCACTGCAGAAATGGCCTGGTGGAATGACTTAATGGCTTGTAATTAACAGTCTCCTTTCTGCCTGCCCTAACTCATTTCCTGTAATGTATTTTCAATTTTTCATAACAAGCGGTCAGGATGTTAATGATAAATTCCATATTGTTCGTTGTCTTCGTCTGCGTATTAGTCTTCAGGAGAGTTTCATAAGTGCACTTAGAAGTCTTTAAAGAGCAGTTGAAAAGCAGGTCACCGTCATTTTGTTTCACCCACTCAGTGAATTTTCACCATAGGTTACGGATTACACACTCTTGCGGCTTTAAAGTATGCTACATCTGGTCAGCTGAATGTTTGCTGAGTTGAAACCTTTACAGAATGTACCTCGGAGGTGCTTTTCATTCATTTTTCATTTGACCATCAGTTCTATAACATTCCATGCTGGCTATAAACGTTAAAGGGTCATATCATGCATTTTTTATCACATCGTTTTTTTCCCAGAGGTACACTTATAGTTAGTCAAGGTTTCTTGCACAGTCGTAATTTAGCTTTTTATGACCGTTTTCCATCCCCTCTCTTATTTTTTAAATAAAATGGGCCATTTTTTCCAGCTACACATTTAAAGGGCCATCCCGGATGTTTATGACTTTCTTTCTTCTCTGTAGTACTATACAATGCAAGTGAATGGTGACCAGAAATTTGAAGGTGGAAAAAGCATATACAGGCAGCATAAAAGTAATATATATATATATATATATATATATATATATATATATATATATATATATATATATATATATATATATATATATAAATTCTCCTCCCTGCCCAGTAGGTGGCCATATGCACAAAGAATGCAAATCGCCAAAAACAAAAATAGAAGAAGAATATAAAAGTCACTTGCATTGTATGTTTTTGGAGATCATGATGTCAATGGCTAGATGTACAGTGATAAATGAGGCAGTGAAAAATCTTTTTATACATAAGGTAATGTGATGGGATTAAGATTTGAACAGTGGCTACAGATCAAATTTCAAACAGGTTAAAAGAGTTTTAAACGAGTCTCTGGAGGAGCTTGGCGCTTTGATTGTAGAGACATTGATTTTTTTTCTTTTCAAACCACATGTAGCTCAACTCAAAACACAGAAATACAGTCACTATACTACAGTTTTCATTTATATTTTATAGAAATAGACTATTGGTGATTGCCAAGGTCTCGTCTGTGGTGAAAAACGCTGTGATGGTAACATAGTACAATGATTGCATCCGATGGTTTTTATTTTCCATAATACTGAATAATTACCATATTAATATACTATGGAATTTACATGGTACTCAAAGACCTTTAAAGAATATCATGGTATTACCATGGAACCATGTCCAAATTACCATCGTAATACCATTTTGGTACCATATTTTACTGTATAAGCAATGGTTGCAAAGGAATGACTATTTTACATTAATGTTTGTACATTGGACTAGTGGTGGTGTAGTGGGCTAAAGCACATAACTGGTAACCAGAAGGTTGCTGGTTTAATCCTCACAGCCACCACCATTGTGTCCTTGAGCAAGGCACTTAACTCCAGGTTGCTTCGGGGGGATTGTCCATGTAATAAGTGCTCTGTAAGACGCTTTTGATAAAAGCATCTGCCAAATGCATAAATGTAAATGTTAAAACTGCTGTATGACTCAAACCAAACTCAACTTTTAGTTTTATCAACCATATTATTTAATTAGTTTTACCATCTTAATTTGTGGAAGCTGCAGACAAGCTTAAAAATGCCAGACATGCATCACAGTTGAAGTACACAATGTTTCCTGTGACTAAATGCAATTATGTAGACTTATATTATCTTATGCGGCTGCATATTCATGACACGGGCATATAATTCCTCTTTTAGTTGCATTACAATTTTTCAGCGATCTAATAAACATCAGGACATTTCATTGCATGTCAGAGGGCTCGCAGGTAAGCTGTTTAATGTGCCAGGCTTTTGCAATAGCGCTATTCATCTCAATGAGTTTGTCTGCATGCTGAAGTTGAAAAATAGCTGCCACTATGTTTCAAATGTACGTGTTTCCAGCATTAAGTGGCGGGATACATTTGGAGCTGTTAGTGAAATCATGACATCGTTCATTTGGAGCAAAGTCTTCGTTTTACTCAGTTTTGACTGATGAACTCACTATCTGGCGCATCCTGTGAGTGTTGCGTTTACCTGGTATGACATTTAGCAAGAAAACACATTCCCCTGCACAAAGATTCAGCTATTTACTTTTAATATCACAGCCTTAAAGGGACAGCTCACCCAAAAATTAAAAATCTGTCATTATTTTTTCACCTTTATCTTGTTACAAAAAAAATACAATTAAAATAAAAGTATCATAATAACGGTCCATACGACATGTGCATTATACTCCAAGTCTTCTGAAGCTTTGCGTGATGAGCAGACAGAAATGTAAGTTGTTATTCACTGAATATCTGAACATCTGTCCTTAATGAATCATTATGTATTAATTATGCATATATTATTAATTATTATGCATTAAGTATTATTTTGAGTTGGATCTTTTCATTGAATTGATTGATCCAAATCACAAAACTGTCACAAAAATGAACCATTCTAGAATCAAACTGATTCAATTCTTGAGTTCAGTTCACTGACTCAATTACCTCGTTACAGCGGTTTACTACTCAATAGATGGGAAGATTATCAGTTTATTATACTCCAAGACTTCTGAGGAATAGAAAGAAACTTAAGTTGTTATTCACTGAATATCTGGACATCTGCCCTTAACAAATCATCATGAACAAAGCATTCTTTTGAGTCGGATCTTTTTAGTGAATCATTTGATCAAAATTACAAAACATTTGACAAAACTGTCACAAAAATGAACCGTTCTAGAATTCAGTTCTTGAGTTCAATTCACTGACTCAATGACCTCGTCACAGTGGTTTACTACTCACTAGTTGGGAAGATTATCAGTGAATAACAACTAAAATGTCAGTCTGCTCCTGATGAGTCATATGGACTATTTTGATTATACTTTTATGGTCCCTTTTAATTTTATAGTTTAACAGTCCCAGTCCCCATTCTCTTTCATTATATAGAAAATAGTGGCCAGGATATTCTTCATAAATGTACCTTTTTGTGTTCCACAGAAGACAGATAGTCATATGGTTTTGGAATGACGTGGGAGTGAGTGAATAATGACAGAATTTTGGGTGAACTATCCCTTTAAACATATAAGGAGCCCTTCTGTGACACAGCTTTTTGGGTTTCAGGCAAAGAAAAGAAGAAAAAAAACAGAAAAGCTATTTAGTTCACTCGTTTTGCCCCATCCTTTCTACGAGAGTGCATTTGAGAGCTTGCACCATAAATCACAAGGCCAGAGGGTTTCAAATCCAACCTAATGCAGTTTTGTTTTTTGTCCGAATATTCAGCAAACTCTGAATCCATGTGCGCACAACATGCATCAAGGCTAAATTGTGTGTGGCAAAACTCAGGTCAAATGCAAACTGTGGCAAAGCAAATATATAAATAAACTGAATGTATTTGAAAAAAAAACAATAGATGAAAGAGCGGAACAGAATCTCCTGAAGCCAGACTCACGTTTCTCAGCACAAAAGCCTGTCAGGTAAAAAGGCCACTCATGATGTCAGGCAACTGTGGAGGCCAGAAATCTCCAAGTGAGTGGACCTTGGTGGCATAGTGGTTGGCTATGCCTGCTTGGACATGTGTTCAATGTTGCACTGTAGTTTCCTGATGGAACCTAACTTTGTTTCATTCAGTGATCTGAAATGTTATATTTATGTGGCCTCGCCTTGTGCTATCTCTCAGGTCACAGTTGTCACCCTCCTGTCCAACACAGCAGACTGGCCTTCTATCAGCCAGGCAACAGCCCTGACAGCTGATAAGCCCACAATTAAATAATCATGGCTAGAAAGGAAGGCAAAATGCACTTCTGTATCTCTACCAAAAGGAACTGCATGTTCTGTATGGGTATGTGATTTGTATAAATTGAGAGATTCCAGAAGACTTCACTCAAATGGATTTTTGATGTTTAGTAAATGCTTTCTTGTGGTTTGAATGTCATATATCCTCATACACTGTAAAAAGATAGAAATGGTTCACTCAACTTAGCTTAAGCTAGTTGTCTTTTTGCTTTGACTCAGTCAAGTTACATTAACAAAAAAAGATCAATTTTTTTCAACTTTCACTAGATGATCATTGACAAAACTTTTTATTTTTAGTCAACTAGATTTAACAGGTTTTGTTCATATAACTTTAATATTGTGACAAACAAGGCTATCCAGGATGCATTGCACAATCTAAAGTTTTAATGTTAAAACAGCAGATCTTCATGATCACCAGCAAAGTCTAGACATCCTGTAGTTTGAACAGGAGGCAGAGAGTTTTCAATACAAAGCTCAGTAATGGTGACACTCAAAAAACACCATTAAATAAAATATAAGCTATTTACATCACCACACAACTGTTAACTAACAGTAATAACAAAAACAGCACAAATAAACACCACATATTGCAAAAAAATAAGTCGATAACCTCATTATTTATTGAGTTGAAATGGCAAATATGATTGTTAATCTAACTTAAGTACAAGTTAATATAATCAAAACTCAGGGTCTGGGTAGCAAGTTTGAATCCAAGAGTGACTCCAGCCAGGCTTCCTAAGCAACCAACTGGCCCGCTTGCTAGGGTGGGTAGAGTCACGTTGGGTTAACCTCCTCGTGTTCCTTTTAATGTGGTTTTTGCTCTCTGTGGGGCACGTGGTGAGTTGTGCTTGGATGCCGCGGAGAATAGCGTGATGCCTCCACATGCACTATGTCTCCGCGGTAACGCACTGAACAAGCCACGTTATAAAATGACGGTCTTAGGAGCGGAGGCAATTGAGATTCGTCCTCCGCCACCCAGATTGAGTCACTACGCCACCATGAGGACTTGGAGCACAGTGGGAATTGGGCATTCGGAGGAGAAAATGGGGAGAAAATACAAATAATAATAATAATAATAATAAAATTGTTAAAATAAAATAAAAAAATTATATATATAAATATATATATATAAAATCAAAACTTAAGTTGGCATGAAATTTAAGTTGTTAACTCAAAAAAGCTAGTTGATACAACTAAACCCTAAAATCTATTTTTAAAGTGTACAATACATGATGATTTTGATTTCTAATTGCCTCATACATACACTCACCTAAAGGATTATTAGGAACACCATACTAATACTGTGTTTGACCCCCTTTCGCCTTCAGAACTGCCTTAATTCTATGTGGCGTTGATTCAACAAGGTGCTGAAAGCATTCTTTCGAAATGTTGGCCCATATTGATAGGATAGCATCTTGCAGTTGATGGAGATTTGTGGGATGCACATCCAGGGCACTGAAGCTCCTGTTCCACCACATCCCAAAGATGCTCTATTGGGTTGAGATCTGGTGACTGTGGGGGCCATTTTAGTACAGTGAACTCATTGTCATGTTCAAGAAACCAATTTGAAATGATTCGAGCTTTGTGACATTGTGCATTATCCTGCTGGAAGTAGCCATCAGAGGATGGGTACATGGTGGCCATAAAGGGATGGACATGGTCAGAAACAATGCTCAGGTAGGCCGTGGTATTTAAACGATGCCCAATTGGCACTAAGGGGCCTAAAGTGTGCCAAGAAAACATCCCCCACACCATTACACCACCACCACCAGCCTGCACAGTGGTAACAAGGCATGATGGATCCATGTTCTCATTCTGTTTACGCCAAATTCTGACTCTACCATCTGAATGTCTCAACAGAAATCGAGACTCATCAGACCAGGCAACATTTTTCCAGTCTTCAACTGTCCAATTTTGGTGAGCTCTTGCAAATTGTAGCCTCTTTTTCCTATTTGTAGTGGAGATGAGTGGTACCCGGTGGGGTCTTCTGCTGTTGTAGCCCATCCGCCTCAAGGTTGTGCGTGTTGTGGCTTCACAAATGCTTTGCTGCATACCTCGGTTGTAACGAGTGGTTATTTCAGGCAAAGTTGCTCTTCTATCAGCTTGAATCAGTCGGCCCATTCTCCTCTGACCTCTAGCATCAACAAGGCATTTTCAGCCCACAGGACTGCCGCATACTGGATGTTTTTCCTTTTCACACCATTCTTTGTAAACGCCTAGAAATGGTTGTGTGTGAAAATCCCAGTAACTGAGCAGATTGTGAAATACTCAGACTGGCCCGTCTGGCACCAACAACCATACCACGCTCAAAATTGCTTAAATCACCTTTCTTTCCCATTCTGACAATCAGTTTGGAGTTCAGGAGATTGTCTTGACCAGGACCACACCCCTAAATGCATTGAAGCAACTGCCATGTGACTGGTTGATTAGATAATTGCATTAATGAGAAATTGAACAGGTGTTCCTAATAATCCTTTAGGTGAGTGTATATGCATACAGTATGCGGCGCAATATATTGGCACTTAATCCACTTTAAAGTGTATGAATGTCGTTGCATTAGATAACAACATTTTAACAGTGTAGTTTCTAACATTTAAAACCCCCCAAAAAAGCTTATTGTTGTGAAATGCTTGAAAAGTGTGCTTGCCCCATCTTCCTTTAAAGGGGTAGTTCACCCAAAATTGAAAATTCTCTCATCATTTACTCACCATCATGCCATCCAGATGTTTATAACTTTCTTCACAGAACATAAATTAAGATTTTTAGAAGAATTTCTCAGCTCTGTGGGTCCATATAATGCAAAAATCTTTGAAGCTCCAATGGCACATAAAGGCAGCATAAAAGTAATCCATAAGACTCCAGTGGTTAAATCCATGCCTTCTAAACTGATATGATTAGTGTGGCTGAGAAACAGGTTCATATTTTAAGTATTGATGACTTAATATTGATCTGTTTCTCACCCACATCTATCATATTACTTCTGAAAATTTGGATTTAACCACTGGAGTCTTATGGATTACATTTGTGCTGCCTTTATGTGATTTTTGCAGCTTAAAAATGTTGGTACCCATTCGCTTGCATTGTGAGGACATATAGAGCTGTAAGATACTTGTTTGTGTACAGCAACAAAAAAAAACAAACAAAAAAAGGTACGCTGGGTCACTGAGGAAGCGTGCCTGAATACTAACCTACACCTGATCATTCAGTAATACACAACAGGTATAATTAATCAATTTTCTCACTCAAATTACATTACAGCCATAGCAAACAGATAAGGCTGACCTAATTTCAACAAAGCCAGATCCCACGAGAGCTGCAGTTGTAAGACTATTGTTCGCTCGTGCTAAACCAGACAATGTGAGAGTCTGCTCCACAAAAAAGCAGTTTTCTCTTTGAAACTCTGTTTGTGCAAAACTATGGCTGAATGTGTCATATGATAGACCTTAAAAGGCCTCTCTGACGCGTTTCAGCTGTAGATCTCACAACTGAGATGTCTCTTTATGTAATCCATAAAGACTGTACCCTCACGTTTATAACCACTGGATGAAGGACACTCCCTTAAAGCTGAAGGACATCTCCCTAGTTGTGACATTTGAGAGTCCCTTTATTGGGACATTCGCTACTGATGCCGTGCTGATAAGGCCTCAGCAGACCTATCGGGTGTAGTTTAATCTGTCCAGATTTCAGCCACTCCTCAATAACGTTCACACCTTCCTGAAAGAATAAACTAAATACAACCATGCAAGATGTAAACGTCAACACAGAGGGAGTGGACAGACTTTACACTGGTAATAAAACTAGTGTATAATTCATTAGATATCCATGTCTGTGGAAAATAGATATGGCGTGTTGACACACTCATAAGCATTTTAGGATTTATTTTCTTGCCACTGTCGCTTTTGGCTTGCTCACTGCTGTCTCTGCAAAGCTGGTTTGAAAAAATGCGTATTAGGTTAAATCAAAATCAATGTGTATGTGCAATTTCTAAACCGCAAAAAGATGCTATAGTTTTGTGATGTTTAATTTGCCATTTTGATTGGTGCTCATATTTTGCATATTAAAGAGATCTCACCAATCAGAATGCAGCGTGCAAAATGTACCAATTATAGAACAGAAAAGACATTGAGAAGATGAATAAAGAATAAGAAATAACCAATGCTGTCCTCTATCATTCATGCAAACACAATGCCCTCTGTTTTACTGTTTTGAACATTGAAAAGCATTTTTGAATGTAAAATGTGTCTAATAGGTTTTCCTAAAAATGTATGTACACATATGTGGACAGCAGGACTAAGTTGTGAAGTTTTAAATAATACCAAGCTATAGAAAGGTTGTTAATAAAAGTTGTTTATTATGTTTCCAGGAGTGTTAGTTATTCATGTTTTTGAGATGTTACAGACATTACAGCTGATTTTATGTAAAGCTGCTTTGAACAAGGTGCAGAATCAGGAAAAGCACAAATAAAAAACTATACAAATAAAAATTATTTGACTTAATTTGAATTTTACGTTACAATGTTTTGTTTTTTCTACTTTGGCAACAAAATGTCAGTGTTCTCAAACAAACAAGTGCTAACCAGTGCTGAAGCATTTCACCAATCAGAAATTAGCATAATTAATTCTGATACAAGTAATGGGCAGCATCGTCCGATCAATGCCAACCATATTAAAATAAAATCATACATTATAAATTCTGAATCTAAGTACTGTTACCATTGTCCCATGTCTGCCAAATATGTTGAGTGGTTCAAACATCATCTGCAGCTTGTGATTGAATGCACTTGGCTTCATAGGAAAGCTATATGATGCTCTCTTGCTCCCTATTTAGTGAATTACTTAACCTCCAGTATGCTGTCTATCTGCACTGGTCTCAGAACAGTTTGAAATGCACCTTATTTTCATCCTAACTAACCCCACATACAGTGAAACCACGATAAGCGGCATTTGTATTCTCACTGTGAAACTGAACATTTCGAATTTCGAATGAATACCTTGTGATATTGTACACATTAGTTTACGTTGTGTTTAGCACTATGGCGCTTCGCGTAAATCACTCAAATTTCACAAATGGCATAACGGATGAAACTACAGAATCTAATCTTATGACTCAAACAGGTTTTAAAGTAAAAACTTAATTAGGTTTCTTACCAGATGTAGTTTTGTTGACATTTCTCCCAAAGACAAATTCCGCTGTGATCAGCGCCATGTTGCTTTGTCACATGACTCCGTATGTCGAAAGTTGAACCCTTTATTGAGTCTCCTGAACTGAGATCAGTCAATTTCAATTAATTTAATTGATGCATTGCGTGTAGCGAAGACAAAATACAATGTCCATGCATGCATATGCGGTTTCGCACAAGTACATATCATTGTAATAGAGCATACGAGATCGCTTTAATAATTCTTTTTGTGATTTTTGGAGCCCACGTCCATATGCACTGGAATATTCATTAAAATTATAAAACTGTAATTTGATGGAAGAAAGAAAGAAAGTCATATTGGTTTGGAACAACATAAGGGTCAGTAAATTATGAACTTTTAATTGAACATGCTTTTAACATGTCTCCTCTCGCAGCACTTAAAGAAAAGTATGAAGTCTGTTTCGATTACAATCAGCATGTGACACATTAATGATCTCTTTTTAATACTGAACAGATTATTCTCACAAGTAACTTCATGTTAAACAGTTGGTAATTTGTTGCTATGGAGAATATTCCTTCAGCTTTCCGTTGGTCTGATTTTACAGAAAAGTAGCAATATGGCACATTTAAGTATGTAAAAATATCATCTTTACATACAGAAGGTCTACCAGTCCTTGGGGGACAGATGCGCTCTTTCAAAACTGCAGTGTGAACATTAGTGCATATATAATTAAATCTGGAAAACATCAAAGTAAGATCCTAACATTATTAATAGAAGAAAGTATCAACAATATTCATATACAAGTTGGCAGGTTTCCAGGCTGTTTCAAGTTCAATTAGGGGAGTGTTGGAATAACACTTTGGTCTAATACTTGAGGCACCTTCCATAAAAGCCAAATATAGTTCTATCGATCCATTGCCGGAACCTGGAGACGGAGGTATAGACGCCTGGATACTGGGCATCAGCACAGCCGTTGCCCCAGGAGACGATACCGTAGACGCGACCCTCACATACCAGCGGTCCTCCAGAATCCCCCTAAAGAAAAATATAAGGACAGTAATGCAAAGATTTCGGGCAGGGTGGTCAGATGGTTTGGGAGAGCATTGACAAAGGCCATGTAGATAAAGCCACTGTATTTAACAGGACACAACTAGTTATGTGAATCATAAGGAATTTAGCGGTTCTGGTTTCATAATGGTTCCACTAACAGTTCCATTAAAGATACTTTTAGTACATTTAAAGTGATATAAAGTATATACAAATAAGAAATACATATTAGGTTAAATTAACTGACTCCAGCAGTCTGTTACCAAATAATGGGATGATTTCTTACTTCAATAGAACATATTCTTGCAAAAGGTGTGTACACTGATGTATTAAGGTACATTTTTAAGATATTGTTAATTCATAGATTTTTTTTATGATGTACCACTAACTACAACAAAACTCATAATGTGTATCTTTAACTATATATACAGTATCAACAACCATTTATTATTTACTTTGAATTAAGTCTCACAAAAAGGAGTGCTGGCCATATTTATCGGCCAATTATTGACCAAATTAAAACCATCAGCATATTGTTATAAGCATGAAAATGCTGATATGAAAAACCGATGGATGATTTATAATTAATTATATACTCTGTGAATTTAAATGCTCAATCCAGAATTAATAATAACCACAATATGTTAAGGGGTTGGCACATAAAGCATGAAACATTAATAAACCAGTAAATCAGTGATATAAGTTAGTGCCATGTTACTGTGTTCCACTGGTTGTTTTTGCCCTAGATTTCATCATAGGTTTAGATTTATAAATCATTGGTGTGGCAGAGCGGAGGCGGGGCCGGGTCGTGATGCTACGCACCCGGTCCCTTATTAGGCTAATCAAGCCTCTGAGGTTTAAAGGTCGACTGCAGGGTGTCGTGCGGGAGAGACAGATCGTTTACGGACATGTCCGTCATGTGTGTGTTTATGTTGTCTTTTAAGTTTACCATTAAACTATTATTTATATCGTCAAGCCGGTTCTCGCTTCCTCCTTTCCATTGAATACCTTTACAATAGGTTTCCTAGAACATCAGCAAAGCAGAGGTCGGGAAAACTCAGTCCACAGGAAGTAACAATTTTCTCACCTTACATGCATCTTTTCCTCCTGCGCTGTATCCAGCACAGATCATATTCTCAGTGATGGTGCCGTTAAAAGACTCAGTGCTGTTACACACGGCAGTGGACACTATTGGTAGCTTGACAGTCTGTAGAGTTTGAGGGATTCCCCCAGTTGGAGTGGTGAAGCCCCAGCCAGACACCCGGCAGACACGGCCCATGGACACCACTGAGTCCTGACGGGGCAATGAAGCCAAAGACACGTAGCTGTTCAGATAGACTTGAGTCTGCAGCTACAGGGGATAAAAAAGAGAAATATCAATACGGAGATATTACATCATGTTAGAATTAATCAAACATGAAAATTAATTATAGTCCCATAAAACAGTAGTTCTCCGCAAGTTTCAGAGTCCAGATTTTACAGTGGCGACCCAAAATAGTACCAACATTGAAAAAAGTCCTTACAATCAAACGTTAAAATGTATTATTATTATTATTATTATTTATTTTTTTATTGTATTTGTTAAGCTCACAAACATAGGAAAGTTAAAAGAAATTCCCTAAAATGAAACATTCAAATAAATTATTATATATTTATTTAATTAAGCTCACAAATAATAATATGAAAACTGTTTTAATATATTTATTACTATACATTAAATTTCAAAACAAAATAATTTACATTTGCTATCGTATTTACAGTATAGACCTTATTTACAGCAGCACCGTCTTTGACTTTTGATGGGAATGATAATGAGGCTGTGAGGGATAGACTTATCATCCCTTCAGTGGGTTGAACAGTTGTTTAAAGTGTTTTTGGATCATTCTGCTAATGAAACATTGAAAACTGATGTTAATTATGCTAGCCTCAGTCACCATTTACTTTCATTACATCTTGCTTCCATACTATGAAAAGTAAATGGTGATTAAGACTACTCCTTTTGTCATACGGGTTTGGAGCAACATAAGTGTAAGGAAATGATGACAGAATTTTCATATTTTGGTGAACAACTGAATCACTTCACTGAAAGTTAAGCATTATATAATATAACAGTATTTGTTAATGTTATTAATGAACGTTTATGTATACTGTTAATATTCTTTCTTAATTAATCAGTCAAACTGTTTTAAATCAATCTAAACGATTAGATTAGCATTAAAAAAATTCCTCATTGAGTTGTGCAGTGTTGAGAGGTATTACCGAGAAGCACTTCAGTCCCTGCATGTAATATGACTTGACGTCGGAGTCATTGTGTTCATTTGTTATGCATGACGAGAGTCGATGACTCATGTCTAATGCCCGCTTCAGTGAATCGCTCAATATAACACAGTAACATTGATTCCTGCCTCACCTTAATGAGCATGATGTCTGCGTTGTTGGTGGCTTTGTTGTACTGTGGATGAGGAATTAAGAGCAGAGGTCTGCAGAACTGTTCCGTGCCCTCGTATACACCCACAGAGTAATCTCCAGCCACAATTCTCATGTTTGCCGCCCTAAAGACAACACAAAACTTTGGATTTACAGCTAAATGAATCTTGAAGTTCAAGTCAACTCAGAACATCTAAAATACTTTATATAAATTTCGTGAGATGTAATATGCAAATCTAATATTTACAGTATAACATATCTTTAGCCACTTTTCAGGAGACTGAATATGCCAACCAATAACAGACCACAGTGCTGATTTTTAACCTTGTGTGACTCCGCGAACACATGCGCGGTCTTTGTGTTTTGGCTTTGCTATACTGTATGCAATTCATAATTTAAATTAATTTAAACTGACTGATCTCAGTTCAGGATACTCTGTCCTGTCAGTAAAGGGTTAAACTTTTGATGCATGTGACAAAACAACATGGTGCCGATCACAGCAGAGTTTGTCTTTAAGAGAAACGCCAACAAAACTACATCTGTTAAGAAACCGAATTACAGTTTTGCATTGAAACTGTTTGAGACAAACGATTCAGAGTCTCTAGTTTCATCCGACATATTTGAGCGAATTATCACAAAACGCCATTCTGCTAAGCAAAATGTACACTGATGTTTACTTCATGCATCAGTGCATTATTCCCATAGAAATCCTATATTCAGCTGTGCATGATCAAAAATCTTACTTATCAGATGTTTTACATGGAGTTAGGATGAAAATAAGGTGCATTTTGAACTGTTCTGAGACCAGTACAGACAGACAGCACACTGGAGGTTAAGTCATTCACTAAATAGGGAGCAAGGGAGCATCCTATAGCTTTCTTATGCAGCTAAGTGCATTCACTCCTAAATTCTATCAAAGGTTCAGTTTCAGGCTGCAGAGGATGTTTTGAACACTCAGCATGGGTGGCAGACATGGGACAATGGTAATCAGTACTTAGATTCAGAATTTATAATGTATGATTTTATTTTTACATGGTTGGCAGTGATTGGATGAAGCTGGCTATTACTTTGAATCAGAATTTCAAAAAAATATTTTCTGATATAATGTCTGTTACGTCACGAAAACATGAATTACCAACACATCTGGAAACATAATAAACAATTTGATAGCTTTGTATTATTTAAAATTTCACAACTTTGTCCCGATGTCCATATAATTTATGTGCACATACTGTATATTTTTGGGGAAACTATTTGCTCTAGAAAGGTTTTTGAATTAATTTATTTGTTTGCATGTTTATTAGGTGCTACTAATTAAAAATCAAAAAGCTAAAAGGAAAATGCACATAGCTGTCAAGCTCAGGTCTCAAGTCTCAGGCTGATTTTTTGTAAATATTGCTGCACATTGAAAAATGTACAAGCAGACAAAGGTTATTACAGTAGTATATATCTGTGATCTATCTGGATAAAAATGATATATATTTTCGATTGATACTTTAGGCTCTGGCCATGTGCATTATCCAGTAATTGTCATCTTACCCTATATTGCAGTGTGCTGCGGTCAGCACCCAGTATTTGTTAATTAAAGTCCCGCCACAGAAGTGCTGTCCTGCAGCGCTCTGTATCGACACAATATACTTGATGGAGTAAGGCGCAGGGATATATCCACCTACGACACGGCCCTGTATCAGTTCCTGACCTGTAAAAAAAAACAAAAAACAATAGAAACATTGCGTAACAGAGATTGTATTTATTGACAGAGGCTTGGTGTCACATATACTCTAATTAATATATGTCGAAGTAGTTTTTGTTGTTGTTGAAAATCAATTTCTGCATAGACATCTACCTTATTGTCTTGGGTAAAAAATAAAAGCTAATGAACATTTTCACTATTATTGCCCAGGAAAAAACACACAGTTCATTTAAAACAGGTTGACCTTTTGTGACAACTTGACACTATAGCAAGGCATGTTGTCTGACTATATGGGGAAACCTGCCATTAACCATGGTAATATAGACTTTTCAGCAAAATATAAACAGTAAACAATTATGAAACAGCAAAGTTTACATATATCAAACCATTGGTTTGGGCAACAATTATTGTAGTTAATCAATTGTATAATATTTTGTGTGACAACTTGCCCCGAATGTTTCATGCTTTATGTTATTTATTTATATTACAACATAATATGGTTGACTTTTGCCTGAATGCATGCCAGTGTTCACTTGTTAAGCTAAAAATGTTTCATTGAGGAATTTAACAAAACAAAATTATAAATTATTTAACAATTTTTTGAACTAAAGGTGTTTAAAAAACAATATAAAAAGCACCTCTGCTAAAGAAAACTAATATTTATGCAATTGCACCTTTGACATAAAACCTTATAGTTAACAAGATAAAGCCATTGTGACAACTAGCCCCGTCTCCCCTATTTGTCAAAATGTTCTTTTCCCATCAGAATTGTTTTGAAACGTGTCACATTTGAAACACACGTGCACGTGAATGACACTAAATCTAAACTTTTGTGTCTTTAAAACACAAGAGAGTGCAGCATAACATGACATTTCTTATGTTAGCTAAATGTATCTCACAATGAGTCAATACTGAACATTGCATAGTCAACAATATGTGTTTATTCTGAGATTTTCCCATCTAAATGTGTCCGTGGAAGACTATATTTCCTACAATGTGCGTCATGAATAGAATCTGAAAGAAACCTTCAAAAGAAGTTAGTGGCTGGAAAGGCATCTAGGGTATATCTGTTTCCCTTGGGCGTATTGATCTCCTTGTAACAATTAGGCAGTTGTACGTGCTGTGGGTAAAGTTATTCTCTATAATATTAGTGTCCATTGACCGTGAAATTAATATGCACTGGGTTGAACCTATTTTGTAGCATTGATTGAATGACCTTAGACTACATGAGATTTAGGAGAAGTGTGAACTTTATCAGATTGCTTTATGAACTTCTCAACGTGAGGAAATCGGAGACAAAACGTTGACTTCCCCACACATGTAGTATGTGTCCATTATTCACTGTACTGTATTGTAAGATAACGTCCATCAGTAAACAATGCTGAATTTCAACGTTTAGAGATTACATAACTGACTGTTGGCGGAAACGTCAAAAGTCAGTATTAAAAATGAAGGTTCTTCAATGGTTTATTGCAGCATCTTTTGTTCTTCTGGTCTTTTACAAGATTTTTACTTCAGATCAGTGTATTGGTTTATTTACAGTGTATTGGTTTAACCCTTTAATGCATACCTAATCCCAGCCCCTTTACCTTTTTAGAGTTGTGCCCAGGGCTGAACTGGTATTCTGGCATACCAGGCATTTTCCCGGTGGGTCGAAGCACTTTGGGACCGATCAGGGGCGGGCTGGCCATCAGGAATATGCCTGGCCGTGAAATTTGCAGAATGGGCCGCGATAAGCTAAAATGAGCCGCAGCGTTATTTAAGCCCACACCTCTTTAGTATTCCTCAACCTTTATAATAGTGTAACAAAAAAGGCAAAATTGCAAAAAAATATGTTTGCTATCACAGGATATATATTTCTTGTATTATATTCATACAAATGACTACTATATCACATACATTTTCTGTGCAACAATGGTGCATTATCAGTATTCCATATGCGTGTAAATATACATATTTTGCATGCTATTTCTTACTCAACGTGGCGCTGATGTTTCAGTGATTGATTTAATTACATTTGACATTGCTATTAGATGAAGAAACAACGTGGAAGTAAATTATAGCAAGTTTAACACATGAACAATATGATATGGTTTTTGTCATATGGGTGTACTACTGAAATTATGTAAGTTGTGAATCTATTTAGACTCAAAAATGTGTGAAAAAATACATGTGTAGCTTAGGTCTCGCTTATACTGTATGTTGTTTATGTGTACCTTATGTGGAGATTGTGTGTTGCTCAATATGTATTTAACAGCCAGTGTGGAAGTAATGAATCCTGTTCTATATTTGTTGCATCATCTCTTTGATATGTGAAAAATTAAACATCAAGATGAATACAAATATATTCTAAACTATTATTTTCTAAAAAAAATTGAAAACGTGATACTATCTGGGCATTTTGTAGATCCATCTGTGATAGATATATGTGCTGGGTCTCTAAAGACCCAAGTATGTAATCATGTTTGGTGAAACACCCATGCATTTAAGGGTTAATAAATCATTTGAATGAATAATTATTTGACTTTTGATTGCAGACTTTAGTGTCTTGGAAAACCTGAGCACAGTTATAGACAACGTTGAGATCTCTTCTGCAACTCCAGAGGAGTTACATTTGAGGTTAATGGGGTCTTTTTGTTTTTAGAAATCAGCAACAGTTTCTATTTGCTCTTAATTTAATATCATAGCTGTCTAGAAGAAACAATGGATATATATATATATATTTTATTATATATATATAATAAAATCTAATTTGTGATTTTTCTTTTCTATAGGTTGACATTGAGCATTAAGAGTCTAAAACGGACTCAAATATGCCGTCAGATATTTATATCATTAGATCAGCCTAAAAGAATTTGCCCTTGCATCTGTTCATTTTGACCATCTTATTTTGTGTAATCTTATTTTAAATTAACAAATTTAAGCATGCATTTTCACTGAATTGCAAAATAAGTTATTTAAAAATTACATGAAGAATTTTTTGAAGAAAAACCACACCAAAAAAATCACCTTAACTTTGCTAAATGTCTAAGACTCCTCTACACAAATAACTCAATACTGCTGTACCTTGTAAATGCACCAAGGATATTTTTTCAGATTGAAGTTTATATCTTTACTTACAGCTCACCACGAGGAGCTCCAGAAGAACACACAGCAGAAGATCAAGCAAATGCATCATGAGAGAGACAGACACACACACACACAGATCCACAGATGCCAGATGAGACTGAGATGAACTTTGCTTCAGGTACTCTGATTCCTCACCTGGAGAAGGATCACTTCAGCATTCTCAGGTTTCCAAGATCCTATTTCCGTCTCAATTGTCACAATGTCATCTGAAAACAAGAACAATATATCATTGAAACAAGACTTGCTTAACCCCACCTTTGACCTTTAGTTTCAGACATGATTTAGGATTAGTACAATTGTCTATAATAACTATATATAAAAACACTATTAGCAAACACACATGATCTCTCTTTATTATTACTATTTTCCACTTTGTAGAATAATAGTAAAGTCATCAAAGCTCTAATATAACACTTATATAATAAGTATGCGACTTATAGACCAAAACTGTTACACAAATCAAATGCGCCGTTCATTTTAGCTTCTTCAAAGTAGCCACCCTTTGTCTAGATCACAGCTCTGCACACTCCGGATATTCTCTCAGCTTTTTAAACTGTATTGAAGAAGTTCACATGTATGCTGGACACCTGCTGGCTGCTTTTCCAACACTATTCGGCCCAACTCATCAGTTTAAGAAAGTTCAATAAAATCGTGTGTGTTCCGACTATCGCAAACTTCATCTTCAACTATCCCGATATCGATTCTTAAAATCCCAAGATCGATATTTTACAGTTTTGGTTGGGTTGATTATTATATCTGTTAAAAGAATAGCAATCAACTGCATTGTTTGGGCCCTGATTTAAATTTTTTAATTATTATTTTCATAATTTATAATTCATAAGAGTTTTACAAGAATTTACAGCATTATCTGAGGGAGAATTGCTATCATATGTGAGCTTTTGTAAGATTACAACTAAAATATGCCCAAATGAATCACAGTCGACTCAAATTGTATCAAAATCGAAATTAATTGAGAGCTTGTGAATTGGAATTTAATCAAATCGGGAAATCCACATCGATACCCAGCAATAATACTTTATGATTTAAATGTCTTTACATGTTGAGGTCCCCTTGGATGTTTGCTGAGGCCCCCTAGTGGAAGAGTGTCTGTCTGCATCCTGCAAGACTACTACAAGACACGCCCCCCTAAAAGGCACACCCACTACAAGTTATGGCCCCCCGCATTGTAAGTGCCTTACCATAACCTGGATTTTTGCCTTTTTTTCAATTTTCTACCCTTTTTTCGCTCCAATTTGCCCAATTCCCTATGCATTCTAAGTCCTTGTGGTGGTGTAGTGACTTGCCTCGACTCCTGTCAGAGATGCTAAAAACAGCTAAATGTGGTTAAAGACTTCTAGCAATTATTTACATGGAAAACAATAGAAAAACAGTATGGGGCAGAAGCATGGGCAGACTGGGAAGATACATTTTCCCTGGATTTTACATAGAAACCAGCCCAAAAGTTGTTGGGTGGTGGGGAGTGGGGTTGTGCAGCCCTCTTCAGCCAATCACGGCCTGCTCGGTACAATGCTGCATCAGTTTCGCCCGTTCGGCACTGGTCGTTGTTGTTTTGAATTGTGTTCCCCGTCTGAAACTGTTTCACCCTAGCCCCGATAGGGTATGGGGTTATTGTTAGGGTATGTATGGAAGTGTAGGTTAGGGTTAGTGTAGGTAGGGTACGGTAGGGTTAGGCTTAGATTTGTGCATGGGGGAACACATTCTGACAGTGGAGAAGTTACTGTCAGATACTGTTCCCCATACAGATCTGCTAGGGGGAAAAAGATCCCAACTGAGAAACAGAGTTTGACACAACACCGGCCCACCGGCCCACCGGAACTTTTCCACCGGGAAAAGTTCCGGTTCTCTCTTCCACCCCTGGGCAGTAGTGTATTCTAGGGCATACGCAGACATACGCCGTATGCCCACCTATCTTTCTTAGGATTTTGCAAATGCCCACCTGAAATAATTTATGATGCGTATGGCCACCAGAACAAAGAGTAGTCTTTTGATCTGGATCTTTTACAATCTACTAATGTAATGCCACAGCGCTTTTGAGTGAATTGTGTATATATTAAAGTGTACCGAGATTCTCTCTAAATGCTCATGGAGCAGTGGGAGTGCAACTGATGGCACTAGCAAGAGAGACAGTACAAATAATCTGATCCACTAATCAGACAATCATTTCAGACATGATTGGATATTTGCTAACCAATCATAATTTCCGTTTTAGTAAGGGGAAGGACATTTCCAGCGTCTGATGCACAACACATTTCCATTGTAAATGTATTTCCCTGCTAAAGGTAAATATATATATATATATATATATATATATATATATATATATACATTTAAATGTAAATTATCTTTGTGAACATTTTTGAAAATACTGCATGTTGTTCTCAAAGTTGCCTCTAAAGGTAGCCTTTTCAAATGCAATTCCGAACTCAGCCTTTGTTTCAGTTAAATGTAGGCAAAAATCCACTTCATCAAGAGCTCCGTTTATTTCCTGTGTTCAGTATCCGATGCTGTTTAACTGTGTGAGAAACCGCTCCAAATGATTCAGTGAGAGAGTGTTTTGAACAAATCTGACAGAACCGTGAATGATTCAGACTGTTCTGCAAGCCTATTTGGCCAATTCACTGAAAAGAACTTAGTTAAAAGAATGATTCATTCATGAATCGTGCATTGCTAGCTCATATCACACGGCCAACCGAAAAACGGGACACATGTAATTATAGCTGAAATATTCTGAGAGAAAATGTTTGTCAGAGTCAGGTCAGTCAGAGTGCTCATGGTACACAAAGTGCATAGCTGCAGGCACCACTGGATCTGTGAATTGTGGTTTGCCCCACTTCAGTTGTGGTTATCATTAAAAATTGAAGGTGTGGTATAATGGCTTTATCCTGCTGTTCTCTTGATCTTTCTAACCAAAGTTTGCTAATGATCTCCTTTGAAACTGACACAACAAATTCTGTGTATCTCTTTTTTTCTCCTATGTTCTCTCTCGCCTCGGTCTCTTTTCTCCATGGCTGGTCTCCCGAGTGCAGACCAAATAAAAAAATTCTGCTTGACTTGCTCTTTTTTCCCATGGTGTGATCACAACAGAGCAATTAGCCCCTTCCACAGTATCCTCTTCATCACTGTGATATGATGTCCCGTTGTATGGGATCTACTGCTCAGAACCCTTTGGAGAACCTTTTGAAGTTTAATAAAGGGTCAAGGGACAACTAATCCTTATTTTCACATTCATTCATACAGTATGTAGTCTCCCAAATAGAACGTTTCATTCTTAAAGTTGTCATAGTAGTTAGGGAAACAGTGATGTCACAGTGCTAGGATGTGTCACATTCTGCAATGCTCTTTGATAACCAGGTTAGTGCTGTTGCTAAAGAAAGCTTCTTCCACCTAAGGTCCATTTCTAAATTAAAACCGTTTATTTCACGGAAAGATCTGGAAACCTTTAGTCATGCCTTTGTTACTTCTTGGCTAGATTACTGTAATTCCTTGTATGTGGGCCTGCCTCAGTCCTCCCTTGCATGTCTGCAGATGGTTCAAAATGCAGCGGCAATATTTTTAACTGTTTCAAGAAAAAGAGACCACATCACCCCTGTGCAGGCAACTTTGCACTGGTTTCCACTTAGTTTTTGCTTTTGCTTTTTGTTTTAAAGGCCTTGCATGGCATTTCCCCACAATATATTTGTGATCTTCTTCATCCACATTCAGCTCTGAGATCTCTCAGGTCATATAACCAATTATTTCTCTCCATTCCACGTTCCCCAAGGCTAATTTGTACTCTTTAGCATTTGAGATTGCCTGAGATGTTAACACATTTGTTTCTTTTAGTACTTATTTGTGTTATTATTATTGTTGCTATTATTCTAGCATTATGTTAGAATTGTACATGTTGTTTGAGTTTTTATTAACGTACAGCACTCAACATCAGTTGTTTATAAAAATGCTTTATAAATAAATTTATGTAACTAATTAACTAACAAGTAAGCTCTGGTTAGCTTTATTCTAACACTGTAAAATAAGTTTCCATTTGTTAACATTAGTTCATGCAATAGGTATCACAAACTAATAATATATCTTTACAGCATTTATTAATCTTGTTTATTTTAGTTTATAAAATACAATTGTTCATTGTTAGTTCATAGTGCATTAACTAATGTTAATGTTAACAACTTATATATTATATATTATATTTGATCTATACATACAGTATATTCAGTATATATTTGAACTGAATTGCAGTTTATTGAATTGCAAGTTAACTTAATTGTCAAAACAGTTTCATCACTGATTCCCTCTTCTGATTCCTCACATTTTCCTAGATCAACCATATCAGACACTTTGAAGGACAGGCTTGTTATGGATTCTGTTATTGGACACTGGGAGACACACCTCAGAGACAGCCTAAATTTCCCTCCACATTTAGTGACACTAGGACAATGGCCCCGATGCCTATAATGGCAAATGTTTCACAAGAGATTCTAAAAGCAGTTCTGTGAGTGGTCAACCATTGTTCTTACAGAGGCTGTACCAACACCTGCAGTTAGAGTGGGAGTGAGTCATGAGATATGAAAGACAATAACAAGTATATTTTTCAAGCAAAACTTTTCAAATCCATTATCAATGCGATAAACAATCCCTGTGTTTACTCTGCTATAGGACACCTGTGTGAACGCAGGGGTAACTTACTTCAAACATCCACTAAAAATCACCTTTACACCAATTTATGAAAAGTGATTGCAAAAATGGTCAAGTACATTTTGAGAAAAGCTGTAATATAATTTGAGACCGGGGTTGGCTGGCTGTTACGATGAGCAGGACAGCAGACGAGGGGTGAGGATCTAAATGCAGGGTTAGCTTTATCGGACAACTAAAACAGACAAAACCAAAACAAAGGAAATACCCTCAATGGGGAAACACAACAAAAACACGGAAAACATACAAAGGTAAACTGGCAGGGTAAACATAAATGAACACGGAAACAAGCATCCAAATACATCGACAATCGACAGGGGAATGAAGAAACAGCAGGGTTTAAATACACAGGAGACATGATGATGACAAAACGAGACACAGGTGAGAACACTGATGCAATGATGGCAGTGATGAGATCAGGGAATTGTGGGAAGTGTAGTTTTTAGACAGACAAGTGAAACACGGGGCAGACAACAAGGAAAACATGACATGGAATGTGATCAGTGACGAGTGACACAGAAAACACAGGGCAGACAACAAGAGAATCGTGACATAACCCACCCTCAAAGGAGCAGCTTCCAGACGCTCCTCAGAAACAAAAAGAAAAAGGGAATACTCAAAAAAAAAAAATCGTCCAAGGAGTGAGGGGGGGAAGCAAACAGACAGACCAAGGGACCACAAGGGCAAACAGACAGACCAAGGGAGAACAAGGGCAAACAGACAGACCAAGGGAGTACAAGGGGCAAACAGACAGACCAAGGGAGCACAGGGGGCAAACAGACACACCAAAGGGGCACAAGACAGGCAGTCCAAGGGGACACAGAGAGCAGACAGGCAGTCCAAGGGGGTACAGGGGGCAGACAGGCAGTCCAAGGAGGCACGGGGGCAGACAGGCTGTACAAGGGGGTACAGGGGGCAGACAGGCAGTCCAAGGAGGCACAGGGGGCAGACAGGCAGTCCAAGGAGGCACAGGGGGACTGGATCAGGTGGTCTGGGAGCTGGCCACAGAGCAAAGACAGTTTCAGGAAGCCTGGGAGGAAGCCTCAGGACCACAGCCATGGGGGACTCCTGGGAGCGCTGGCTCTTGGACGGTCATGGCTACTGGCGCTGGCTCTGGGACGGTCGAGGCTACAGGCGCTGGCTCACTGACGTCGGAGGCTACAGGCGCTGGCTCACTGACGTCGGAGGCTACAGGCGCTGGCTCACTGACGTCGGAGGCTACAGGCGCTGGCTCACTGACGTCGGAGGCTACAGGCGCTGGCTCACTGACATCGGAGGCTACAGGCATTGGCTGGTTGGCCGTGGTTGGCGGAGTCTGGAGAGCAGAGGCCTTTCTTCTCCTCCTCCGGGCGGATGAAGTTGGCAGCGCTGGTTCGTTGACCACGTCAGGCGTGGGGGTTGGCTCACTCACCGTGGCTGGCGAGGAAAGCCCAGAGGAGGGAGCCGGGATCAGGAGAGGTGGCTCCCCGGCAGGGAACTCCTCCACGATGAGTCCCACATACTCCCGCCAGGTGCAGTCTCCGGTCTCCGGCAGTTCCCACCACAGGTGTTTGGGTACACCGAACCGGTACGCCACCTTCAAGGTATGGACATCCCAGCCGGTGCAACTGGCCACGCTGGCAAAGAAGTGGGAGAATTCCCGGACAGACAAGTCCGCCTGTGACAGCTCCATGATGAACCCTGCTAGATCCATTGATGGTCGATTGTTCTGTTACGATGAGCAGGACAGCAGACGAGGGGCAAGGATCTAAATGCAGGGTTAGCTTTATTGGACAACTAAAATAGACAAAACCAAAACAAAGGAAATACCCTCAATGGGGAAACACAACAAAAACACGGAAAACATACAAAGGTAAACTGGCAGGGTAAACATAAACGAACACGGAAACAAGCATCCAAATACATCGACAATCGACAGGGGGATGAAGAAACAGCAGGGTTTAAATACACAGGAGACATGATGATGACAAAACGAGACACAGGTGAGAACAATGATGCAATGATGACAGTGATGAGATCAGGGAATTGTGGGAAGTGTAGTTTTTAGACAGACAAGTGAAACACGGGGCAGACAACAAGGAAAACGTGACATGGAATGTGATCAGTGACGAGTGACACAGAAAACACGGGGCAGACAACAAGAGAATCGTGACACTGGCACATTTTTATTCTTTGCTGAATATCTCTGGTGGAACTCCTCACCAGTGCTCTTTTGTTTTCTCTCTGCAGCCTGCTGTTTATGCTGAGGAGATCACAAAGGTAGCATTCGTTATCACTCTGCTGACTGGACGTGCTCGAGAGTGGGGAGCTGCAATGTGGGAAGCAAAGGCTCCATGCTGTGCCTACTTTGAAGCTTTCAAGCAGGAAATGATCAGGGTGTTTGATCACTCTGTGCATGGCCGGGAGGCATATCCTCAGTTACCATCTCTGTGCCAGGGTGAATGGTCAGTGGCAGACTTTTCTGTGGAATTCCGCACTCTGGCAGCCACCAGCGAATGGAACGCAGCTGCCTTATCTTCTATCTTACTGCATGGGCTCACAGAGGAGGTTAAAGATGAACTTTACTTCCATGACCTCTCTCCCAGTTCGACGACTTAGTAGCCCTCACTATTCGAGTGGATAACTGCCTTGCTCTTCGTCATCAAACTTGTGGTTCTTCTGCCCATTGGATGTGGAGGGAGATAACCGCTATGTCTTCTGTTCAGCCACCTTCTGATTCTTCACCTGATATTGAGCCTATGCAGGTGGGCAGAATCTGTCTCGCCCAAGTAGAGACAGCACTGGATCCCCAAGGGGTTATGCCTTTACTGCAGCGAGCCAGGACGTTTTGCTACCACCGGTTCTTTAAAAGACATGGCTTGCCCATAGTCCGGGGATACTGATGAGTGCAACCCCTCTTACCCTTGCCCCTGGAGCCAGCACTCTCCTCTCTGCTGTCTTGTGGTCATCAGTGCTTCGTCCTCATTGACTCTGGGACAGAGGGTATTTTCATCTATGCCTCTCTGGCTGACAAGTGGGGGCTTGAAGTTAAAAGGCTCTCCACTCTCCTGACTGCCAGAGCCCTCATGGCCAATCCATCGCAGAGGTTTCAGAAGTTACGTCTCCGGTGAGCCTTCTCATCTTGGGAAAACACCAGGAAGAGTTGGTGCACCAGGATCTGTTGAACTCTACCTATACTCAGGTGGTACTTGGCCACCCCTGGCTGTCCCTGCATAACCCTCTGCTGAATTGGAAACACTCTTAGGGGGCTTCTGGTTGGAAGGCGGCGGTACCTTTTCTGGTCTGGACCAACCACAGGAACCTGGAGTATATTCAGGGCTTGTTCCCACTGCAGCCTCAGATTTCTGTTCTTGGTTGACAGAATTGGAACCCAACATGGTCTTCTGCTTTTGTAGCCCATCCGCCTCGAGGTGTTGTCCATCCGCCTCAACGTGTTGTGCATTTTGAGATGTTATTCTGCTCACTACAACAGAACATAGTGGTTATCTGAGTTACCGTAGCCTTTCTGTCAGTTCGAAGCAGTCTGGCAATTCTCTGTTGACATCTCTCATCAACAAGGCAATTCTGTCTGCAGAACTGCCGCTCACTGTATGTTTTTATTTTTACATCATTCTAGAATAAACTCTACAGACGTTTGTGCATGGAAATCCCAGGAGATCAGCAGTTACAGAAATACTCAAAATTCAGTGTCAACTGTCCAATATCTCAGTGATGCTGATGAAGGTTGTTGCTGAATTCGAGGATCTTTCTGTAATACGTTGATTGATTATGGTGATGGAAAGTGGAGTTGGTCACAACAGTGACAGATGTTGAGAAACAGATCGATTATATGGAGTCTTCGGAAAGGGAATTTTCTGCTAATCCACCCGTGTCCAAAACAGACTTGGAATGAATTTTGGAAAAACTGGAATATTTCAAAAATATGAGCCAAAGGAATAACATACGGATTGTTGGAATTCCTGAGCATGAAGAAGGCAGAGATATGGTGAAATTCCTTGACGAGCTCATCCCGAGTCTGCTTGACATAACATGGCCATAAACTGAAAATTGAGCGGGCTCACATAATCCCGGCTCGCAGATCTGCTGAGGGAGACAGGCCCTGATCAATCCTGGCCAAATTTAGGAGATCATCCGATAAAGATTGCGTGTTGTGCCAGGCGAGGAGCAAAGGAAAGCTTTTTTGGAAGAATCATAATATTTTCTTGTTCCCATACTTTGCGTATTCAAGAAGAGGGAAAGGCGATCGGTTGTAAGGAATGTAAGAAACTCTTGCATCAACTCTTGCATCGCTTTTGCATTGATGTTTCCAGACAGACTGAGAATAGAAATGAAGGACGGCAGCAAAGTATTTACATGTCCCAAACAGGCTCTCTCCTTCATAAATACATTGGAACAAGTAAGCTATTTGATGTTTCTTATATTAGTGGACTGACTTGCTGTTCAGTAACTCGATTGTGTGAGGAAGCTGGGCACCATTTTTGTTTCTTTTTCTGTTGGCTCCACCTAGTGGCTGGAGTTTGTTTTGTGGCATGACACTTCTCCTTCAAGCAACTTTTGCATTAACGGAAGATAATTTTTACATTGAAGTTCCTGGCCAGATTGAGAATGGACACTATGGTGTCATACTGTGTATTATCTCAATCGCTTTGGCTCAATTCTTTAATGCTAATTGTTTTTTTTTTTTAAACCATAAGTTCAAATCTCCAAACAATTATTTTCTTGTTCACAGCAGATTTGAATTTATTATTCATTTAAGCAAATTGCATGTGTTTTGGCACATGTGTGCAAAAGAGTAAGTTCAATCATCAACAATTTGCACAATAACTAAAGGCACACAGCTTGCTGGTCAAAACTAATGAGTTGATTCCCAGTGAAATTGTAACTCTACACAACTTCTAAACATTATATCATCGTGTGAGCCATCACATACAAAATGATCCATACATGTATATTCCATAAATATATATTATATGGAATGTTTGTGATATCTGCTAAATCTTTGGCCAGACTAACAGGAGTGATAGGATGTCCACCAAGAAGATGGGAACTTGTAGTGTTACGGACTGTGAGGAGGTACAATTTAGTGTTTTTTACAGAACTGCCTCAGGTTTTTCATTGTTGCTGTTTTTTTTGTTTTTTGTTTTTTGCATGGATGTCATTTTGTGGCAATTTTCTGTTCACTATATATGACTTTACGTGTAAGAAATGTTCTTAGATTTTGATCTGCTAGTTTACACATAGCTGTTGTATTGTTGACACATGAGATAAGTCTCAGTGTAATATGACTCAAAGGTCTTTAGCACAAAATAATGTGTAGTTTTTTATATTTTCATGCTCTGTTTTGAAAACAATGAGTAAAAGTATATTGACATTGCATACAATCGGTGTGTTAAAAACAGATGCAAACAATTTCCAAGTAAAATTGTGAAAAATATAGATTCAGATTCAAAGGATAGTATAACACCAAGGAAGAAAAAGGGTTTACGGTTGTTCTCTTATGAGATGCATTGGCTCGCCACTCATTAATCCTACTTCACACTGTCTCTGTATTATATGCTTTCCCTTTTCAACAGAAGAAAGACTTTTATCCACTTTTCAAATATCAGCCATTGCAAACTGAACCCACTGTCAGACTAAACCTCTTTATTAACACTTCACTATAGTAAAGTCATTTGTTGTCTTTAAAAGGTTTATCGTCCGTGTAACTTAAACCCTTCTAAACACTTTAAAGTGACAATACCAGCTGTGCTTGTATTTAACGCTGTCCTTGTGTTGACGGGCAGGGTGTTGTTCAGAGATGTCCAACAATAAGTGATAATAAAGGGAACTTTTGCATCAGATATACATGACACTAAGGGACCTTTGCTTTGTTAAGTACTAGGTCAGCTTCTGTTATACTATTGGATAACCCTACCATTTGTTGACTCACAGACAACAGCAGGTCCATCAAAGTAATGGACATGGATATTGTTTCATTATAAAAGCTCTTAGGAACGTTCTAAAATCAGCATTTTGAGGCTTGGGAGGTGAGGAATTATCACTGGTAAGTTTTTTTCTTCTTATTACTTTTCCATTTAAAAGAGGCCTATTAGAACATAATGTAAGAGAATAAAAATAATACAATATGCATTATATTCCATACAGTCAACAAAATTAATGACAGCTTGTTGTGATCATATATTTGCGCTGCACACTTGAACTGGTGTCAGGTTGATATTATTCAGATTTGACAGATGTAAGCAGCCATAAAGACTTCACACTTTCATTATTCATATTGTCAGTGATCAGAGACTTTTTATGTGTTAGATTATTTGCTTATACACTTGACATGCTCATTCTCTTGGTACAGGCACTGAAATAATGGCCCGGTTATTGTGGGAAACCGTTTTTCTCTTTCTGACTGTAACTATCAGGGGTAAGCACTTAGTTCTAGGTAATACTACCATGGAAATAATGGGTAAAGTCCTGCGCACCTTTGCAGCTTGCAAATGTTTATTAAACAGCAAAGCTTCTGTCAAGGCCATTAAATTTCTGACACAAATATATTTTTCTGGCATTCAAAAATTTTATAAATATTACAATATATTTAAAATATGTTATATCACATCATATTGTATTACATTATAATACGGTACCCTCTGCATGCCACTGTATTACACACAAATTAAAATATATAGACCTGTTGAGTTTCCACATAAGATATATTTAGCAACAGGTTAACATTTGTAAAACTGTACATTTATTACTGTGTATGTCACACAGTTATTCTTGAAATCATAATCAAGTTAAACCCATCTTACCAAAAATGGAATGGTATATGGGACACTAATGCAACACATTTTCTTGCTGGATTTTATCAGCCTGCTTTACCAAAACTCATTTTAACATCAAACGAATGAATAGTCATCTAAAATGATGGATTAAGGCTATACAAATATACGTATATAGAGTATATATAATATGTACTCTTTATTTAAATGTCAGTTGTTCTTTTTATTGATTAGACACATTCCCACAAAGGATCATTGGGGGTCAAGAGGTCGTGCCCTACTCCATTAAGTACCAGGTATCTCTTCAGTATGACAGGAAGCATTTCTGTGGAGGAACTCTCATTCAACCACAATGGGTGGTGTCTGCTGCCCACTGCTGGCGACCGTAAGTACCGACTCCTTTCATCGCCATAGATCAAGCTTTAAAACGAAACTGAATTTGAATAAGGTTTTTTACTTTGAAAATATTTTTTTGATTTGGTTATGCACTGTTCAACAGGGCCAGTGTGATTCAGGCAGTGTTGAGTGAGCATAGCCTTGCTGTAGAAGAGAAATTCGAGCAAGTATTAAACGTGTCCAGAATCTACACGCATTATGCATACAACCCAAGGACTTTTAACAATGACATTATGCTAATTAAGGTAAGGTATATGGACAAATCTCACGTCTTCGTGACAGACCCATACAGGCCGAAAGCATTCGCGTTCTTGCGTTTACAAAAGCTAGATAGCCCGACTGTCCTGTTCTGTACGCATTTTCAGCGCATGTGCCTGCCGTCTAAAAAAATCACAAAGCAGTCGTACTGTAGTGCGCATGCGTCGAACGCATTCCTATTCGCTCCTGGTCTAGGGAGTATACTTTGAAAGTCAACACAGTCGACCGAGCGCTATTTGATATGTATTGTGCAAAAAACAAAGTATACCTGGGCCATAAAGGTCAAAGTATTCGTGTTCGGTTCGTTCGTGGTCAAAAGAGAATAATTTGAAAGGAGAGCACTTGATTGTGTGCAAAATGATTTGCCAGGCACCAAAAAAATTCTTAGTGAATTGACTGAAATCTTAGAAAGCTTTTAGAAAAGTGTAGACAAATCTGAATATATTTGTTATTAACTTTGAGTAAATTCCTTTTAGGTTCAGCATTTAAGAAACATTAAATTCCTCTATTCATTATTTGCTACTCGAAATGTAGCTACTAGACAAAATATACACCAATATTCTTAGTGGTGAAATGTGTAATTGTGTGCGGTCACATATACCTGTGCACTGCGAAACGGGCAAAATACAGTCATCTCAATGGTAAACTGCGCTATCTTTAATTTTGGACAAAGAGGGTGAAGAATTCTGTCTGACCAATGGAAGATAGGCAGCGGGGAAGTATGTGTTTTGGAAACCTCTTTGGTAACAGACACTACTAGAGCTTGTTAAGGCAATGTGTTATACTTACCAGTGTAAGTATAGGAGACTTGAGTCTGGGCTCTTTTGACCTGGGCTGGTAAGCAACCACCTAGCAACCACTCAAAATACTCTAGCAACAGCATAGCAATGCCCTGGCTTCCACCCGCAACACCATAGCATTGTAGCGATGGGTTTCGCATTAGAAAGCACATTTTAGAAAAAGCTGATTGTAAATGTTATTTCTACAGTTCTGTGTGGTGTCGCTAGTAGTATATAAATTATTCACCACACATTCCTTATTTTCCCCAGCTGAATGTTCCAGTCCAGCTTAACGGATATGTTCAGCCGGCACCCCTTCCAAATGCAGACACTTCTACCCTCGCAGGAGGAACCAGCTGCACCGTGAGCGGATGGGGAGTGACACGAATATACAGCTCCTATCTGTCACCAGTTTTGCGTGCCGTGGATGTGGACATCATCCCCAACTGCCAGTACTTCTACAACTATAGAGTCAATGACAACATGATCTGTGCTGGCTCTCGCTTCGGAGGAAAAGACTCCTGCCAGGTAATCAGTGGCCAAACAAAGGCTTGTTAAAGTTGAAGTGTGTAATTTCTGCAACTTGAGTTTTACCAAACGGAATCACAAACATATAGAAGCCATGCGTTACAGTTGTTCTTCTGCCTTATTTTCTCGAGATCATGATTAGAAAACAAGCCATAACTGGGAATGAGGGCGTAGTCAACCGTCAACAATGGAGGGAGATGTTAGATGTACTTCGATATGGCACAGCTTTTCAGGGCGTTATGTTTGGAACTTAAGTGTTTTAGTTAAAATACTAGGTTTGATATCAATTTTAACTTCTTGTTTTTTATTAAATGCAAACGTGTTACAGACAGTTAAAGAAAGGGAAAACAATTGCAAAGTTTTTACAGCTTTAGAGATAACAGGAATCTCTAGATAAGACTTTTTATGTAAATGCAAAAGGGTAAAGCAAAAAAAAGCTTAGAACTCAAAAGATTTTCATTGATATGTTATATGAAAAACTTATCTTATGCAATATATAGTGAGCTCAATATCCTATAAGACTGTACAACAGAAGTTTCCTTCTTTGATTTTTGCAATTACATTTGTATGGAGCCCCTTAAAGGACATGGAGGTAACAGGAGGGAAACCATGGTTTTACTATATTTATACTGTAGTAAACATGCGGTTACTATTATTTTACTACAAATACTTTCGTTAAACTTCAGTAAATCTACTGTAGTTAAACTATGGTTAATTTTCATTAAGCAGTTGAACAGAAGTATTTGTGGTAAAACAATAGTAACCACTAAATTATGATTTGAATTACCATAGTTTTGGTTTTCTTGTATTATTATTATGGCTTCACAGTGAATATCATGGTTAAAATATTTTTTACTGTAGTAAAACCATGGTTAATTTTTTGCGAGGGAACCCAAAATAATTGTGAGGGAATGCAAAACATTTTGTGAGGGAATGCAAACTATTGTTGAAAAAATCACTTCCTGTCATCTAAATGTTTTCCATGTGTTTGTTGACGGGAGTGGTGCAGAAATGACACGCTTCAGCATTAAAGGAACATTCTGGGTTCAATAACAGTTAAGCTCAATCGACAGCATTTGTGGCATAATGTTGATTATTACAAAAAATGTATTTAGTTCTTTAAAAAAATAAAAATAATAATAATTGGGGTTACAGTGAGGCACTTACAATGGAAGTGAATGGGGCCAATTTTTGGAGGGTTTAAAGGCAGAAATTTGAAGCTTATAATTTTATAAAAGCACTAGCAGTAATTCTTCTGTTTAAACATGTATTTTTTGAGCTGTAAAGATCTTGAAATCATAATTTTTTACAGTCGTTTTAGGGTTTTTTGACAATACACTTCACAGCAGTGAAGTTGTAAAATTGGCTAACTTTACACAGAAAAGGTTAGTTAGCATTTTATCACACTAAAATCATGTTAACACACATATTGTACATGTCTTTTTGCTGTACTTTTGAAATAGTAAGTATTTTATTATCATTGATTAAAGTAATCATAGCTGACTGTGAATACTACATTTCTGGCATCTGAAACTGAAAACTATTGATTTTATATGATGATGCATCCAAGCCACTAGGTGTCAGTGTACGTCATAGATGACACAAATACAAAAGTTAATAAGTGCACCTTTCATTTTTGTGGTAATCAATATAATGCCACAAATGCTGTCGATTGAGCTTAACTTGTATTAAACTCGTAATATTCCTGTAAAGATTATGGTATGGCTTCAATGTTTTGAAGCCCAAGAGACTGTGCTGATGGTCTGTCTGCATGTGTTGCTCTCTCACAGGGAGATTCAGGTGGGCCTCTTATTTGTGATGGTAATTTAGAAGGCATTGTGTCGTGGGGGATCAGCTGTGCCCAGGCGTACTATCCTGGTGTCTACACAAAAGTGAGGAACTTCAACCGCTGGATCGACTGGATCATTAACAATGACACTTAAAATACACATTCGCCAGAATGACCATTAAATCTGAATAAAGAAAAGGATGTATTTACCAATGAATCCCACTTACTATCCCCAAGAACTGATTACGTCCATTCTCATTATATTAACCAGAATCACAAAAATCCTATTTTGGACTCATCCAAAAAGCATTAGGTCAACGATAAAATTATAATTGGCCCTATTTTGTTTCTTAATGCACAGTCCTGGTCTTAGTGTGTACGTTTCATCTGTGCATGTTATTTCAAGGAAAACAAAATTGTTTTCATAATCTTGATTAATCATAAATCAAATGTAAAAACTTGCTCTGCTTCTGAAATTATTTTCCTTTTCGGCTGATGTCACGGATCCCTCTTACTTTTCAACCCCTGCTGTCCAACCACCTGGCTTCGTTCTGGTTACGCCCACTTTTCATGATCCAATCAATTCATGCTAAAATCAGGTCCCGCTCAACAATTTTTCTAGTTTAACATTCTGTTTCACTCAAAATAGCTTCCAACAATCAGTAGAAGACATAATAAAATGCATGTATGTTTTAAGCGCATATTCATTTTATTTGTCATTACTAATTCATATTGATGCATATACATCTTTGGAATGTTTTTTTTATTTTTATGGAAATAATTTTCTAAATGCTGGCCATATGCTGCAGTATCCAAAGACCTAAATTGTATCACAGCATTAAAGAAGATGGACCATGTCAATGCGATTGATGGAAATGCATAAAGTTTACAACAAGCTGTTACTTGAAGTGTTTTTATTGACTCTGAACTCTGAACTAAGCAAACACAGCAATCTTTACTTTAACCTTCATGTTAGAAATCCATGCATTCCCATGAAATATTTTCTAATGTTTTCCAAATGTTTTATTCATTAATTTGAGTGAGCTTTAATGATTGACAAAGCCTGGTTATACACTACTCAGTGCTATTTACCCCAAGTATCATTCCAAGTAACATTAACATTATGTGAGCTCTATGCATTATGTGAGCTCTATGCATTATGTGAGCTCTATGCATTATCTGAGCGCTATGCATTATTTCCTTCATTATTGTTGATGTGCTGAGGTCACACATTTATCATCAAAAAGTTGACACTGTTTCATTGAATATCTCTTCACAATAATCATTACTCCACAGGAAGTGTCATATTGCCATTGCATCACTGATGCCCTCCTCTTTCACTCTAACTCACAAAAACACACACACATTAACTTGTGACTTGAAGCCATGTCGTGCCTAGCAGTTGAAACAGAGTCTCTAGTCAGCTGCATTATGAACCCACAAGCACTTATTCAGAAATCTCAGGAGGCCAAAACTCTGGCATTCTGTCCATACAGCAAATTCAGAGTGGGAGCAGCTGTTGAAACAAGCGATGGAACCATCTTTACAGGTGAGGACATTCTTGAACTACTCTTAACTGTTACTGGAAAAAGAAACTGGAAAATGTTTGATATTTACAAGCACAGTATTAACCATTGCTGAAGTACTGTAATGTCATATTGCGCTTATTACACAGCTATTTCATATATGAAGTTGACTCCATCTGAAGCTATTTTAAACTGAATTTTGCAAATATTATCATGCATTCAAAATGTATGGCTTCCTATTGTGAGACCACATGGAATATACTTTTAAAATGCTTATAGCATGTCACACTGCAGGTCTATTTACTGTAAAATTAACTAGTGAAAGTGAAAACATTTTTTTTTTTAAATAACAAAAACAACTTGAAAAAACTGTTAATACATCTAAAATACTTCTAAAATGCAAATACACTTTTGTCTTATACAATGATAAATAGATACAAATCATTCATATTACATGCAAACGTGCCAGGGGCAAACCAAACAAATCATATTTATACAGACTATAAAAGTACAAAAATATAATAAAAGAAACACAATTAATTGGAGATAACAAGAATGTCCAGATAAGATTTTTAGGTTAATCCCAAATAAAAAACGGGGGCTTAGAACTCAAAACTAACATTTGACATGAAAAACGTTGCTAACGAAATTAATTGGTTCCCCATCTGAACTCTACACGAGCTCAAAAATCTTTTTTTTTTTTGTTTGCATTATGCAAAAATAATTATTGCATTTTTGCATGATTTATTTTTTTTGCATTATGATTTATGAGCCATTATAATCCAGTACCTAACTCTATAATTTTACAATATAAATATTCAGATGAAGTGCTTTTTCTTGGTGGTTATAATATGTGATAATGCAAAATTAGATTAAAAATGTATTAATTTGTTAGCTACATAGTCCTTGTGTACAAAGTTCTGTATATTCAACCACAGCTTTCAGCTAGTGTGATTCATTCATAAATTCAGTCACTGTATTGTGAATTCACTGTGAGTCAACAATGACAAACTGTACATTTGGAAATAGTAGAATTTTTGGAAATACTGTTGTGGCTTACGGACAACAAAAAACACAAAATTGCAAAATAATTTTTGTAATACACAATTAATGAATAGGCTAATTGGGAAACTGAACATCCATATTTATTAATCTTGCACATTTAAAAACATTTTTGTCATGGTTCATCCGTTGATGTACTCTTAACAGGTTGTAACATAGAGAATGCATGCTACAGTCTTGGCATGTGCGCTGAGAGGACTGCTATCTGCAAAGCTGTGTCTGAGGGACACACTGTCTTCAAAGCCATCGCAATTGCCAGGTATTTTGATAATTTGCTTAAGATAAATATTCATATGAAGTTAATACTGTAAAATAAAATTCCTCTACAATCTCTTTTGTGCAGTGACCTTGAGGATCGGTTTATTTCTCCATGTGGTGCTTGTAGGCAGGTCATGAGAGAAGTTAGTTCTTTTAACATTACAGTAAATATTCATTATTACGATTATAGTGTATTAAACAAATATAGTCACACTGTCAGGATATAGTCATTTTGTCTGACAGGACCATGCACCCTATACTCCCATGTCTGTCTTGTGCTTCGTTGTCGGTTTTTGTGTTCAGGTTGGGCTGAGGTTCGGTCACTTCAGTCTGAGATTTCGGGTTTGGGTGTGGCCGATCTCTCGCACAGGTGTCCTGTCTTGTTTTTGTCGTCTATTGCGTGCATCGGGTGTTGTTTGGTTGTCATGGGTGTATATTGACTCACTGTATAGCCTACTCAGGTTTTGTTTAGTGTGAGAATGCGTGGCATTGCTTTGTTTGGCTTTGCTACACATCCTCTCGTCTTGTTTGACGGTTGGCCTGGACGTATATTGCCTTATTGTCTTCTTAGTGATGTACGCCCATGCCATTCGGGTGTTTTGTTTTGTTGTCTTGTGAGAGCGCAACGCGAGGCGCACCCGTGTTTGCGAAAAACAGACATAAACCATTGACGCGAGTGCATGCTGCCAAGATGACATAAGCGCCATGCACCCACATCAATAAAAGACAGACATGGAGCATGAGTGTCCGGATCCCGACACTGACCGAAACCGCGCGCTCACACAAAGACAGACAACAAAACACAAGACAGACATGCGACGATAATGCCACAGTCCTATCAGACAAAAACCCAGAGTGACAACACAGTGACACATACATGTAAGATGACAGCATGTTAATATCATCTACCCTTCCTTTGCAGTTTGGCTTAAACTGGGATGTTTACCTGTCAAAGACTGATGGGTCCTTCAAACGGCTGACTGTGGAAATGTTACTTCCATATTCGTTTGACCCTGATGACCTGAGGGGAAAGGGAATTCATTAAACCTGTGGCAATTAGAAGCTGTAAAGATGAGATTATAGGCCATATTACAACCTCAGTGTGAGCTGGATAGATATATAGATAGATCATTGCATAAGATAATATAATATTAAAACAAGTGGTATTTATTTTCAGGAAATATATCACTAAAATCATTTTGGGTTCAATTGTTTAAGAGTCTTCAAAAAAAATCACTCAGATAAGTTAGGTTTGAGAAAAGGCCTGGCAAAATTTCTATGCTGATGCCAGTTGGTTTGATATTTTGATATCTAATGCAATGGATACTTTAAGTGTAGCTTATATGTCCAAATAATGTACGTTTTGGAGGCACTGTAGATAGATTAATTGTGTACAATTAGCTTTAAACATGCCGTCACAATAACATCCTTCTGTTTACTGTGGCTTTATTTTCAAGAGAAAAATATGAAAATGTTGACTCATAAATTATAATAATCCTGTTCTGAGTTGTTGTGTGATCATTCATTTGGTGCCTACAGCAGTGCTGGGGAGTAACTAACTAAATATAGTTATTTATTTAACTATATTTAGTTGAATGACTATACATTTAGAATCAGAATCAGCTTTATTGCCAAGTATGCTTACACATACAAGGAATTTGTCTTGGTGACAGGAGCTTCCAGCGCACAAACAAGACAGAGATAATAATATGATTTTTAATAAAAAGTGAATAGAAAATAAAGTATAAATAGAAATGCACCATAGGACTAATATATAGGCTATATGTACAATATGCAAATCTTTTATATAGGGAATGTAATGGCAGAAAATGTATGGTATGTTGGATAAATATAAAAACACGAAGTTGTATATTGCACATAATTATTGCTCAATGGGGCAGTTTTAACAGTTCATGAGATGGATAGCCTGAGGGGAAAAAACTGTTCCTGTGCCTGACGGTTCTGATGCTCAGTGCTCTGTAGCGTTGGCCAGAAGGCAACAGTTCATAGAGGTAATGGGCTGGATGAGTGGGGTCCAGAGTGATTTTTACAGCCTTTTCCTCAATCTGGAAGTGTACAGTTCTTGAAGGGAGGGCAGGGGGCAACCAATAATCCACTCAGCAGTCCAAACTGTCCTTTGTAGTCGTCTGATGTCCATTTTCATTGCTGAACCAAACCAGACAGTTACTGAAGTGCAGAGGACAGAATCAATGACTGCCTGGTGGAACTGTATCAGCAGCACCTTTGTTACATTGTATTGTGTGAATCAGTGAATCTATTCTTTGGAATGTTCATCTAAATGAACCAATTAAAATAAAAAATTAAATTATATTTGTCATTAGGAACTCTTTAGTTTAAATACTTAATTGATACTGTTTGCCACTATATTTCTTCTCAGTTATATAAAATAAGGGGTTTCTAGTTCTCTTACGAGAGGTTCTCTCGTATTGCGTAAGCTAGCTTATGCTACGGGAAAGATTCATCTTTTCTGAGATATTGAAGCCAAAAAATTATCCTTAATTTTGTATCCATTGTCAACGCAGTCGCGGCAGCTGCAGCCCTTGAGCGGGCTAGCTAGCGAGCTCATAGGTTGCTCTGCGGCAACTGCTGCAGCCTATAGACGAGCTTGGGCTGAACTCGCGATCCAATGAGAGGCGTCCGCGCACTCACTGCATCAAAGCCCGCCAAAATGGGCGTGACTAGAGTGCATATAAGCGTAGTTCAGTAGGCTGGAACCCTGATTTTCATCTCTTCAGCGAAGCTCTTCGCATCTCTGAACAAGAAGCCGCGTCGCCGTTCGAGGGGCATCAAGCAAGCGTGGACAGCGTCGAAGAAGCCAGCCGTCTTCGCCACCTTCAGCCGTCCTGCGAGCTACGCCATCCGGCGACGTATCCTTTTAAAGCAAGCTAGTTCTTAAGAACTTCACAAAAGAGTACGAGCGTCTTTTTAAAGATGCCTCGCTCCACTTGCGCCTCATGCGCGCCCCTCTCAGCACCGGAGACCGCCACATCATCTGCGCCTCTGCCTGGGACTGGGGCATGCAGAGCTCGCCCTCGCTGAAGGCGGATGCGATCTCTGCGAGGAGCTGCCGATGTGGACCCTGCGGGCTCGACTCGAGCGCTCAGGACCGAAGCCGCCGTGCCGCCTTCTATTCAGCCGCGCAGAAAAAGCGCCGCTCTCAAAGGCTGCCGGAACCAGTGGTAGAAGCGATTGCCTCGCCGGAGCCCATCCCTCGAGCATCGCCTTCACCCTCCCCGCCCACCGGGACGCGCAGTTGCCGCCGGCGGCTGCTCTGCTGCCATCTCGACGGACGAAGCGTGTTCCATCATGGCTTCGGACAATGAGGAGTGGTCAGGCTCACACGCCTCCTCCTCGGCCCAGGAATCCAGCAGGACCCGCGCCGAGTCGAGGGGAACTAACACGCCTCCTCACACAGGCCGTCGACCGCCTCGGGCTCAGTGGTCACCGCCCCTGAGCAGGCACCCAACGGACTCGATGGCTGCTTTCTTCAGAGCCGCCGCCCAGCAGCACCGCTACCGGGCCGCTCCCTTCCTGCCGAACTCCACGCCGAGCTTTCCAAATCTTTGAGCAGCGCCTTTCTCGGCCAGTGTCCGATCCCACGTCTCCACCTCTCTTGCTTCGGTGGACGGCGCCACCGAGGAGGGCTACGCTTCCATCCCTCCGGTCGAGGATGCGGTAGCAGCACACCTTTGCCCGCCCTCCGCGAGATGGCGGTCTAAACCAGTGCTCCCGTCTAAGGCCTGCAGAACAACTTCATTTACCCCAATCGGGAAGTAACTCACAGAACAGCCTGTCTCTGCGAGCAGTCATGCATAAACACACTAAGCGCGCTCACACATTCTGTTCAGCTCGCTGTGTACGGCAATCAGGGCGATTTGGCCATTCACCCTCTAACATTACGCTTCAAAGCGTGGGAAGATATTCCAGGGATATCCGAATGGGTGTTAAGCACAATAAAACAGGGCTATTTGCTACAGTTCGATCGCCGCCCTCCTCGCCTCAGAGCGTGCTCGAAACTACTGTGAACACGGAAGCAGCATGCATGCTTCGCTCAGAAATAGCAAACCTTCTGTGCAAAAGGGCCATAGAGAGAGTGCCGCCTCTGAGCGAAGTCGGGTTTTACAGCCGCTATTTTCTTGTCCCCAAGAAAGACGGCGGCCTCAGACCAATATTAGATCTCAGGGTTTTGAACAAAGCGCTTGCAAAAAGACCGCTCAAAATGCTTACAACCAGCAAACTCCTCACGCGATGTGCGCCAGGGGACTGGTTTATTTCTCTCGATCTGAAAGATGCATACTTTCAGATTCAGATAAATCCCCGCCACAGGCCATTCTTGAGATTCGCCTCGACGGCCAGGTTTATCAATACACCGCCCTTCCGCTCGCCTGTCCTTAGCACCCTGCACTTTCACGGCGCATGGATGCTGGCGCCGCACTCCCCGCGGAGTCAGGGTTTGCGAATTCTGAACTATTTGGACGATTGGCTGATTTTGGCACAATCACATACGGAGCTCCTGTCTCACAGGACAGTTCTCCTCAGTCATCTGAACAGTTTGGGCCTTGCAGTCAATTGGACCAAGAGCTCACTACAGCCCAGTCAGGCAATTTCCTTCCTTGGAATAGAACTAGACTCAGTGGCAATGACGGCTCGCTTATCTACACAGCCAGCCGTGTTCAGCTGACTAGCCGCGTCCTTTCAGATGAACAGCCTCACACCTCTGAAAAAATTTCAGAGAGTGCTAGGTTACATGGCCTCAGCCGCAGCAGTACTTCAGCTGGGTTTACTGCGCATGCTCGCTTCAGCATTGGCTAAACACCCGCGCCTCGCCGGGCTTGGGCCACAGGCCGCCAGCCGATCAGAGTGACTCAGACCTGTATCTCAGCTCTGCAGCCCTGACAGTGGCCGAATGGTACCAGCGGGAGTGACGATGGGAGCTGTATCTCGCCGAAAAGTCATTTCGACAGACGCGCCCAACACGGGTTGGGGCCGGTCTCGCGAGGGCTCTCCGGTTTTTGGCCTATGGTCAGTTCAGGAAAAGCTCCTTCACATAAATTGTCTGGAAATGATAGCGGTCGAGCACGCCGCGGCGCTTCCTCCCGGTCATTCAGGGTCACCACGCCCTGGTCCGCTCGACAACAGATCTGTGGTATCCTATCTAAACCGCCAGGGCGGTGTCAGATCCAGGAACCTCTTCCATCTGACCTAAACGCATACTGAGTTGGTCCCAGTGCCACCTGCGCCGCTGAGGGCGACGCGACGTGCCAGGCCACCTGAACGACGGCCCAGACAGACTGTCCAGAGACAATATTCCCCAGGGAATGGTCCCTGCACGCCAAACAGTCCAGACGCTATGGCGCATATTCGCAGAGCAGAGATAGACCTCTTTAAGGCCAGAAGAGAACTCTCACTGCCCAATATTTTTCTCGAAAGCTGAGGACGCACTGGCCCAGGACTGGCCCAACCGCCTGCTTTACGCCTTCCCTCCCGCCTCGCTATTGCCACAGGTAATGCAGAGGATCAGGGAACGCGCCACTCGGTGCTCCTCATAGCCCCGCTGGGAGAATCAAACATGGTTCCCGGAGCTTATGCAGCTGTCACTGACAGCCCCGTGGCCCATCCCAGTGAGAGCAGATCTCCTCTCGCAAGCTCAGCGCACGATCTGGCATCCCCACCCAGAGCGCTGGGCGCTACACGCGGGTGATCAACGACTACCCGCCGCTTTGCCAGAAGGAGTAATAAACACCATCATACACGCTTAGAGCCCCTCCACGAGAAGACTCTATGCGCCAAAATGGTCTGTGTTTTCAAAATGGTGCACCGACAGAGACCTGGACTCACGGACATGTGGGTATCGCCGCTGCTCGTGATTTTACAAGAGCTGCTGGATAAGGGCAGATCCCCATCCACGCCAAAGTGATGCGTGGCGGCCGCCGCGGCGCTCGCTGAACCCCTGCACGGCCAGTCACAGGGTAAAAACGAGCTGGTCATCCGCTTCCTCAGGGGAGCTAGAAGGATGAACCCTCCGCGTCCCCCATCGGTTCCTATCTGGGATCTTTCTATAGTTCTCGAAGCTATGAAAGCCCCTCCTTCGAACCGCTTCAATCCGTGGATGTGAAACACCTCTCACTTAAAACCGTTTTTCTAACTGCCCTATCATCAGTTAAACGGGTGGGAGATCTTCACGCGCTGTCTGTTAGCGCTGCGTGTCTTGAGTTTGGACCAAGTGACTCCAAGGTCATTTTAAAGCCTAGACACGGCTATGTCCCCAAGGTGATCGGTACTCTTTCAGAGCACAGATCATTTCCTTGTCGGCGCTTACCAGCATCTGATAGCGAACGCAACGCCAATCTCCTTTGCCCAGTCAGAGCACTGAGATTGTATACTGCGCGCCCGCGATCTTTCAGACGCTCTGAGCAGCTTTTCGCTTCGCTTGAGGGCGCACCAAAGGTCTCGCCACCAAACAGACACTGTCCAGATGGATAGTGGATGCTATTGCTGCCGCAGCACGGCCAAAAGACCTACCATGCCCGCTAGGCATTAGGGCTCACTCCACTAGAGGCATGGCCTCCTCGCGGGCATGGTCCAGCTGGATTTCCATTCACGACATATGTGTGGCAGCTGGCTGGGCTTCCCTCCACCTTTGTCAGATTTTACAATCTGGAAGTACCCGCCTGCAGGCTAAACTACTAGTGGTTTATCACGCTACAGCTCCCTGGTGAGCTGCATTAATGGGACACATTCCACACAGACCGGCACCGCCGCTCTGTCTATGTGCTTATGTACTACACACACACTGGCCCGCGACTCTTGCCGGCCAAATATTAATTCCCCACTCACAAGGGCTCCCCGGTCCCCCTTAATTCCCTGGGGCTCATGCAGTGGATGCTTGAGCACGACGGCGCTGACAAAGGGTTCCCGTGAAGCGTAGTTAGCTTACGTAATACGAGAGAACCTCTCAGAAGAGAACGAATCGGTTACTAACGTAACCTCGGTCTCTCTAGATGAGGGAACGAGTATTGGCGTAATCGGCCGTGTTCACGCCACGTAGCGCATTTTTCGCTTCATTCAATGAAAACCAGGGTTCCAGCCTACTAACTACGCTTATATGCACTCTAGTCACGCCCATTTTGGCGGGCTTTGATGCAGTGAGCGCTGACGCTTCCTCATTGGATGCGAGTTCGCCTAAGCTCGCTCTATAGGCTGCAGCAGTTGCCGCAGAGCAACCTATGAGCTCGCTAGCTAGCCCGGCCAAGGTCTGCAGCCGCCGCGACTGCGCTGACAATGGATACAAAATTAAGGATAATTTTTTGGCTTCATTATCTCAGAAAAGATTAATCTTTCCCGTAGCGTAAGCTAGCTTACGCAATACTCGTTCCCTCATCTAGAGAGAACCGAGGTTACGTTAGTAACCGATTCGTTTTATCAGTTTAGCCCATTTGGACCCTTCATCCATTACAATGGACATCACATGTCAGCCCTTTTTTTTTTCCACTTCTGGAGCATTTCACCTAGTTTAAAGCCTGCAGTCCATGAGATTGGACGTTTGTCATCCAATCAAATCGCAGTAAAGCTCTGCATGTGGTAATTAAAAAAACAAACAAACAAACACTATATTGAAGAGAAGCATGGCAGCAATTCTGTCCAAACACAGAAGTAAGCAACATTTTCTATGGTTTTATTTACATTTTTTTATATGTTTGCCAGTATTTCATAGTTTGTCTGTAAAATAGAAGGATTTAACTTATTAAAGTTAAAAATCATTTGTAGAATTGCAATTGTTAAATCAGGATTTTGTCAAATGTGTCTGTCCATTAGAATGTACAGTGGGTTCAAACACCTGTTTCTGAAAGCACATGTCCAATAATGCTGATTGAAATTTCTTATATAAAAAAACAATCTATATCACAGTACTAATACATTTTTGAACATTTTTTAACTATTTAATAGGCAGAATATACAGTTCTTGAAGTGCTTGAACATATAGCTGATGGAAATATCTGAGATGTTGACTTTATGTGGAGTGATGAGGAAGATGAAGATGGAAATGCAGATGATGCTAGATCTCCAACAAATTGAAAATTAGGGATAGTTAGTTAGTTAAGACATTAATATTTTTTATAGGTTTTATATTAAATAAATTACAATATAAAACTTGTATGGAGTTGTTTGTAAGGGACAGTTTTTGGTAATAATTTCAGGGGAGGACAGAGATGAGCCACTACCAGTACCAGTAGTAGGGGAAGAAATTGAGATTGAGGCAGAGGAAAGTCAGAATCAAGAAGACAGAGAAGATTATGAGCATGAGGCGGATGTAGAACAAGTACTTGGTGATGATCCTTTTACAAACATCACACAAAAGAGTGATATTCAGTGGCGTCGTCACAGCCGCTTTACCCCAGTAGAAACAACGTGGGGAAAGCATGTGCGGACTACAGACAAATGGCGCTTTTCCATTACCAGTACCAGCTCGCCTCGGCTTGCCTCGCCTCGACTCGGCTCGCTTTTCGCTCCGTTTTCCATTGCAGACAGTACCGCCACAAATAATACCCGGTCGTCATAGCGACACCGCAGGAAACTGCCGTGACGTAATCTTATACGCGACACACATCCGCTACCCACACACACAGGACAATGGAGGAAATCGAGTGTATGCTGTTTTTGATCCTCGGGATGTGGCTGTTTCTCACAGCAAGAAGACAAACGTTGTTTCATGAGAGGCTGAGGGCAGCAAAACGAAACACTGCTGAAAAAAACAGGAGAGTTTGGGAATTACTACAGAGTTCAGACTACGAGATCTAATCCGGTTGTTCAAAGCCGACGCTAAGAGGTTAAGTTATGCTAACATAGCTAACGTTTGCATATGTGTAAATACTATACTATATGCAAAGTATTTAATCAACTTTGAATACTACACTGGACGGCTGACAGTAGAACAGCAGATCTACAACAAGAAAATATGTCGAGACACGGGTAGTGGTTGAAAACGCTTTTGGTAGACTGAAGGGAAGGTGGCGCTGCCTCATGAAAAGAAATGACTGTGATGTTACAATTGTGAAATCTATGATTCTTACTTGCTGTGCTTTGCATAACCTTTGTGAGAGTCACGGAGAGGACTATGACAATGACTGGGATGCACCTGCAGCAGCAGAGCCTGTGGTGGCAGTGGCACAGGGTGTTGAGGAGGAGGGCAGAGATGTACGAGAGGGACTGATGCGTTATTTTAATTGCTAAATAAATACATTATCATTAAATATGTTGTCTCTGCTGTTTTTCATTAAAGGTTATCACAGTATACAATCTGAAAATACTTGTTCAAACCCTTGTAAAAAAGCAAACCATCAAAAAAAGACACTGTTTGTAATAAGTTTCAAAAAGGTTTTATTTAAACACGCATACAAATAGAAAAAATATAATATTAATATAAATTCACACATCCAACTATATACATATGTTACATGTAGTGCAAACATTTAATTAAAATAAACAAAGGGGTTTCAGTCCAGGGGCGGTGGAACAGCATCCCGCCGGTTCAGTGCCTGGACAAGCTGGCTCAGGGTTCCCAGAAAGGCCTGGTTGAAGGACGACATTGCAGCAATCTCCTCTCTCCTTAAAGCCGCTTCGAAGTTCTCGGGCATGTGCTGCATCATCGAGTGCCATCTGTAAATGGCGCTCCCGCTGTGCCATAATAATAGTTTTGTAGGCTATATCTGCGCAAACTATTTAAAAATGGCGGAGTTATTCTGGATACTCCGCCTGGCGCGCAATGATGACGCAGTGAATAGTGACGATTCTCTCTGACCAATCAGCAGTCGGCATTGTTTTTACGTCACATTTTAGTATCGCCTCAGCCCGCTCAGAACCTCGCCGAGGTGGTACGAAAAAAGTACCCAAAGCAGGTACAGGTACAACTTTTACACAGTGGAAAACCAAACAAAGTCGAGTCGAGTTGAGCCGAGGCGAACTGGTACTGTGTAGTGGAAAAGCGCCAAAAGAGTGGAGACTCTGGTCCACCTGAGGGTGGAGAAGTGATCGAGGATCATGCGACGGTGTATCGGAGAACCGGCGAGTAGGTTTTTTTTTTCATCTCTCTCTCTCTCTCTCTCTCTCTCTCTCACTGCCGCTCTGCATTGGCCTCGTCCCTCTCGTTTAAATTTTACAGTGTTTTTTGGAGGGGTACTACACTGTTACAGGAAGTACGCCTCCATTTTAATTATTTCTGTTGCCCTCCCCTTTTCCCCTCCACCAAACCAAAACCAACCGAAAAGGGAGTCCTTCCATGAGTGCACAGATAGTAGGCTAAGTATTACAGCATTCAAGGCCAGACTAAGACTGATTGAAAATAAGGCATGTTTTTAAGACAATTTATATTATTTGAGTTTTTATGTATTTCCCTTTATTCTCAATAGTCATTCTCATTACTGGAATAAATTTAAATAATATACTATTATTCTTTTTCACTTAACTTTGATGAGAATGAAAAAATCTATGAAAAATAATGTCACAGTGCAAAAAAAAATCTTTAGCATTCCCAAAAACAGGCTTAGATTTTCTTAATGTGAAGTATAAATTCTTATTTTATCCTTTTGATGTTAGGGTGAAATGTGCCCTTGAAGTGTTCTTTACACTGTTCGTTTTACATTCAGCTTTATGCATTTGGCAGACGCTTTTATCCAAAGTGACTTACAGAGCCCTTATTACAGGGACAAATCCCCGGAGCAACCTGGAGTTAAGCGCCTTGCTAAAGGACACAATGGTGGTGGCTGTGAGGATCGAACCAGCGACCTTCTGATTACAAGTTGTGTGCTTTAGCCTACTACACCACCACCACTGGTCGTCAGATTCACCTATATAGAAACTAAAAAAAAAACATTCGGTACAAGAACTCTGGCTGAGATGATAACCCTTATTTGACACATTTAAGTACTAATTATTTCTCCAGTGCCCCAGTGCACGGGTTGCCGCTAACATGCTTCATATCAGCCGATGGGGCAAGTGTGTTCATTAGATAAAATGATCGACTGGCTGCTGTGTCAGTCTGCAGTGGTACTTCTGAAGGGTCGTGGATCCATTGGGAGCTTGGTGGAAGCTGAACTTCAGTGATCCTTCCTCACCAACATAGACCTGGAAGAGCTCCGTTCTGCAGTGTAGTTTCCTCATATGTGGAAAAGCTCAGTGGCAGTCTCTGCTTATGCACAATACTGAACTAGTGTGTGTTTTCTGTAGAATCAAGCACAGCTGATTACCAGGTGAATAATTTTACCAAGCTGTTCCTTTGATTTCTTAATATAGACATTGAAAGCACTTTAATTTCAGTGAAATTATGTATTTGCACTTTTTCACCATAAATAAGAATGACACTTTACCACATCATTTAAACTTATCAATATAATAAGTATATTAATAGGAGCAATAAAACAATCCAAACTAGTTGATATAGAACTCATGTTACAAAACAATGAATAGCCTGTTAACATTTAAAAGCCTTTGCATAATGTAATGCATTATTATACACAGTATATCACCATGCAGGATCATCAAGGTTATGGAGCATGTCAGAATGCATGTTTAAATAAATAATAATTCTGGAATAAAAATTAATTATCCAATAAACAAAAGATAAACATGAAACACAGTTAGTAACCCATTTTACTTTGGTAATTGAACATATTTCCAATTGAATCCCGATATTCAAGAAATGTATTTGATTATGATAAATGTTTGGAGGGAAGGTGTTGGAAAGTAAGAGGTATTTTCAATGGAGAAAAAAAAAAAGTAATTTCAGAGGCAGAGCAAGTTATTTCATTTCGATACCAACTTACATTAAAAAAGTACATAGGATGAATTTTGATTTCATATGGATATATATATATGTGTGTGTGTGTGTGTGTGTGTGTGTGTGTGTGTGTGTGTGTGTGTGTGTGTGTCTGGGCCTGTGTGCAAGGAATCACTCTGAGAGCAGGTGGACGGTCACTCAACGTTTCTCTTTTATTGGACCAGCATGGGACAAACAACCAAAGGCAGGTAAAATACAGTGGCTCAATGTTGCTCAGTCAACATCAGTGAGACATATGAGGCTCTGCTCCTTATCACACAACTTTACATTTTGAAAGTGATTATATAATGGTTAGAAATACACAAATAAAATAAGCATTAAAAAATAAAATACAAAAATGTGCATCTTTCATTTCCTCATTACTATTAAAGCAATATAAAGTGCATCTGGAAAGTATTCACAGCGCTTCACTTTTTCCACATTTTGTTATGTTACAGCCATTCCAAAATGGATTAAATTTTACAAACAATACCCCATAATGATAACGTGAAAGAAGTTTTTTGAAATCTTTGCAAATTTATTCAAATTAAAGAGACTTTTAGGAAAATAATGAATTTAATCAATTTTGGAATATGGCCGTATCAACAAAATGTGGAAAAAGTGAAGCGCTGTGAATACTTTCCGGATGCACCGTAGAAACACATTCTAATACAAGGCATCATAACACAGTGAAAGAACATTTTATATGTAATGTTTGTATAAAAGGAATATAGAAGAGGAAAATACAACCTCGATTAAATTTGGAATTTCTATCACAGAACATGTATATAACTTCATAAAAACACATTCCTGGGACAAACAACCAAAGGCTGGTAACATATGGTGGCTCAATGTTGCTCAGTCATCTTTAAAATGAAATAAACAGACTTTCAGTTAACAAGCAAGCTAAATACACACATTCACAGTCTCAGTTTACTTTCTGCAAATATTACACGTTTGACCCGACAGTCTGACAGGATCAGAATGATAACAGATGAATCAGATACATTCTTGAGTGACTGACTTATACATCCAACTTGTGTCTGCAGATGAACATGATTCATTTTTATAACAGAGCAATCTTCAGAGCAACTTACCAACAGTGAGAGATATGAGGCTCTAACAACCAATGGTGAGATGTCCCAATCTTAGCAAGAATTTAACAGTAATTTGGAACACTGATTTATATACAAATAAATTATGCAATTAATTGCAATACCCCCATATCCATGAGAAATCCAAGCTTGCAGTACCACCTGTTTACAGAGGGCAGTAAGTGAATCTTCAGCTGTATGCCAACGCCAGCAGTTTATACAGTGAAGAAAACACTTCAGTAGGCAGACTAATAAACATGCGTTACTTTCTTGCGTTCAAAACACTTGATGGAAATTTGATCTAAGGGATCTCAAGATGTGTTCTAAGTATTAAACTATATTTAACTTGACACAGTGACCTAAAAATTATATGTTTATGACACAATGCACCCGAGACGCTACACAAGCATGTCTGACGCAGGTGAACATTGACGGGTCCTTAAACAAGCCCTCATAATAAACCTTGAACTGAAATGGATTGGTGTGAACTGTATGCCAATGATTGGCTTATGTCCAATAATATGGTAGTAAACAATACATTGTATTCTAAGGCCGCTTTTTGTATTGACTTATCAATGATGAACTCTTCTGCCACAAGAATGTAATGCTTTTTAATTATCTGAATATTTTATATATATATATATATATATATATATATATATATATATATATATATATATATATATATATATATATATATATATTTAAAGATAACTGTATAATTATTTCATCACTATATATTGAATTATTGTTATTTGAGGGGCTTTCTCAGCTATGATTTGTATATGTGATTAAATGTTATTGAGTAATTAAAGTGGGACACCTTGTAATTAATTCGATTAAACATTTGTATCATTGTAAATATAATGTTGCAATATTATAATATTGATATTAGTGGAATGAAATACATTACCCGAAAGACACAGGGATGGGGTGGGAATAAGGAGCACCCCAGGCTTCTATGTACACTGCATACTACATACTCCATTCTAAGTATGAGTAGTGAGGCAGTGTCACTTTGAGTCCAGCCCCTTCTTACGCCACCGGTTAAAGTTCACTTTCCATATCTAAACTAATGCGGTCAGATTAAACTTTTCCTTAAGCATATTTGTGAAACGTTGATTACACTACAACGGACCTTTAAGCGCAATTATTTGTTGCATTGCATTTAACGCCAGTTTCTGCGTGAGTTGTTACATGCGAGAGCTGCAACATGTTTTCTTTGATCAAAATCGCAAATAAAACTCGAGCTGTTTTTGGTGGGTCGCATGTTTGGAAAACATGTGCTTCTCCAAGAGTGATATGCTGTGAATATGTTGACATTGATCAGACAAATGGTACAGCTGTAAGGCGAATGTCCGGGAAAGCTTTGAATGTCCCACCGAGCGCAGAGTTTGTGGCGAGAGTGAGCGGCATTGCGACTATGTGTAAATTACCGTTTCAGAAAACAGCGGACGGTCTGGACGCGGCTTTTGTCGGAGTTCCTATTGACACGGGCACATCCAACCGCCCAGGTGCAAGGTAATGCTTTCACATATACAGATAGGACACAGGAGTTTTTCTAAAATTATGCACAAGTTATAGCCCTACTTCAATACATTTACGTGTGTTTGACATATTCTGCATTTTTAAATATACAAAAAATATGTATTTGTTTTATATGTAATCATAATTATATAATAATATAAAAAAATATATAAAATAATTTAGAATAATAGAAAAATGTCTTAAGGTAAATATTGTAAAAAAAAAAAAATGGCAAAAACAAACAGCTTTCTCAAGAAACTCCTCATTCAAACATTGTTTTGAGGAATGAAGGCTATACAATACTTGATTTTGCCAAAAAGATTTCATACAAAGGTGTACAAAGACAACGGACAACTGTCTCTAACAAGGACAGACAGAGACGTGGAAGTCCAGATGCACAACTAAACAAGAGGATAAGTACATCAGAGTCTCTAGTTTGAGAAATAGACGCCTCGCATGTCCTCCGCTGACAGCTTCATTGAATTCTACCTGCTCAACACCAGTTTCATGTACAACAGTGAAGAGAAGACTCAGGAGGACTTATGGGAAGAATTGCAAAGAGAAAGCCACTTTTGAAACAGAAAAACAAAAAGAAAAGGTTCGAGTGGGTAAAGAAACACAGACATTGGTCAACAGATAATTGGAAAAGAGTGTTATGGATCTTAACCCCATTGAGCTTTTGTGGGCTCAGCTAGAAGGTGCGTGAGAAGTGCCCATCTATGGCAAGTGCTACAGGAAGTGTGGGGTGAAATGTCACCGGAGTATCTGGACAAACTGACAGCTAGAATGACAAGAATCTCCAAAGCTGTCATTGCTGCACATGGAGGAATTTCTTATGAAAACTCTTTGAAGTAGTTTAAGAACATGGTAATTTTTCATGTTATGAATGTCCTGACTATTGTGATCAGTTGAATGCCACTTTGGTGAATAAAAAGTACCAATTTCCATATATAATATACACATATGAAGCTAATGCATTATCCTATGAGGCACACGTCTAAAATTCTGCATATGTTATAGTTTGGAATTTTTTTATTATTATTATTATTATTTTTATTTGATTGTTTAGGGTTTTTCTGACAGCCTCCAGATATCCAGCAAAAAATAATAGCCTACTATTAATAATAATAATAATAATAGTAATAAAAGGTTTATGGCAATTATTATTGTTGGTGTCATTTAGAGAACAATAAACATTAATTTAGTTAAAAAAATATCAACACATTATATGAAGGTAATGCATTCACCTAAGATACAGAGGTCTTAAATTATACAGAAGTTATGTCAATAATTGTACATTTGTGTATAAATATATATATATATATATATATATATATATATATATATATATATATATATATATATATATATATATTTATCTTTTGTGAAATAATAGGGCATAGGCATTGTTTAGGGTTTCTCATTCTGACATATCTGTAATGTACCCATCAAAAATAATAATAATAATAACAAAATCTTTATGGCAATTAAATATTTTTAATAAATTAAATATAATTTACAGCATAAGATACATTTTATAAATATTTGATTAACATATCTGAATAATAATAATAATTCACACATAATAATACAATAAAGCAATACATTTTATTATCATGACAAGATATTACTGTTATATCACATTGGCCACACCTGCAAACATTTTGGAAAAAAAGAAAAGCCCAAAATGTCCTCTTAAAAGAATATACAAATGGATTTCTGGGCTTCAGCACAATAATTACATAAACTCAAATGCAATTCCTGACATCAGTGCTTGTGAAATGCACAATTATAATTGATTGAGATCAGTGGGATAGTTGGATAACATTTACCCCTTCTTCTCTCAATAGGTTTGGTCCTCGTCACATCAGGGCAGAATCCTCTATGTTGAGGGCATATAACAGCTGGACGAGAGCAGCACCATACGAGTCACTGAAGGTGGCAGATATTGGTGACATTAACGTCAACCTCTTTGATCTGAAAGACACCTGCAAAAGAATCCGAGAGGGTTACCGGGAAATTGTAGCCACCGGCTGCATTCCACTTACATTGGGTGGGATGCAGGTTTTAGTTCTATAGCAAGAATTTCTTTTCAGTTCACCAAGCAGAAAACCATTTGTAGATGGGATGGAGTTCAAACTTAATCTGAAATTGTCTTTGATTTCCAGGAGGTGATCATACGATTGCATACCCAATTCTTCAAGCAGTGGCTGAGAGGTTTGTACTTACACAAGAGAACTCCCTCCTGCTTTATATCCTCATAGACAGCTAATTTTATCTGCAGGACTAACCTCAACTTAGTCTGAATTAATTGCTATATCTGCTGTTCAGACATGGACCAGTGGGCCTGATACACGTGGATGCACATGCAGACACTAGTGACATGATACTGGGTGAGAAGATTGGTCATGGGACCCCTTTCAGGCGCTGTGTGGATGAGGGACTGCTGGACTGCAAGAGGGTCGTCCAGATCGGGCTACGGGGGCCGGGTTATTCACCAGATAATTATGAGTGGAGCCGAGCACAGGTATTAAAAACTCCATGTCATATAATGGTGAGGTGTGTAATTTTCTGTATCATTGCAAAACCAAATAAAAATGCAAAATAGTTATATATATAAAGTTTGTCAAGACAAAATATGATGTTGTCCTTGTCCTATGGTCTTGTCTTAAAGTAGTTATAAAAGTTTGAACTGATGGTTATACAGAAATTAGCAAAACAAACAACCACTTTCTAGCAGTCAGACACACTGTCACATAGTCAGACGGATGGATAGATCATCACTATGCTATCATACTTTGATGCTCTGTGCTGGAAACAAAATCTAATTAATTAACTACTAGCTTGACTAACACAACTTAGTTGTGTCTTTTAAAGCATAAAAGCTGGACTTTACAATGCATTTATGCAATATAAATGCAGCATTTTTTAGGAACATAATAGTCCAAGAAAAGTTCCCGACATGGTCTTCTGCTGTTGTAGCCCATCTGCCTCAAGGTTCGACATGTTGTGCATTCTGAGATGCTACAATTGCACAGAGGGGTTACCTGAGTTAGCGTAGCCTTTCGGTCAGCTCAAACCAGTCTGGCCATTCTCCGTTGACCTCTCTCATCAACAAGGCGTTTCGTCCAGTAGATCTGCCGCTCACTAGATGTTTTTTGCTTTTGGCACCATTCTGAGAATCTCTGGAGATGTTGTGTATGAAAATCCCAGAAAATCAGCAGTTAGAGAAATACTTAAACACATTGTAAGGCAGCTTTACAGTGCATACAATCAGGCATATAAGGGCCAAGAGCTTCAGTTAATGTTCACATCAACCATCAGAATGGGGAAAAAAATTGATCCCAGTGATTTGGAGCGTGGCATGATTGTTGGTGCCAGATGGCCTTGTTTGAGTATTTCTGTAACTGCTGATCTCCTGGAATTTACTCCGAATGGGGTGCCAAAAACAAAAAACATCCAGTGAACACCAGTTCTGTGGCTGGAAACCTTGTTGATGAGAAAGGTCAAAAACCCAGAGAAAAAGTTTAAGTCATAAACATTCTTGTTTCCGCTTGAACTTCATAAAACGTTAAATTGTATATAACTCAGCCTTAAAGCTGAAGTATGTTTTTCTGCACCAACAAACACCAAACGCCCCTGTTGTCATTGGTCAAACAAAGAGATTGTCCCATACCCAACTCAGGCAATTTGTTGAGTAACATTGTTAGGGCTGGTCGCTCAAAACATAAAATTTTCATAGCGTAACAGAAACAGTGTTTACAGTAAAAAAAAAAAAAAAACTTGTGAATGGCTTGCTAATACAGTAGTTGTCTGCATATTAAGCTTGGATAGAAGAAAGTATTTGAACACAGAAAAGTTATATACTTCAGCTCAATGAATTAGACACTGCCCCTCTTTAGAAAAACCCCCTCCAAAGACATCCGAGACACCGAACAGTATAGCAGCAATACATCTTCTCATGGTTGTCAAACACAACAGTAGTAAAATAGCGTCTTCAGTTGAGAAATGTTATGAATCTAAATATGACATTAAATTTGAATGATCCGCTTAAACAACTTCACTATAAGAACTCACAAAATGATTGACAGGCAAAAAGCACACCAAAGTCTTCTGATTGGTTGATGAAAGAATGTGCCCGCGGTCACATTTTTGTTTGCTGCATATACAGTCTAATGCTATCATCCATGTGAGATATCTCAGGACAATTATTTCAGTGATTTCTTTCAGGCTGAAGGAACGTTGTCTGTTACTTTTCCATAAAAAAATGCATACAGCACGTTTAAGTCAGAACAGTCTGAAGGTCTGTGTCAAGTTTGGTGAGTGTAGCTTGCTCTAGAGCGAGTTACAGTTGATCATTTTAGTCTTGGTTTAGGGACAATGGAAGAACCCAAACCATGTCTGTAGAATAACCAACATGTGCAAAAATATAATGTTTTAAAAACGCCACAGTGTTTACTTTCTTCAGGAAGTCAAAATAGGAATGGCGTACTAATAGCTGCCTCTGCACACTAAATTGGGTTAAAAAAAGTAATTGAATCACCAAAATTACACACTTCACTATAAAAGTATCTTTAAACCTCTGTGCAAATATTACTGTCTGTATGCTCATGTAAAATACAACATGAAGTCTGACTTTCAAAAGTAGTTTGACAAAATTGCTGTATTTTCGTGCCAATGTGCACTTAGGGTTTCCGTGTAGTGGAGGCTCCGAATGCTGGCACAAATCCCTTGTTCCACTCATGGAGGAGGTTCGGGCACAGATAGGTACTGGACCGGTCTACCTCAGCTTTGACATAGACAGTCTGGATCCTGCATTCGCTCCAGGCACCGGAACACCTGAGATTGCAGGGCTCACTCCCATTCAGGTACAATTTCCTCTACGGGTTAGTCAGGAATGCTCACCCTGCTCGTGGAGATCCACTTTCCTTTCAAATTTAGCTTAAAACTCGAACTAAACACCCTTGAACTTGCTAAGCAATATCTTTCTGTTCTCTTGATGACAAGCATACTTCTGAATATGCAGACATACTTTTCATGAAATTGTGGAATAGAAATGTGGATAGAAATTGGGATGCAGCCAAGATCTCCAAAATCAAGTTTGAACACCCTTCGACTTTGCACCTAAAGTATAATATTAACCTTTGATTGTTATAAAGAGTTGGTTTATAAGCATAAAAGCATAGGTGTGCCTTATTTGAGTGATTAGAAAAGACTCTGTTTTGCTTAAAGATGGGTTTTTACATTTGCTTTCAGGGTCTGGAGATCATTCGAGGTTGTCGGGGTCTTAATCTTGTAGGCTGTGATTTAGTAGAAGTTGCTCCACCTTATGACACCACAGGTACAGTATTAATAGTTATGTACATTGCCATTTATAGTAGAAAAACATGCTTAATGCAGAATATTTGGTTTCTCATACCTTTTTAAACTAATTCTGAGTGTTGTTGTCTACAGGGAACACTGCTTTGACTGGGGCCAACCTCCTTTTTGAGATGTTGTGTGTGCTTCCAAAAGTTAAATATTATTGAGAGCTTCTTTTTGGATAAGCTTGTTTGGTGAAACTCCTGAGACTAAAAATATTTCAAAATAATTTGAACTGTGAATGTATAATACATGTGCATGAGCATACTGATTGATGTACTTTGGTTTTATAGTAAATATATCAGATTATAGTATAATAATCAGTATTAAGATCAAAGTATTATCAGCAAAACCTTGCCTTTTATATGGAATAGCAAAATGGTGCCATATTTTCCTAATGGCTGATTAAAATAATAAGAAAATCTGATGTCAAAACCTTGATGTTTCTGAATAACGGTGGGAGAAATGCTACTAGTATAGCACAGTGGAACAATCCCACATAATTAATAGTATTGTGTAATGAATGTTCATTGAACACCATATGAATAAAGCAATATTATAACATAAACCCAATCAATCATCACTAAAAATGTGTCAATAATGGAAGACTTCAAATAGGTGTCGATTGTACTCCTGTTTGCATCTGTGATAGCCAACATGACGAAACATCTCACATGAATGACTATATAACGTTGGAATGCATAGAAACAAAACTTCAGATTAGTTGCTGTTAGGTATGTCAATTGATAACATTTTCTAATCAAATTAATTACATAGTGTCCCGATTTAATTAATCGCGATTAATCGCATACACAAATATTTGCTGAGAAAGCCCCTCATATAACAATAACTCAATATATGATGAATTAACATATTTATAGCAATATATAATTATACATAGTTATCTTTAAATATATATATAAAAAAAAAATATATATATATATACAAATATTCAGATAATTAAAATGCATTAAATTCTTGTAGCAGAAGAGTTAATCATTAATAAGTCAATACAAAAGCGGCTTTAGAATACAATGTATTGTTTACTACCATATTATTGATCATAAGACAATCATTGGCAAACAGTTAACAGCAATCCATGTCACAAGTGAATTTATCAATCTGTTGGAGATTTATTATGAGGGCTTGTTTAAAGGGGTCATGACATGGGTTTTTTTTATTGTATTATTATGTTCCCTTAGGTGCAATTATAGTATTAATATATTTTTTTTTAAGAAAAACTTTTAAAATCTAGTGATTTATGACCTTTTCCCACCCTGTTTCTCATCCTCTGATTCAAACAGTCTGTTTTGGGGCGTTTTCCATTTAAGACTTCAGTGTTAACGCCCACTGTTATGATTGGCTAACGTCAGTGCCTATGTATCAATTATTGACGCCCCAGCCAGAACAATATGCAAGTAAACTAAGTAAAAACACTGTGATTATTCATAATGAATGAAATTGCGCTTTAAAAAGTAGTTTAAAGTTTAAAATAGATTACTTACAGTTTGCGTCGTCGTTGTTCCCAGAATAGTCGGCACGGACTTATCTTTGAGCAACAGTTTTCTGGCAAAGCCAGCATCATATTGAGATTTGTTCTCAAAACAGTCATCCTTAAAATGTACAGAACAAACGCTTAAGTTAACACTGCCGTGACTGGGACGTCCGCAAAAAATAAACTGCATCCATTTTTCCCTGGCGTCTGGATCTTTCGGCAGCTTATTCAGAGGTTTTGTTTGACCACAGCCAGGAACAGCACATCTGTGTGGCATCGTAATTTTCCTGTGCACAAGTAGTCTCTGTCAGAGCTTGCTGTCCATCGACTGAACACTTGTGAGGCATGCGGCGATACTGAAATGGCGTAGTCTTGCGCTTAAAGCGTAGTTATCTTGTGCTGGAGGCGGTCATATGCAAACGCTGGTACGTCACTTCTAACCGTCACGTCACTTCTAACCATGAATCCAGAACGAGCTGTATTTTGAGCTTGATTAAATAAATGATTCGTTTAGAATGGGGAGGACGTCTTAAAATATTAAACTTGCAGGACGTTTTAATGATACAAAGACCTCTTATATACCAAAAGATCAAGGCAAATTTGGTTTCTCATGTCATGACCCCTTTAAGGACCCGTCAATGTACACCTGCATCAGACATGCTTGTGTAGCGTCTCGGGTGTGTTGCGTCATAAACATAAAATGTTTAGGTCACTGTGTCAAGTTAAATATAGTTTAATACTCAATCTTTAAACACATCTTGAGATCCCTTAGATCGCATTTGCGCTCCTTCGAGTGATTTGAACGTGACGCATGATTGTGTTGTTCTGCCTACTGGAGTATTTTCTTCACTGTATAAACTGTGCGTTGCTTATACAGCTGAAATTTCACTTACTGCCCTCTGGAGTAAACATGTGGTACTGCAAAATTGCATTTCTCAGGAATCTTCCTTATTATGGTCAGTGGGCATGCGATTAATTGCCTAAATTTTTTTAACGCGTTATTTTTGTTAAAATGAATCGCACTCAATTAAATCGGCAGCCCTAGTTGCTGTATATAAGTTATTCTCTATGTACTACCAAGAAAGTGTCTAGCATGCCACAGTATGTCGACTCCAATGATAAAATGCAAATTAGTCATCAGTACTGTAAGAACTCTGGTACTATTTGTTGAGAATTCTAATCTTTAGGTGAACTCCCCTTTTAATAAAATAAAATATTTTAATTTATTTTCAGCGTTTTGCAAACGCATTTGATATTTTTACACATCAGTTGGTACTATGTAACTATTTACACCTTGTGACTAACACACAGGAAGGGCCGGTTCCGATTCTACAGGTATCGCTGTGAAGTTGTGCTTGTGTAACAGTTTTTACTTCGTCGGGTATGGGTGTCAAGAAATTTGACAGTGGTACACAACAACAGAATGAAGTGACTAAATAAAATCTAATTACAGATGCTTTATATCAGGGTTTCTCAACCACTGGGTCGTGACCCAATTTTGATGGGTCGTGAGATCTTTTCTTTCATGAGTACAAATGACCAATTAGAAGGATAGAACTGTACATTTGCAATGTTTGGGGCAACAGTGACCTTTATTGTCAAATTGTGTTAATATCTCAAGGTATCCGTAAATGACCACAAGTAAGAGGCTGCATATCTCTGATGATAATTATTAGCTGTCCAATCAAATAATCCATCAAAGTTACAAATCGTTCAATAAAATAATATGAGACGCCTTCACGCAAATGCTAATTAGTGATATGCGTTAATTCACCACAAAACACTAAAGAGGGTGAACAAATCTTTATGACTACAGTTATGAGCAGTATCTAACATAGTATCTCAGGTGTGTGTGTGTGATGTTGAACAAGTTGACAGTGACAGCAGAACTGGTCATATCTGTTTTCTTTATTGCAATTAATGTGGGAGAAAGTGGCTTTGAAAAATTTAAACCAAACTATCAGAAAATAGGCTTAATAATTTAGGCTTTTATATAGGCTTGTATGATATTATATTATAAAATAAAAATTCTTAATATAAAAAATTATATATTTATATATACCACAGTTAGTTCTGGTCCTCGAATCTGATTGGACGGGAGATGTTCCATGAGCACTGATGGTGTGACACCATCAGCACTCAGACCTTCACTGTGTGTATCACTCGCTTGTGTTCCTGCTGTTCTAAACCAAAGTGTATCTGTCAGGAGTTACTGGCTTTATTTTTTAAATGACATATGTTAGCCAGCAGGTGGTAGCAAAAGATCATTTTTGTGTGTAATATGAGCCAGTTGGTGACGTAAAGTAATCCGTTAGTCATTGTTTACATAGAACAGCGCTCTTTGATCGCTCCTATTACCACTACAGTACCAAAGCTAGGACATTGTTTTAAACGGCAAACTTCAGGATTAAGGCTCATGCTGAGAGACACAACAGACTGATTTATTACAGAACTCATGTGCTTACCTTTTATCAGAGGGAGGGGACATGTTCAGTTCACTTGATTTTGTAGTGGCCACGACATATGAACTCATGGAAACGTGATAATATGCCGTGGCCACAACATATGAATTTGTGGGAATGTCATATTAACTCGTGTGAACATGATAAGTCGTGGCCACGATATCATTTTGTCGAGGTAACGACATCCTTATGTCGTGGCCTCGAGATATTATGTTGAGGGAACTACATCCGTACATGAATGGGTTTTCTTTTTTATATACAAATTTATTAGCTCTATAAATCAATTAAACTATTTAACCATTTGATATTATGAAATCACAACAAATACAAAATATTCTTAAAAATATTCCTTTCATGACACAAGGCTCTGTTTGTGGAATTTACATTCTATATGTTTTCAAATAAATATAGTGTGTAAATGTTTGTAATAATCTAATTCCATTGAACTTAATGGCCGTGTGACCTGGAGACATGAAACCAACTGTAAATCCACGCACCTTACAATCTAACTGATCCCACAAAAGCTCAATGGGATTAAGATCTATAACACTCTTTTCCAATTATCTGTTGTCCAATGTCTGTGTTTCTTTGCCCAATCAAACCTTTTCTTTTTGATTTTCTGTTTCAAAAGTGGCTTTTTCTTTGCAGTTCTTCCCATAAGAGGAATTTTTTACCTAATATTGACCTTAAGACATGCCAGTCTATTGCATAATGTGGCAACTCAAAAACAAAGACAATGTTAAGCTTAATTTATTGAACCAAATAGCTTTCAACTGTGTTTCAACTGTGTTTGAATATTTAGCATGTTTACTCAAGGATAAGGTGTTGGAGTGATGGCTGCTGGAAATGGGGTCTGTTTAGGTTTGATAAAAAAATGACTTTTTGCAAATAGTGATGGTGCTGTTTTTTACATCAGTAATGTCCTGACTATACTTGTGCTTAGTTAAAGGCCACTTTGGTGAATTAAAGTAACAATTTCCTTCCATAAGAGCAAAATCTGTACATTATTCCAAACGTTTGGCTGCCAGTGTGTGTGTGTGTGTGTGTGTGTGTGTGTGTGTGTGTGTAAAGTGCCATCCTCACCATTCTTTGGCCAGGCATTTATGCACTTTTTTGATTTCCGCTTGGCTTGCACATCTGGTGACACCAATAACCTTATAGCTGCCATGGTTGGTAATGTTAATGGTTTACAACAAAATCTAATATTTAGCAAATAACGTTGCAAATGAAATAACGAGTCATGCAATATGCTGGAATTTTATTGTCAGGGAAACATGAAAGACAGTTTTGAGCCTACTTCAGAAAAAGCGATATAACATACAATTACCACATTTGAGAGATGAGGTTTCTAATACATCTGCAAAGAGAGTGACGGGACAATTTGCTGTTTTCTCTCTTTTAACTGTCGTAATCCATCGCTCTCAATTTTTTCATCATTTAGAAAGTTGTAGGAACATAATTGCTAATGGCATATATCTTTTGATGTTTTTAGCAAATAGGTAAGCAAAAATTATAATTGGTGTGGTCTCCCATTCCTGCAGTACCACACTGCCATGTTCATTTATATATTTATCTGTGGGGGTAAAAGTACTTTTATTAGATTTTCAAACTGCACAGAAGCAAAAACAAAAACTCCCACTAACAACGTATACTACAGTAACAAAGTAAACAAAACTTTTTTAACTATTCTTCCTATGGGAAGTCATTAATGAATGAATGTGTGTACATGAAGCATCAATCTTTTCCCACTTCTGTAAATAATCCTGGTTATAATTTGTGTGACAATCAATTGTTTTTTTCTTTCTTCCTTAACAGACAGAATAACATGATTTATGATGCATAAACTGTAGCTCAACTTCAATGATATTACATCTGCCTTGTGACATGCATACACAATTGTGTGTCATTTATTTCAACTATTTGAACTTTTCTGCTTTTGTTTTAAAATGCATCATTCGATTATCCTGTTCTGCAAATGTAAATGATCAGACTAGCTGACATTTCGGACCAACGTACAAAAACAGCATTTTAGTATCTAATGTAGGATTGTTTGTATAATAGTATGCAGTATTATATTTCTGTCAAGGGTTATTATCTCTTTGTCAATATTCAGCAACAACCTACTCTGTTATTAGTTATTTTTCTCACTCACTTTATCTGAATTTGATTAGAGGTGAGCCATCTGTCATGGGACAGATATAGTCTAAGAGACCTGATTCCACTCATAACTCAGTTTTGTTTAATTTCATATGCTGCCCAAGTTTATATCTGATTGACTTGCAGCCTTTAACAGCAAAGATATTATCTGGTGGAATGAAAGACATGTCTTTGGCCACTTTGTCAGCCAGATCAAAGTCTTCAGTCATGTTCAGGTTGGCCATTTCAGCCAGGACACACTGGCGCACATGCTTCAATTCCAGAGGCAAGAAAGCAATAAAGTGATCCACCAGATGCTGACCTAAGAGACTGGACTGCCAAAATCCATCTGCAGAACAGACATTATATTAAATCACATCATAGTATAATGTTTTATAATACATAATTTTATATTTAGGCATGTTTGTCTGTGCGTGAAACTGGAGTGGGTAAACTTGACTGTGTCAGAAACTAAAATTTCCATTAAGGGGCAATATTTGCCTCCTGGATTTCATTTTCAGGGGCATTTTTATCTTTAAGAAGACATATGTTTTCTAATCAGATAAAAATATATTTTGTGCCATCCTTTTAAGCAAAATAATTAAATCTGAATAATCAGATCAATAAAAATTATATATTTAATGCAATAATATGTTTACCTATGTCTAGAACAGAATATTAAGATATAGGATGTAACAAATAAAACACAGATTGATTATCCCACATTATGATTTCCAGAGCACTTTGTAATTTCTGTCCCTGGAAGTAGATTACGTTGGTTTCAGTATGGGAATGGGCACCATATGGTACATTAATGTAATAAAATAGCAATTCCTAAGAAAATTAAAATGCAATACACAGTGCTAATGAATGTTTTAGTACATACTGTCCTTTTCATTCAAGATGTTTTGATAGATTTGAGCCTCCAGTTCCTGGCCATTTATCTCTACTCTCTCTTTGCCTTCTTTCCAGAAATCTAGTGTCATGTTGATAATCAGATTCGCAGGTGCATGACTATATGGAAACATGGTTTATCATGAACAGGGTCAGTTTTTCAAGAGAGTAGGTCATTCATTACTGTTCTGTTTTTTACAGCAAACTGAGAAAGGACTGGTAATTAAATACAATTGATTGAATTGAATGTCCAGACACACTGGCTATGTTTGGAATAGCATACCTCCATACTCACCTTACTTTTTCTGCAGTATCGAACATCTACTGTGTACAGAATGCAAATTGTCTGTAAGCATGGAAAACTCAATGACCATGATTTGCAAATAATGTGCAGAATGCAAATCAGACCTGTATCCTAAAATGCAATGCATCAACTTGACCTATTTCCAGGCTGATTAATAAATAAGTATTATTATCAACTATGATTTATAATATATTTAACATCTTATTTGATCAGGCTGCCAAAAGGTAAGACAATTTTACGTTAAATGAAATGCAAAATAACCACATTTATTTTCGGGGTGATAACTGGATACCACTCGCAGAATTAATAATGAAATACCACAACAACAGTGTTGGGTGTAATCTAATTACAAAGTAATTTGTTATTTCTAATCGAATTACTTTGTAAAGTGCAAACCTATTGTAACGCATACAATTTTGGATTCTTGTAATCAGTACATTCCTTGGGCTACACATTTCTAAAATAATATTATTTATGTAATCTTGTAAAAATGGATGGATTTGCCCCTTGAAGGTCTCTGCTTTGTTCTGTCTCTTCTGAGCACTGAAGTAAAGCAATCTCTACTACAACCTCTAATTTAGATTAAGGCTCTAGTTACTTTCTGATCATTCTTTTATTTTTAACTTTTAAGTTATTGATTACTCTCTTATATTTATTTACCTTTTGATCAGTTTCTAATGAGATTCAAACTGATAGTCTATAAGTGGCTTCCTCCTCTATAAAGATGCTTCTTTTCCTCCTGTATTAAAGCTTCAGTTATGATATAAATGAATCTTAAAATGGTATTCTCCTGCTCGGTTCCTTAAAATATACTCAAGTAGAAGTATAACATTTTTAAACTACTTAAAGTAAAATTCTTGGGGAAAAAGTAGTTAATTACAGTAATTTGAGTATTTGTAATGGCGGTAAGAATTGACACCTGTGGGAAAATATCACTTACAGCTGTTTGTGTTTTCTAGTGAGAGCTGGGAGGGATATAAAAGGGGCAGTCCAGACCGCTGAGAGAGAGAGAGAGACACAAACAACAAACAAACAACCACCATTCGCCACTAAGTGGCGGTGACGTCACCACGACGCTTGTGCCAGGCTATGTGCACGTTAAGGCCACGTGAAGTGTCGAACGCCCGCTGGCAGGAGGTCATGGGACAGATCCAACCGGTGACATGGGTCGAATGACTGAGATGACTGGTTGATGCACCACCTGTGCCCCCTACTGTGCCAACTTGCTGTGCTTTAGCCACCCTGCGCTCTGCTCGTTGTTGTGAGCGCCGCTCCTCTGCCCTCCGTTGTTGTTGGAGGCTGACTGCCTCCAACTGGCCAGCAGCATCCTTCACAAGCCTCCTCCAAAGAGGCCGATCTTGACACTGCTGGTACCAGTCGTCGGCAAGTCCACTCAGCTCCAGATCCTCCTGTACCACATCACTCCATCTCTTCTCCAGCCCGTGCCGCGCCCGCTTAGCCCCTCTATCCGCCAAACAATAACTGTTTAGGCATGCGGTGGCCGGGCATGCGGGCTACATGACCCAGCCAACGCAACCTTGCCTGCCGGAGGAGCTCACCGATGGGACTTTGTCCACATCTTTCAAAGACTTGTGAGCTCCTCACACAATCCAGCCTGGTTAAACCCAGGATGGATCTTAGGCAGGCCAGCCTAAATGTTTCTAGCCGGCGATGATGTTCCATTAGGGGGGTCCACGTTTCGCAAGCATAGAGAAGGGAGGGAACGACCGTGGCCGAGAATACTTGAAGCTTTGTGCGGAGCGACAAACCGGGTAGCTTCCACACAGCATTACGCAGCCGATGAAAAGATAATGCCGCTCGACTGATTCGGAGTGAGACCTCTGCTGTCAAACCGAGTTGGTCATAAGCACACTTCCCAGGTATGGAAAACACTCCACTCTCTCCACAACTGCCCCATCACCAATTGGGAGCTGTGGGGGTGTAGTGTCCGTTGGTACATAATACCCAGGAAGGTGCTTAGTTTTGGTTGGGCTGATGGTCAGGCCCCATCTCTTAGTGGCAAGCTCCAGGTTCATCAGCAGCGCCTCCAACTCCTCCTCTGAGTGAGCAGCAATCACCAGATCATCAGCATACATAATGTGGTTGACCAATAGGGAGCCATCCCTTGACCAGCACCCGGCATCGATCAACCTCCCATTATATCTGTACCAGATGGAAATTCCTCCAGTACAGCCATCGAAGGCTTCACGAACCACATGGTCAAAATAGATATTAAATAATGTGGGGCCAGAGGACATCCCTGTCGCACTCCAAGGTGAACAGGGAATGGCTCCGACTCCCGACCACGTAGTTTTACTCGGGCCCGCCGCCATCATGAAGGTCCTTAATGATCGCGAGCAGCGGGTCTGGGACTCCGAAGCACGAAGAACAACCCAGAGCCCAGGCCTACTGATGGTATCATAGGCCTTGACCAGGTCAATAAAGCAGAGATGTAGGTCTTGCTGGAATTCCCTACACCTCTGCTGTAGCAGACGGACAGAGAATATGGCATCTGTGCAAGACCGCCCTTCCTGAAACCACACTGGGGCTCCGCAAGTCTCTCCTCAGCGTGCCTGGCAAGGCGATGTTGAATAATCCTTGCCAGGACCTTTCCTGGCACACTGAGGAGTGAGATGCCCCTATAGTTATTACAATCTGAGCGGTCCCCCTTTTAAAGAGAGGGACCACCAGGGCATCCTTCCAATCCTGCGTGAACCCGCCCAGTGGTCCAGACTGTTGTTATGATGTCATGTAGGGCAGTCTGTGCACAAACACCACCCTCCCTCAGCATTTCACTGGGGAGATCATCTCTGCCCGGTGCCTTTCCTGGCCTCAGGCTCTGGATCGCCTTCAGTACTTCCTCTAAAGATGGTACCTCAGCCAGCCACCCACAAGGAGTGACTTCTTCCTTCAATATTTGTGGCACCGCAGCCCCAGCAGGGTCATCCCCACTTTGTCCCACAATGTTTTCCAGGCTCAGGGACTTCCCCTCCCACAGGACCTCACAGAAATGCTCAGCAAATCTGTAAACCTGTTTCTGGGGGTCGGAGATTGGATCACCATTCTTTCCCCTAATGATGGTAATAGGTGTGGCACTGCAAGTAACTTTTTTGATAGAATTAAAGAGCGATTTGTGATCGTGGGCCACTGAGGCAGACTCCATCTCCTCAGCAACCCGCGACCACCAACCATCCTTGCAGCGCTCACGGCTCTCCTAACCTCCGAGCGAAGGCTGCGGTAATCCTCCTCATTCTCTGACGTGGGATGCTGTAGACGATGAGAGTGGGCCTGTCGCTTTTCTCAGCCAGCCTGAACACCTCCTCTGTCAGCCAGGGTTTCTGAGGAGGTCTGGACCGCATGCCCAAAACTGCCATTGCAGTTACATGAGCCACAGCCCTAAACCTCGCCCATTTCCCTCGACATCCAGAGGAGTGGGGGACGATGCCAACTCCAGCTGCAAGCTGATGCTGAAATTCTCGCTTGCAACTTTCATCAGCTAGCCTAGACCAGGCCACTATGGGTTTGAAAGGGGCCCTGGGTTTACACCCACCACCGGAGTGGAAGAATGGCAGGCGCATCTTACAGATGACAAGTCGATGGTCAGTGGGCAGATCAGCTCCACGGTAGGTCCTGGTGTCAAGGACATGGGCCCAGCATCCGCTGTTCCGTCACTATGTAGTCCAGCAGATGTTCTTGCTTGGACCCAGCATGCATCCATGATGTTGTGTGGATGCGCCGATGACGGAACAGTGTGTTGGTAATTACAAGCCCATGGGCTGCACAAAAACCTAGCAGCCTCCTGCCGTTGTTATTGAGCTGATCAGGCCCATGTCTTCCAATCACTCCTGACCAGGTGCTAGCATCATGACCAACTCAGGCATTGAAATCACCCAACATGATGATTCTATCCCGAGGGGCCACTTTAGCCAACACCTGTGACAGGAGTTCATAGAAGGCATCTGACTCACACACACACACACACACACACACACACACACACACACACACACACACACACACACACACACACACACACACACACACACACACACACAAAGAGAGACAGACTTTTTTGTTGCAGTTAGTTAGTGTTTTGTACTAAAATGTTAGTGTTCCATTTCAAACATAGCCAATATCTCTTGCCATGTTTGGAACAAAAAAAAAAAAAAATGAATAGAAAAATATAATTTGACCCTTAGTAAATTATATGTTATCAAATTTGGATCTTTTTATTCATTTGAATGTTTTTTTCATTTACTCAAATTTATTCTCCAAGTCAGTTAGAGAAAAAAAAAATTGTTTTAGCTGAGCTGTTTTGGGGGGATTGGCCACAGGCTCTTAGTCATGTGAATATTTTATTATATAGACCCTGGCAAGTTATGGGGCTTATGTGGACAATAAACAATTATAAATGGTAATTAAAAAAGGGTGTTTACAATTCTGTTTAGAGTTACCCATTCTGTTTGATGTTAGATTATAGTGTACTAACTAAAAAGTAATTTTATTCTCCTACATTATTAAAGGGGTCATGACATGAGAAACCAAATTTGCCTTGATCTTTTGGTATATAAGAGGTCTTTGTATCATTAAAACATCCTGCAAGTTTAATATTTTAAGACGTCCTCCCCATTCTAAACGAATCATTTATTTAATCAAGCTCAAAATACAGCTCGTTCTGGATTCATGGTTAGAAGTGACGTGATCGGTTAGAAGTGACGTAACAGCATTTGCATATGACCGCCTCCAGCACAAGATAACTACGCTTTAAGCGCAAGACAACTCACGCTCATTTCAGTATCGCCGTGCGCCTCACAAGTGTTCAGTCGATGGACAGCGAGCTCTGACAGAGACTACTTGTGCACAGGAAAATTACGATGCCACACAGATGTGCTGTTCCTGGCTGTGGTCAAACAAAACCTCTGAATAAGCTGCCGAAAGATCCAAACGTCAGGGAAAAATGGATGCAGTTTATTTTTTGCGGAGGTCCCAGTCACGGCAGTGTTAACTTAAGCGCTTGTTCTGTACATTTTAAGGATGACTGTTTTGAGAACAAATCTCAATATGATGCTGGCTTTGCCAGAAAACTGTTGCTCAAAGATAAGTCCGTGTCGACTATTCTGGGAACAACGACTGACGCTAAACTGTAAGTAATCTATTTTAAACTTTAAACTACTTTTTAAAGCGCAATTTCATTCATTATGAATAATCACAGTGTTTTTACTTAGTTTACTTGCATATTGTTCTGGCTGGGGGCGCCAGTAATTGATACATAGGCACTGACGTTAGCCAATCATAACAGTGGGCGTTAACACTGAAGTCTTAAATGGAAAACGCTCCCAAAACAGACTGTTTGAATCAGAGGATGAGAAACAGGGTGGGAAAAGGTCATAAATCACTAGATTTTAAAAGTTTTTCTTAAAAAAAATATATTAATACTATAATTGCACCTAAGGGAACATAATAATACAATAAAAAAACCCATGTCATGACCCCTTTAAGTTTATGTACATTGTAGCAAAGTAGCCACAATGATAGTACTACTATCTGAAAGGAAGAAATTTGAGTCAACCTGGGCACACTGCTATTAAATGGACTGCAACTGGGGAATGCAAAGTAAGTTTTAAAATATTATAAGAAGCCTCATGTTGACATTTTAAGAACATGATTAGATCTTGTTGGATTTACTGATTTTACTCAATATAATTGAGCTTTTTAACTTAATAAAATATGTTTTTCTTTAACTCATAATATCCAAGTGAAATGTGCATACATCAATTTCGTAAAACCAATAAACAAAAACTTTACAATTAATTCATTTATAAATCAATTTTTCCAGTGAATAGAAATAATAGCAATAGTATGGTAGTATGCTAATCCAAACATGGCCCCTGAAGGATCCTTGAAAATAACAAAACCTCAGAAAAATGAAGATTGCATTGCGGAATGACACTTTGTCTACATCACTGTAATCCAGAAAAGGTTTTATGGCATCAATTAGATGTGGATTCATCTTGTCCATTTCATCAAATATGAACATGGAGCGGGGAAAACTTGAGACATTTCCATAAATCCACTCCCTAAGCTGGGTCTGCATATACAGAATGAATAGATTAATTTAATGCATTTTACAAGCCTTCTTTCAAACTTTTAATATTCATTCCAACCCAAATGTCCTATTTAAAAAGTGTTCTAAGGGCCCAGATCAGGGTGCTCAATCCTACCCCTGGAGATCTATCTTCCTGCAGAGTTTAGTTCAATCCATTCTCTTGATTAGCTGGTTTTGATGCGTTTAATTGGAGTTGGAAATAAACTTTGCCAGAAGGCAGATCTCCAGTTGTATAAACTGAGAGGCCCTATATGGTGATGTTGCTCTAAATATGACACTTGTTTTGTATTTGATACTACTTATGTAATGACAGATCAATTAACCAATACAACGAATAATAATAATCACACATTCATCAGCAATTACATTGACTTACTTGATACAATGCTGCCTCACTTTTGTGAGGGAAGTGGTAATCAGATATGATTAAATGGACATGGCTACTCTTTTCCCCCTTTTTAAAAATATTCCTTGCGATGATCTTGGAAACAAAACTTTTTCCCACTCCTGTTGGCCCATGGAAAGAGAGCACCAGTGGTTTGGATGGTTCTGGATCTCTCATAAACAAGGATACTGCCTTCAGTATAGCCTCCAATGCAATGTGCTGCCCATATAGAGACTCCCTTAAATCCTTCTCAAGATCTGACAATATTAACAACATCAGTTAGTAACACAAACAGACAAAATGTACTGAATTAAGGTCCTGATCACATCTAATTTTCATCTAAACATTTTGGGAGTATGTTTTTTCCAATGTTTCTTCAACTGAACGATCAATACCCACTGTAAACAACAGGACAATCAATTGAACAGAATATATTTCTACCACGCACAGCCTCGTTTTCATTTCTGTCAAAAATGGCTACGCTATTCTGAATAAGTCTCAAATTTGAAAGAATTATAAAAGTCAATCTAGTATTCAAATAACACATGAGTCAGTTTTGTTACCTGTATAATCGAAAGGCCGTAAATCATCTTTATCAAAAAACACATCAAAAATGTCGAAGAGTCCTGCTTCAACTGTTACAAGAGGTAATAGGGAAAAAAAGAGCACACAAAGTTTTCCTGATTTCATTTTGAAGATGCTTATCTCGGTTCCTCACTCTCAATAGTGACAAACTGTTGTGGTACGTGTGTTTTTTAGTTGTTGCAAGAATGAAGTTAGACAACCGCACCTTTAATTACAAATGTGTAGAGTGAGACGTAACAAATGTTTTTCATTTCCTTAAATGAAGACAGGTTTTATTTTTAGACAAACATTTGCTTTCTAATTTGACAGTGTCGGTTGGGTCAGGTCACAATTTGCATTTTGACACAATCTAAAAAAATAAATAGGTTAAATCAAGATTTTGCAAAAATATTCGAACACAGATTCGAACTTCCCGGATCAATAACTAATTGCAGAAACCTTGTTAAAATACATACGACACCTCTTTCCAACCGGAGTAATGAAGACAATGAGCTACAACCTCATCTTCATCCAAACGAGTCTTCCTCCGAGATGGACAAATAACATTGTTCTCTACACGCAGACCTCTGATATTCATGTCTGCAGGGACCGTCTGTAAAGAGCAAAACCGAAAAGCGATTCCACAAAAATATACAATATCTTCAATGTTACACATTGTAGTGTCACCAAATTCAGTTGGGGCCAGTACCCAGGGGCCCTTGACTACCAGGGGGCCCTTGACTGGCCAGGGGTGCCCTGGGCTTTACGGCTGCGCGATCTAGTTTGGTGATCCCCCCTGCTTGAAAACCCTTTTGGGCATGAACAATGAATTGATCTACTCTTATGCATTATGCATCTTTTCAGTCAATTGTTTCCCAGCAATGTAATATATGCTGTAATGTGCTGACTTATATTTATTGTAGTTTTTTGCAAAAATCCCAGGAGTTTAGCAGTTACTGAAATACTCAAACAAACCAGCCCATCTGGCACCAACAATCATCGATGCGATTATCTAATCAGCCAATCATATGGCAGCAATGCAGTGCATAAAACCATGTAGATACGGGTCAGGAGCTTCAGTTCATTTTCACTTCAACCATCAGATCTCAAATCTCAGTGATTTGGACCGTGGCATGATTGTTGGTGCCAGACGGGCTGGTTTGAGTATTTCTGTTACTGCTGATCTCCTGGGATTTTCACACACAACAGTCTCTAGAATGTACTGTGAATGATGCCAAAAACAAAAAACATCCAGTGAGGGTGTCGTGGAATATCGCGATGAATCTCTCTAAGTTGTAAGAAAACTCTCGGAGTCTTGAGTTCCAGATGCCAAAATTGTAGTTTATTGAACACCAACAAACATGAGACCGGCCAGCTGTCCGTTCTGACTGTCTTAGTCCAAAACCTTCTCTTCTATACAGTTTGTTATCTGGCATTACCTCATTTCTGTGCCCCTTTGTTATTTTTGTAACCAATGGATACTATTTGCCACCATTATCTCACAGAGCCTTTTGATATCTTTTTACTGGTAGAAACTTGGCTTTAGTCTATCTTCAAGGTCCTTAGTCTCATTATTTTGTTACAGCTGGGTGCTCTTTGTGGCCTCTGCAGCAACAACAATTTTAGTAACCTCATATGCTCTCTCCTGGGTCACACAAAGGCCAGGAAACTCATATAAGTTTTTTGATATATAAGAAACATACTAGAATATTGAAAAATATACTATATATTCCCACCTCTGAGACTTAAAAAAGTCTCACACTCTATTTCCCTCAAACCAGAGTGCAGTCACACAAGCCAGCATGTCCCATTCAATCATGTAGCCAAAGTAGGCCACTCAGTCCACTATCCAATGCCATCTTTATGGGGCTGCACTCTGCAGAACTTGGGACCAAACCTCTCCATCCACACTTGGCTAGGAAGGAGTAAAAGATCCCAGTCCTCTAGCTAGCACTGTTCCTGGGGGTGGGTGACAAAAATCAACTCATTTGTAATAAGCATGTGCATGCAACTGTAAAGCCTTGCGTGATGTAGAGTACAATTGATTATCCATTAAGTAGAAGATATATATATATATATATATACATACACATATATATACATATACACATATACACATATATATATATATACATACATACATATACACATACACATGCTTAACAAAACACTAGTAAACGTAACAGTAATATGCATCCTTCGTTGCCAGAGGAACTCACAGACAATTCCGGTAGCCTGGAGCGCTATCTGGTGGTGTGTTGGAGCAGACAGCGGGTTTTTAAACCACCAGTTGAGTCTATTTGCTCTTGCAGCCAAGCACTGAGGTGCTCGTCGCTCCTTTCTTCAAATATGTTCCTCACATGTCTTCTTTTGGCAAATACTTCACATCCATATTATGCTTAAACATAATCATCATCAATACTACTTCTACTTGATTAGATACATTGTAATAAAGATATACTTCATTAATCATTATAAGTAATTGGTTACATTGAGAGTAATAGGGGAATATGTCAAAAATAATAAACAAAACACCCTCTAACTCCTTTCTTGAGTTGCTATCTATTCTGTTATGTAAAATGAAAGTACAATAGTCTTGCTGTCTCCCTTACTATCAAAAACATGAGAAAAGTGTTCAAAAATAAAATTCCCCTTACATTGTTATTTTCTTGATTGCTTCTCAGTAAATCTCATCAAGTTCATCCAATCCTGGCCCAATGGTATATTGTCTGGTTGCTACACTTGTTTGCGTTGTCATCATTGATACGGCTACCATTTGCTTAGCCTCCGTTCTAGTCATAATTGATCTCAGAATGGGTATAATACAACATAACAATAATGCAAATAAGGTCAGTCCCATAACTACTATTATACATATTTTCATTAGCCCCAACTTCCATGAACCAAAAAGATCATCAAACCATTGCCCAAACCGCTGATCTCTCCCTGCATTAGATTTAACTTCCTTTGTCAGGTCATGCAGTTTCTTCATGGCCTGGGTAAAAGCTCCTTCTGGAGATTTATTATTTGGTATGTATGTACAGCAATCTAAACCTAATCACATTATTATTAAAAAACATTTCATCATCTGTATGCCATATTACTGCACAATTGCCCTTAAATTGTCCTACATTCGTTTTTCCTTTAGTTTTGTTAAAGCATTCATACACCAGTTGACAATTTATTTTATATGATAATGGGCTTTCTTTTTTCTCATTATCCACACGTACGTCTAATTTTTTGCATTCATCTCCCCACCCTATCATCTTATAATATTTATCATATTCCGGATGACCCAAGAATGCCAAACGTTCTGCTGGGCAGAACACTGTTCTCCCTGTTTTACCACAATTTTTTGGCATAATACTCAGCGCAGTGCTTATAATCATACTGATTTGGGACTACTACAAATTTTTTCAATGGAGTGGGCGAGCACATTACACAGTTTGTCATTTTTGCTTGCTTAGCTGTATATCTGGCCCATTTATACCAGTCATTTTGATTTACATATTGTAATAGTTTCTCTGTTCCTGCTGACTCTATGGGTTCCATATCATTTTCTAAATTTATTTGCTTTTTCAGTCTTTTCGGTGATTATTTTGACAGGTGTCTTTTGAGGCCGATTCTTCGGTTTGTTCTGCTTAGCCAAATTGCTTAGATTCTTTGCTTTTCGGGTTCACCTTTGTTTAGTGATCCAGGCGTTCGCTACTTTCTGATTTCTCGTGCTATGTTATCTAGTCTCTGCTCATTCGGGGGAATAATATTGAAGGTCTGAGATGTCAATTGTAGGAAATTCATCATACCATAGTCGTTGTGACATTCCTTCACCTGGAGAGTCTGGGCCTTCCTTGACGCCTGTCCGGTAGGCCCTATATAGGAGGCAATACCTGTCCCAAATATGTTAGTAACAGCATCATCAACACTAATACCTCCTTGAGCTTCCATTCTTTCTCCATGTGCCACAGCTCTTCATTGAATGACTGCGCTTGTTGGCCTGCTTCATGTCCTTCAGTTGTTTCTGTATCTGTTTCAGCAGGATGATAACTTTCTTCTTGTCTTTCTCCTTCTTCACCTTCTTGGTTCCGTTCCTCTGTGACATGTCCTTCCGTCTCACTTTCTATGCTTTCCTGCTCTACTGCGGCAAGTCCTTCTGCCTCTTCCTCAGTGTGCTCTTCCCCTATGTTCGTTTGTCGTTGTCGCAATTGTTTTCCACCTTCTCTCCTTCAGCGGGTCATCCTGTCCTAACTTGCTTCAATGATGGCAACAGCATGACTATTTCATTTTATATGCATAAAGCACACTGTAATCACCTCATATGGTTACATGTATTATATTAACTAACAATCATTACTTTCTGCATTCATTTGGTTAATATATTAAATGATTTCCCTTATTAGAGTCATTTGCTACACACACATTTGTTGCATCTCATTTCTAGCACTAAATAACACATGGGTCCTCTGCCTCCTCCAGGCAGGAGCCAGGCATAGCCTGACTTTGTTCCAATTAAAAACATTAGATCATCCCTTTAGTATCTATACACAACATTTTTCATGGTCATTCACAGAAAGGGTCATTCACAAAAGGCTATAATTCTCCACAGAGGAGGTAAACTACCACAGGTGTTCCTTATCTTAAAACTCCCTACTCATTCACTTATCACATACATTTCATTTCCTCCTGTTTCCCAAGGACTCTCAATGTCTGTATCACAGTAATTAATTTTCCCTGCAAGCTAAGCTGTTTTTCATAGTTTCAGACTATATCAGAGTAATTCAGAGTATTAAATCAATAAAAGAATTATCAAATATAAAACATATCATTGGAGGAATCAATTTCCTCCCAGTTTGGTCTTTCTGTTGCATTGGGCCATTTACATTGATCAGTAATTCATCTGGTTTTTACATAATTATTTAATCAGTGGTAACACACAATATAATATTATTCCCTCTCACAAATTGTTGTTTCAATTATTATACCAATTGTAGCCAACCCTGCACCCTATTTCTTAATTAATTCCATTTATATTGTTACAAACAAACAAGACAAGCAATCGTAATCTTTAGTCACCACCATGTATCTTTTCCATTCTTCATTACTTTTACAATGTATATGAGTTCAATTAAAGCATAAGTAAAAGTAATAAATCATCTTCCAGTCTAAATTCATTATCATACAAACATTCCCCATGTTTGTTTAATACTTCTATAAAATGTCAAGCACTCCTTTGTCTGCAACGGTTCTCAAAACTTTACCCCCAAAACCAATCTATAAATAATCCTCTACACAGGGTATGATCCCCTGACAACACAGTGACAGAATGCTTGGTATTTAACACTGTGATAAGTTATTTTAGTAAAGTGGTTATTAAAATGCTGTCGGGTTCAGTGGAACTTTTAAATTTTTGAGCAGGTCTCTTCTAGACCTCCCTTTTGATGCTTCTGATCTAAGAGCATTCATCCACTTCCTTAAACCCCTTTCAAACCTTCTTAGTCAGGTCTCCAGGGCGGTGACGCCCCTGCTTTGGTTGCTTAACCTTTTAAGCCATTGTCAAGTCTTACCCGTCATTGGGTCGTCACCTCTTGCCACTGGTCTTGATGCTGCTCAGTCCTCAATCCTTAATAATTTGGTATCAGTAAACAGATATTTTCTTTTTCAGGGAGTATCACCAGAGAACCGACACAGCCAATGGAACATCTACAAATGCTTAAATATGGAGACAATTCAAAACACGGTTAAATTCAAAAAAGCATTATTAAAAATTCATCAATATATTAAAATTGTCCAAAGTAAAAGTAAAATATGCTAAAATTGAACTCATTTAAAGATCATTCATTTCCATTCAGGTTTTATTTCTGCTACTTTAGCAAATGTTACACAAAACTATGTATCATGGTGGGGACTAACATCAGATCAGAGCCTCTCAAGCTTCTAGGAAGCTTAATTAAAAACATCACCTCAATTCAATAATAGTCTCTAGATAGTTTTTGAACCTACATTTATTCTTTCAGATGAATTTTCAACTTAATCTGTTTTCTTTAGTATAAACCCTTAACTTTAGATTGCCCTCTTAATATATAAAATCTTTAATCATTGATGAGGAGAGCTGTTTGAACTCCTTCATATCACTCTATCTAACATTAGTGTCAAGGCACATCATTTTACATATAAAAATAAAATCAAACCAAAATAAAATGAAATAAAACACTTATGAATATTTCTTCAAATTCTGCTCTTGTGTTTCTGTTTCAAGCAGACACTTATCAATTTTAGACTGAGAGTGAGGAGTGGGGCATTACACTGTTTCACAATAATACATTTAATTTATTCTTCAACAGTAAAAATAGTGATATTTATAATAACTGATTATATTAACTGCTTTCAAACTTTCTCATCTCACACCATTTAAAAACAAAAACTACTCTCATCAAAAACTACTCTCATCTTACTTTCTTCTGTCCATTCAAACAACATACAACTAACCTTCTAATCTTTAATAAAACAGAACACAATGTCTTTTTCGACATTCTTTATATAATCAATACAACTTATGTTTAGCCTTCTGTTCATGCAGAGCTTTACATTTACAACACCTATCTTATTATTAATATATTATAATCCCTTTTTTATTATTAAGTAATAATTTATTATTACTACTTTCTCCATTTCTTACACTTTCTCAGGTGAAGGAACTTCCATTCTATCTAATAAAATAATATAAATCAAGTTTTTAAACTAACAGAAAAGTAAAAGATTAAACAGAATAAAGTCTTAAAGACAAACATATCTAAAAACATATCTCTTTTCTTGTGTTTTGAAATAATTGCTCAGTAAGATACACTACTTACATTTAATTTCTCATGACTCTTACATTATTTATTTATTTATTTTTATTTATTTTTTTTTATCCAAATGTTTCATCATCTTTTAACAGTTATCACTATTATACCTCTAAAATTACACTTTCATGTATTAACTATGGCAAACTAAAATAGTAGTAATAGAAATAGACACTCAATCAGCACTTTATAGCACACACTAAGCTCCTTTTTTTTATTTATTTTTTTTATTATGAGGGTACTCTCTGGAAAATTTGGGGGAGTAACCCATCCAATAGGTAACTCTATAACTTTGCCACATGTTTGTAATATTTACTCTTCAAATCAATAAATCAGTGGTTAGCTGCTGGATTTAAATTTAGACCCTCAGAACAATTTAGACACGGGCATTGAACCCCATTGATGGCATTCTGGAAAATCATAAAGTGATCGTATAAGACTGAAATAAACTTTTCCAGAGAAATTTTAATCCACATTATAAATGGCAAATCAATAATGATTACCAGCAGCAATGAGCGCAGGAGGATATATCAGATCAGTCACATCATTTTCAGTCTTCTTTGTGTCCTGATTTCCTCCTGCAGCATTAGTAACTTCTATAAAATCATCTTTCTCAGCCGTCTGCAATGGGGAGAAACTAGTTCCAGAATGAGTTAGTGAAACAACACACATAATAATAACAAATGAAACACAGAATAGACACATGAATATGAACTTATTAACATTCATATATGAGGAAGTTATGATGTTCAATTTAATCTTAACCTTTCTCCATGGGCTTCACCTGCCCCAAAGACCAATGTTTAAATGATCCAAATCATTCTTAAATTTATTTTCCTTTAATTTTAGTCTCAAATGCAGCTTCTCTGTGTATCCATGATCAACCAAGACCTATTCTGTGTATACCAAACAAAAAATAAATAAAATAAAAATAAAATAGCTATCTATCTGCTTTCTATCTTTTTCTAAAGTCGGGCCCCTTTCTGTCTGTCTGAAGACATCAAGAGAGGCCTGTTTCCCCTCAAAGTCATCCTCAATGCCTTCATCAGACAGTTCCTAACAAAAATAAAAAATCTCTGCCTATCTTTTGTTGGTTGATCAAGTTTACACCGATAACGCTGCACTCACATTTAAATTGTTCTCCAGACATTTTTAAAATCATAGAAAATTCAAAAACAACTTTCTTGTGTTTAATTTAATAATGTTAAAATAGTATTCTCTCATAAACTGGACCAGACAGAACATAAAATGGACACATGAATGTGAAGTTTTCACATTTAAGGTTTAACTGCATAAGATACAAAACATAACTTTCTTATTTTATCATATCTTTGGTCCTCTTTTGCCATTTGCTTTAATATAACAACACTTATCTTAAATACAACCTTGGTTTAAAATACAATTACTTATTTGACTTTAGTTTAGCGCAATACACTTCGACTCAAAGCTTTATTGTTTGTCCAGATAATGTGATTTCCCAAATGCAATTCAATCACTTTAAAGTGATCACTTTTTTATAATCTAAATATTCTTACTCATCACTTTGATATAAAAGGAGTTATGATCTGACACATGTCCATTCAACAGCTGCTCCCTTTCAGTTTAGTTAATCTTACATCAGGCTTCATTCATGGCATGAAAAGAACAGCCCAAGAATAAACATTGTCCAGTCCGCTAAGGGTTAACTTTTTGATTTCATGCACATTTTTGTTTTAAAGCTATTTGTTTGTTTATACTGTATTATATTTATCCTTATACATACATACATACATATACATATACATACACACATTTACACAGACATACAAATATAATTTTTATCATTGGTTTTAATTCTACAATCATAATATTTATTAAGTGCCCTCTTTGTTTTTAATCATCAGATCTCTTCTGCCTCTTATATTGATGAAAATAGTCTAAATAGATTTTCTTTTATGTAAATTTCATACATACTCCTCATTAGTTATGCAGCAAAGGATCAACCTCTCTATCTGGATGGATATTTATAGGGCTCATATAACATACACTTCCATACGCAATCACACTTCAGTCATACTTCCCATACTTTCAAACACATATTCTCTCACAAACACAGAACCTTTCACACTTTTTACAAACACAAGGTCTTTATACATACAGAGCTCTCAAACAATACTATACTAAAACAAACCTATTACTTCTGCCCCTCCTTTTGCTCTCCTCTTTTTATCCCTCTCTCTCCTTTATTTCCATAAAAAAACACTCATTATTTACAGTGGTTGATCGCTGTTAATTATTTTTATATTAAAACTCATGTACTTCCACCCACAGCTGTCACATCTATTTTGGGTCTCTGTTCAAGACAATTTCTACATTGGTGCTAATTCTCCTTTACTCTCCCTTTTAAATATCACCTTAACATTTTTGACTGTATTTAATTTGTTCATAACTCCAGAAATGATCACTCATTCCCTGTGTTTTTATTATTCATCTTTTTAATTCTATATCTTTTCTTCTCTCAGTTAGTCTCCTCTCAAATTCAGTAACAGCTTATTTTCACATTATGATTTCTGTTTCATGAGGAAAACTGCAAGACAAGGAAATAAAAAGTCTCTCTGTTTCTGTGCATGCTCACAGCCCTCCCATTACAGCTCCCTATGGGATCAATTCCATGCCACATATATTTGCAAAAATATAAAGTATTGCAAAATAAAATAAAGTTTTGCAAAACAAAAAAAGTATTGAGCAAACAAAAAAAAAAAAAATTTAAAACAAAAATTAAGTATCACAAATGTAAAATAAAGTATTGAGAGAAAAAAAGAAAGTTTTGCAAACATAAATAAAGAATTGCAAAATATAAATAAAATATAGCAAAAATCAAGATGTAATTAATTGCAAAAATCAATGACTGTTGTAAAATAATCTAAAGATCTTTTATCCTTTTTTATCTCTGCAACAGATTTTTAGGCAGCAATGATTTTGCCACACATCTTTTTCTTTGCAACGCTCCTTTTAATCTGCATTTCCATCACGTGTGAGCTCGTGATACCGTTTTGCCTTTGCGCTTCACTTTTCTCTGCGTTTCACTTTATGGCACTGTTTTGACGTGGGGGTGGAGTCAGGGGATTGGGGCGTGTACAACGGGCTCAGTGATGCCTCTCTGGAAGTTACGTCATTAGCTTGAGACACGGATCAAACATCATGGCTGAGCACAGGCATGCAGGTGGATCTCAGGTATATAAAGTTGATTGTTTAAGCGTTTGCTTCAGATAAAGAAGTTAGAGATCAGTTAAAGCGGTGGATTTATTAGCCATACTCGCTAACATAGCCAGCATCTGCAGTTTATTCTCTCTCAATTGATTGGACTATTGATTGATTCTTATGTTTATTTTATAGATTATAATTGTCTATACCATAGTATGTTGTCTTCTAAAAAAATTTAAACTCCATATTTAAAAATATATAAATAGATGTTACATTATCACTGTTAAAGGAGATATAAATAGATTACAAATAAAAAGTTAAACGATTGTAACAAACGTGCATGTGTTCTGTCTTTAAAAATAAAGTTTTGAAATATAAAATGTTCACATCCCCTATTAGTCTTAACCCTGCGTTATACAGCTATGTGGCGTGGGGGGCGTGGTCGTGTGTCAGTCTGCGGGAGAGAGAGCGCGGTAAGGCTTGTCACCTGGTTTGTAATTATCTCTAACACCTGTGTCTTGTTGTAGTGATACGGAGAAAGACATTTAAAGGGACGCCAAGTGTCGAGAGGGAGAGAGAGAGTGGATCCAGAAAGCTCCACAGAGTGTGATATTGTTTTGTTTATGTTTACATTTCTACGGCGGTGACCGTCGTATGTTCGTGAAAGAAATTAAAGTGCTGATTTCAAACCTGCTTCGCTGTCTTCTGACTCCTCCATTGTTCAACGAACCTGTTCACAAGCTACCTAAGTTCTTACAATGCTCACAGTAAATGTACGTGTATCTAGGTCATCTCATGTATTGATTTGCCATGTCACATTTAGCAGAGAAAATATCCAGATGTCGTGACGAATCTTATTAGTGTTCTGACTCAAAGCTTCGGTCATATTCAGGCAGCTCAGGGTCAGCAGCAACAACAACAGCTTTCTCCTGCTGTTTCTCTGCCTCGAGTAGAGCAGGATATAACCAGGTTATCGGCACCTACTCTTAAGAATCAATCTGTTAAATTTGTTTTGCTTTTGCACAATTAACATTATAAGTGATGTTCTTTTATTGTTTGTAGATCGTTTCCTGGGATGCTTATTTGTAAGCTTTTTAACTTTTTATTTGTAATCTATTTATATCTCCTTTAACAGTGATAATGTAACATCTATTTATATATTTTTAAATATGGAGTTTAAATTTCTTTAGAAGACAACATACTATGGTATAGACAATTATAATCTATAAAATAAACATAAGAATCAATCAATAGTCCAATCAATTGAGAGAGAATAAACTGCAGATGCTGGCTATGTTAGCGAGTATGGCTAATAAATCCACCGCTTTAACTGATCTCTAACTTCTTTATCTGAAGCAAACGCTGTTAAAGCACATTTAATGCTAATTAAATAAAAGGAAACAATTTTTTTTTTTATTGAACACCAAGAACAGAACAAAAAACAGAATGTACATCTACAATGGCATTGGTAAGTACAGGTAAATGAGTATTAAGCAAGGCACATATCAGTTAAAATAAAATAAATAAATTAAATGTATAAAATAAAAAATACAAATACAGAGGGGTCTCTTTATTCCTCTTTTAAGAGCTCAAGGTCTCTTATTATTCCAGCCAATTTCTGGGCCTTTTTACTTTATACATTCCAACGCTGGAAAGAAATTACAAATCAATTCTCTTTTAAATACAGAAAAATAAGGTTTCGTCTTCATACATTTGGACTTATGAATGAAAAATGTGCCCAGTATCAACATTACATTAATAAGAAATTCATTTCTTTTCTCGTCCAACAGCACTCCAAACATAACATGTTTCCTAGCAAAAGTGGGCAGTGAGTGAATCTTTGATTCCAACCAATAAGACATATTTTCCCAAAAAGTATTTGAAGAAAAACGAGAAAAAAAGATGATCAGAACGTCTCTGTCAATTTGACAAAAAGTACAGGCATTTTCTTCAAAATTAAACCGTTGTCTTAAAAATTCACTTGACGGGTATACCCCATTGAATATTTTAAAATGAGTTTCCTTAAACAATCAACTTTATATACCTGAGATCCACCTGCATGCCTGTGCTCAGCCATGATGTTTGAGCTGTGTCTCAAGCTAATGACGTAACTTCCAGAGAGGCATCACTGAGCCCGTTGTACACGCCCCAATCCCCTGACTCCCCCACGTCAAAACAGTGCCATAAAGTGAAACGCAGAGAAAAGTGAAGCGCAAAGGCAAAACGGTATCACGAGCTCACACGTGATGGAAATGCAGATTAAAAGGAGCGTTGCAAAGAAAAAGATGTGTGGCAAAATCATTGCTGCCTAAAAATCTGTTGCAGAGATAAAAAATGATAAAAGATCTTTAGATTATTTTACAACAGTCATTGATTTTTGCAATTAATTACATCTTGGTTTTTGCTATATTTTATTTATATTTTGCAATTCTTTATTTTTGTTTGCAAAACTTTCTTTTTTTCTCTCGATTATTTTACGTTTGTGATACTTAATTTTTGTTTTAAATTATTATTTTTTTTTGTTTGCTCAATACTTTTTTTGTTTTGCAAAACTTTATTTTATTTTGCAATACTTTATATTTTTGCAAATATATGTGGCATGGAATTGATTCTATACAGCTCCCTATTCTCGCTCTAGCAGCCCCTCCCTCACAGCTCTTCACAGCACTGTCTCTAGCGTACTGTATGAGAGAGAAATGTTACCTGCTGCAATTTCTTTCCAGTCAACAAACGGCCATTCTTGTTCTATTTCTCCTAAATTCACCACTTCAGTTAAGGTTCTCATTAACTCCTTTTTTACAGTTAATTTTCTCTTCTGCCCTGCGTAATCTATGTACTCTGATTCTTTCCAAAAATGATTGCTTCCCTTTGACACTATCAGTTTATTCTCCAATTCTCTCTCCCACTCTTCAGATCTGCATTGATCTCCAACTTTACAAAACTTGCTTGTCTCTGCATTTTTCTCTAGTCTTGTTCACTGTAATGGAAAACATTTTGCCTTTTCTTTATCTTTTTCCCAATTATTCTATTTTTTTCTCTTCTGAATCTCCACTTCCCCTCACTCACAGAGCTGTCCGTTCAGCTGACCAGTGAGTGAGAGCAAGGCAAGGAGATGTCAGAGAAGCAGGTGCCATTTTGCGTCTTTATACTTTTTCTACAATTGTTTTATTCAATTCACTGTTTCAATTAGTTTTCCACTTTTGCTCTCATTTAGCATTTCCTTAGTGCACCTGATTCTCTGTATTATTCTGCCTCTGCACACAATACATCATCAACACTGTAATCATGCATTTGAATAAACACAAGAACAGCGCATTTAGTACCGTAAGCACACATGCACCAACAACATAGTTAGTCATGCACATTATTCATTATCTCAAACATGCACACATAGTTCAACAATTCCCCGTTTTCTACACAGTCCGGGTTCCGTCAAACACTGCAATAAATAACTTAATCTAACACCTGGAGGAATTTTGCGCGAATTTTCACTTCTCCACCCGTGTTAGGATTTTCACCTGTACAGGATTTTCAGCCACTCTTCTGGCAAAACCTTGAATAAATGCACCTAACCGGGAATTTTCACGCGCGTCGCTTCTCGACTCACCCCAGGCTTTTTCTACCTTCTTCAAATAAACTTTCTTAAACTCTCTTTAAACAATCCCACCCCCCTATTTTTGAAATCTGGAACTTGCCTCTATTTTAGCCAATTAGTTCAAATTATTCTATGTCCGGACTGGCAAAAGTCTTAGGGAAGCCACTTATCGGGACTCGCTACCACAGATCACACAAAAACACCTTAAGCAAAGATGCTTACCTCAGTTTCTGGCGCCGGTGTTTCTGTGCGATTCGTGCAAGCCGTCCCACCAGCGACCTCTGCCCCTTGACCTCAATGCCAGCCCCACGAGTTGAGGCCAAAGATATGTCGTGGAATATCGCGATGAATCTCTCTAAGTTGTAAGAAAACTCTCGGAGTCTTGAGTTCCAGATGCCAAAATTGTAGTTTATTGAACACCAACAAACATGAGACCGGCCAGCTGTCCGTTCTGACTGTCTTAGTCCAAAACCTCCTCTTCTATACAGTTTGTTATCTGGCATTACCTCATTTCTGTGCCCCTTTGTTATTTTTGTAACCAATGGATACTATTTGCCACCATTATCTCACAGAGCCTTTTGATATCTTTTTACTGGTAGAAACTTGGCTTTAGTCTATCTTCAAGGTCCTTAGTCTCATTATTTTGTTACAGCTGGGTGCTCTTTGTGGCCTCTGCAGCAACAACAATTTTAGTAACCTCATATGCTCTCTCCTGGGTCACACAAAGGCCAGGAAACTCATATAAGTATTTTGATATATAAGAAACATACTAGAATATTGAAAAATATACTATAAGGGGCAGTTCTGTGGACAGAAACGCCTTGTTGATGAGAGAGGTCAACAGAGAATGGCCAGACAGGTTCAAACTGCAAAATCTGTGGTAACTCAGATAATATCGTAAGCCTAAGTGGATCGTAGAAACCATTGGCGTCAATGGTCTCTACGATCAACTTAAGCTTGCTATGTTTTTGGGAAACCCAGCCCTGTACAATTGTGGTGAGAAGAATATCAACTAAGAATGCTATTCTGAGATGCGGGTTGGTGCTGTTTTGGCGGCACAAGGGGGACCTACACAATATTAGGCAGGTGGTTTTAATGTTGTGGCTGATCGGTGTAGTGTAAACAAAGACTGAAATAAACATAAATGAATGGGGCGGCTCTGGCACAGGTGGTAGAGCGGGTCGGCCTCTGAACCCCATGCATGGCAGCTCTGCGCCATTGGTGTATGAGTGTGAATGTGTGTGTGAATGTGAGACTAGTGATGATTGAAGAAAACATGTGAGCAGAATATATGTATTGGGTGTTATTTGCAATCCAGCTGTAATTTTAATATTAAAACAATGTGAAATGTCAAGTCATACTTCATTGTCATTCAACACAGAATGTAAAACAACAATAGAATCAGTAACAGTAAAAGTAAAAGTGTCTTTGATCTAATCATCGACATGCAGCCCAAGCTTCTGTCTGAATGACCTGCAGCCTTTAACAGCAAAGATTTGCCATCCATCAAGAAAACCAAAGTAAATGTATTTATTACTTCATCACCTACATTACTACAAATAAAAACAAGCTTATCATGCACAGGGTCACCATTACAAAATGTTTTTCTGATAGATATGCTGACTTCAACTGAACTTGCGGCTGAGAAACAAGTCCATCGGTTGTGCAGGCACTTTTTAGCTGGGAGACCCACACACAAATAGTTCAACTAAGAAAATGTCAATTCTTTCATTATTTACTCATCCTCATGCCATCCCAGATGTGTATAACTTTCTTTCTTCTGCTGAACACAAATTAAGATTTTTTAAGAAAATCTCAGCTCTGTAGGTCCTTACAATGCAAGTGAATGGTGACTGAAACTTTGAAGCTCCACAAAGCACATAAAGGCTGCCTAAAATCGATCCAACTGATTTTGGACGACAACAGACCAAAATATAACTTATTTTTCACCATACGTCTTGACATCACCAGTCTCCTTGGCGATCATGATTTCAAGCTCAATTAAACTTCCTAATGCTTGACGCATGCTCTGAGTGCTAGATGCCGATAGGAAGTATAATCGAGCATTACAATTATAGTAAAAAACAAGTTATATGTTGGTCTATTCTCATCCAAAACTAATTGGGTCACATCAGAAGACAAGGAATAAACTACTGGAGTCTTATGGATTACTTTTCTGCTGCCTTCATGCACTTTTTGGAGCTTCAAAGTTTTGGTCAACATTCACTTGCATTGCATGGACTAAGAGAGCAGAGATATTCTTCTATAAATCTTCATTTTTGTTCGATAGAGGAAAGAAATTCATACACATCTGGGATGGCATGAGGGTAAGTACATTTTTGGGTGAACTATTCCTTTAAACCAGCTAATGTAAGAAAATCAGATAAGGCAGGTATTAGCTGTTTTTTTTTTTTTTTTTTTCAGCAGGGATATTAATGAGGGCCATGCTGAAAATTAAAAAAGAAAGAAAGAAAAAAAAGTTGTTTTGAATGAAGAAGTTTGCAAAAACCATAAGAACATATCTGAAACTGAAGGAACTAGATAGGTATTGCTTCTGAATAAAATGTTATTGGTGTGTGCCATGGCACAACTCGCTGCCATACCAAATCAAAAGAGCACACCCCCATATATCTACGATGGTCTGGTGCCAAGATATGGCTTGTTCATGTGCTCTGGATAGTTGCTAGAGCGTGGTTAGACGGCTGCCAGCCAAGTATGTTACCAGAGTTTATTTAGCAGAGACGGGCCACTATTATTAAAATGAAAGGGAAATTGGAACGCTCAACCAAGCTGCTCTCAGTGCACAACGGTCACCGGAAGTAGAAAGGAAGTCCTTTTAGATACAGATATCACCTGTCAATCAACTCTAGAACGCACACTCTCACGGCTTTTTTTTTTTTTAGCAAGGTAAAGAATGATAATTTATGATACCAGTATTATCAGACTTTTGTGTTACTGAACAACTGCTTGCGGACATCCGGAAATATGATCTCTCCGATATATATGGGATTTTTTCACCCACCGGGTGAAAATACATCGCTTATAAATGTGATAACAACCATATCCACATTAACCCGAGTGATTTGAGCCATTACTCACGTCCGTTGCACAAATTGGTTAAAGAATATTGAATGGAAGAACAATTTGGAAAATCCCCAAACGAAGGTCAAATCAGTAGTATTGGCGCCAAAACAAGCAACACTAAACTCAATTATAAACTAAATTTTGTCATTAAAAACACGTAAGATAAATAATTTGGCTGTTTTACTCACGTTCAGGATCAAAAGGCAACACATCATCCCGTTCACAATTTAAATACATGCTTAACATGCGAAAAAAGACACAAAACCTCCATGACCACTGAACCAGACTTCAATGTTGAATGAACAGAAATAACTAAAAAAAAGAAAGAAAAGGAAATAAAACTATAAACAAATGGCTACGTGAAGTGCACTCCCTCCCTCCAAATAGCCTACTAGGCACACTATAGGCTTTAAAGGAATAGTTCACCCAAAAAAATACAAATTCTCTTATCATTTACTCATCCTCATGCCATCCCAGATGTGTATGACTTTCTTCTGAAGAATACAAACAAAGATTATCAGAAGGATATTTAAACTCTTTTGGTCCATTCCATGAAAGTGAATGGTGACCAGAGCGTTGAAGGTCCAAAAGCACATTAATGTATCATAAAAGTAATCCATTGGTTAAATCCATATCTTCAAAAGCGATATGCTTAGGCCTAGATCAATATTTAAAGGAATAGTTCCCCTAAAAATGAACATTCTTGAGTAAATGATGAGATAATGTTAATTTTTGGGTAAACTATTGCTTTAAGTTCTTATTTTACTATCAATCTCGGGTGCGTTCCATTCCAAAGTGCTCATCCATATGCCCTAATCCCTTCAGAGGGTTTAGTCTCCGGAGTGAAAGCTTTGGAGGGTTGAATGCACATCAGCCATCATCTATCCAAGCCAAAGGAGCCGCTGCCATCGCACAAAAGACTCTAATGAACATCCCCCACTCATAATCAGAAAAATAAACGTATTAAACTCCTTTAGCATAACTGATCCAGATAATTTACAGTAAAATAACACAAGCATTAACCAGTTTCAAACAAAAAGCCAGGGGTTTAAATTTATTTTTAAAAGTTCATATAATAATTATAAATATAAAAAAGCTTTTATAGACTATGGTGATGAAGGGATGTCACATGCTATTGTTTAAAGTAACAGATTGCTGTTGCAGCTGGTTTAATTCACCCTAAATTACATTTGGCAAACCTCCAAATTTGTGACAAATGTTCCAGTTCTGGTCAGCTTGACAGCAAAGTGTCCATCATTTGAACCCTACGGAAATGCACGTTTCGCAGGGCCCTTAGCAGCAGCTATGTATGAGCCCTTCGTTTGGAACTACCCAAAGTCGACCCAAAGTCGCCCTTCGGATCCCGTTTGGAATGCAGGGCTCCACTTTCACATTCTTCTATTATTTTTGGTGATTTGCATTCTTTGTGCATATCGCCACCTACTGGGCAGAGAGGAGAATTAATAGTAAAAAATAGTACTTAAATATTGATTTTGCTTCAAAAAGATATTGATTTAACCACTGTAGTCTTATGGATTACTTTAATGCTGCATGTATGTGCTTTTTTGGAGTTTAAAAAAATTTGGTACTGGGTCTGGACTATTAAATGGTTTAAAATGTTGCTGCCAGTTCAGTGGCATAACTTGGATCATATGGGCCCCAGTGCAAAGACCCTGTCGGGCCCACTCCTCGGGGAGCCTGGGTCGTTTATCATAACCAGCCCCCTCTCGCCCCGGTCCCTAGGGCGGCTGCTCACCGTGCCCTCCCTGTAGTTATGCCACATTGCCAGTCCCATAGTTGTGTATTAATGCAAGCAATTCTTTGAGGACTCTTCAAAAGCACCATAGAAATTCTGTAACATTGATGTAGGACAGTCACGATTCAAAATTAACTTCCTCATTCACATACCGGCTTCAACACTATACACATCTTTGCTCTCTTTAGAGAGAATGACATTCAGATGAATTTGCACACGTGGAGCTTTAATGATGTAGTTTACAAGGTGATCAGCAGATGGCGCTACAAGTAAATCTGTACATCAGAGTTCTATGGTCAACTGCTGTGGGTAAATACATGAAGAAGGCAATTCCAGCAAGCATAGAAATTATTGGCTTCATGTTTACAAAATGTCATCAACACAGACATTTCAAAAGTTCCCTGTTGAATCATGAATCAATATCATTACATCTATCCACATGAGGCGTGTTATCTACCAATAGTTACTCTGTCGCCTCTAGCGGCTGATCACTGGTAGTGCAGCGGGAGCCCCTGACGAAAGGTGATTTCAATGAATGGAAAAACGCTTTCCATGGCCAAAACAGAGTAGAGGGAGCTGCCCCAGACAAAGCAGCGAGTAACTTTAGCTCAGATGGTACCTAGACGTGTCCCTCCAAAGATGTATTTACAGGGTACAGAAGTGGTGTGGTAGATTCGGTACCTTTCCGCCGGGATGAAAGCGGTATTGGAGGAAATTTAAAGTCCGGCTGCTTGAATGGAGGAGCTTTTTCGGCTGTGCGGGTTGATGGGGCTTTTCAGTGCAACAGGTTAGAGTGAGTCTCGATGTAATCAATAGACAACAGAATCGGATTCTAACTCTGTATCTAATTGGTACATTGATCGTGAGTCGATATATGAATAGCTGCGATGCATAATTAACTAATAGGACTGACCAGTCTGTGCGCGCAAACCGAACTATTAAAATTACAATGCAACATAATAATATGAGATGTAGCGAGATCAGGCCTGTTGTAAATGTGCAGCATGTGTCTGCTTATATATATAATGCATTTGCAAATATGTTCCTAAACCATGCACTTAAAATGTGCACAGATGCAAACGCATGAAAGGCAGTTTGTTGCAAACATTGATATGAGCTTTGGTCTGTTTGGCTTCAAGTCATAGACAATGTGTTTATATTATAAACAGACTGGCTTTGCTTGGTGATCTGCAAAAGATAAACGATGGCAGGGGTGTAGATCTCGTTTAAACGTTGGGGTTAGTTTTCAGTACAACTTTGGTCATAATATTGGCAATTTGAAGTTTTGCCAAAGTTTGGGGTGGAAGTGCCTCACCTGGGATCTACGCCCCTGGACACCAAGTATAGAGGAATTAAGAAGTATCTTTGAACAAAGGCAGTAAAGACAGTGTTTACTCTTCAATCAACATGTCAGGAGTGCTATCTGACCACTGGTGACCCCTCAGCTAGCTGTGTTCACTGGATTTCAACCTCAACGCAGAGGACATAAAGGCAGACAAAATGGTACCCAACAAGTGGACTTTACATCCAGTTCTTCACAAATCACCACCTAAGAGTTGGCTTGGCATCCGACTACGTCTCAGTAAGGTTTTTTTCTTTTCTTTTTTTGTCTTAAAGGGATGGTTCGCTCAAAAATAAAAATTCCGCAATCATTTACTCACCCTCACGCTGTTCCATACCTGTATGACTTTCTTCTATGGAACAAAAAGGAGAGACGTTAGGCAGCATTCACTTTCATTGCTTAATGATTTAGGTGGCCATTCTTCTCATCATCTCCTATTGTGTTTGATGGAAAATAAGAAAGTCATATGTGGTTGTAGGGGTGGGCGATATGTTCACGATTTGAGTTATTTTATACCACGGTAACAATATACATCGATCAGCCACAACATTAAAGCCACCTGTCTAATATTGTGTAGGCCCCCCTCATGCCACCAAAACAGTGCTAATCCGCAACTCAGAATAACATTCTGAGATGATATCCTTCTCACCACAATTGTACAGAGCGGTTATCTGAGTTACTGTAGACTTTGTCAGTTCAAAGCAGTCTGGCCATTCTCTGTTGACCTCTCTCATCAACAAGGCGTTTCTGTCCACAAAACTTCCCTTCACTGGATGTTTTTAGTTTTTGGCACAATTCTAAGTAAACTCTAGAGACTGTTGTGTGTGAAAATCCCAGGAGATCAGCAGTTACAGAAATACTCAAACCAGCCCATCTGGCACCAACAATCATCCATGTGATTATCTAATCAGCCAATCGTGTGGCAGCAGTTCAGTGTTTAAAATCATCCAGATACGGGTCAGGAGCTTTAGTTAATGTCCATCATTAGCCATCATAATGGGGAAAAATGTGGTCTCAGTGATTTGAACCGTGAAAAACACAACTTGTTTTTAAAGATCAACCTTACCAAAAAGATAAATATAACAGAATGTCAGATTTCAATATGATGTATGGAGTGGTGGTGGCGTTGTGGGCTAAAGCACATATCTGTTAATCAGAAGGTCGCTGGTTCGATCCCCACATCCACCACCATTGTGTCCTTGAGCAAGGCAATTAAATCCAGGTTTCTCTGGGGGGATTGTCCCTGTAATAAGTGCACTGTAAGTTGCTTTGGATAAAATGCATAAATGTATATGTAAATTATGTTGTTATATTATAATTTTAAACTTTCCTCAAGAAACTCAAGATCTTAAAGCAATGCAAGAAAACAAATAATAGGATGCAGAAGTAAAAAAAAAAATGCAGGAAAATAAACACTTCTTTCAGAAAATGTATAAATAAAAGAAATATAGTTTAGGTGATATTGAGGGTATTACGAGTGATTGTCGTCATGCGACACAGTTTGCAGATGAAATGTTTCTTTGTGTTGACTTTTGTGATCCCACACCACAGATTTTGCAGCTTAATTTTCATGACTTGTTTGGGATTCATCCCATTTGTGTCTTTCTCCACTAGGGTTTTTACGGAGTCAAAAATGATTGAGTAGTGCGAGTTATCCATCTCTGTGTTCTCCTGTCTGTGGAGCACACGTATCAGGAACTTGCTGGACTCGTGCACACTTGCGAGCTCCATAAAGATTGTGCACCACATTCACGTACAGATGACTCCTGATACGAGAAGCATATTTAGCACTTTTAAATGTCATTGAATTCGCTTGAGTCGGCCGCAAAAAGAAAATTAAAATGCTGGAGAAAAAACAAGTTTCTTAAATTCAATCAGTCTCCCGTGAAGCCATAGCCACTGGTAGATTAGCCCACGCCATGCGCATATATATCGCAATATAAACAATATAGCAAAATCTCTATCGATTGACACTTTATATCATTGCCACGATATATATCATCATATCGCCCAGCCCTATATGGTTGGAACAACAAGATTGTTTTGGTGAACTGTCCATTTGCACTCTTGAAAATCTAAAGGTGTTTACTTTTAAAGGAATGTTCCGGGTTCAGTTAAAAGCATTTGTGGCAATGGAAGTGAATGGAGCCAGTCCATAAACGCTAAAATACACATTTTCTAAAGTATAGCCACAAGACTTAAACATTATTATTGGTAACATGATTTAAAATTACTTGCTAACCTTATAAGTTATATACAATACCAGGATTACAGGGTTTTGTTGTCATGGCAACGAAGTTGCATATAACCACACAGATAAGCAATTTGATCATACTAGAATCATGTTAACACGGATGATGTTTATGTCTTTTTGGCTTTACTTTTGAAACCGTGTGTATTTTAATATTATTTGTGGACTGGCCTCATTCACTTCCATTGTAAGTGCCTTACTTTAATGGTAATTTTTGCTTTTTTATCATTTTGTTTTTAAAGCCGAAATTATGTGTTGTTCAAATCATTATACCACAAAGGCTGTCAATTGAGCTTCACTTGTATTGAACCTGGCATATTCCTTTTATGCAGACTAGGCCAAGCCTAAAGTTTGCAATGCCTCAGGACTGTGGCTTTCTGAAGGCTTAACTCATGCATTCATATTTTGAGATAACTTTATGCCCTTTTAAGTTTCACTAATGATTACTTTCATTTAACAACATATTTGCCTCCCATTGTTTCCTGATTTAAAATCCTATATAGACAATTCGGTTGTTATGGTTTGAAATCAAACTTGCATATCAACACTTTGATTATAGTTAATTAAGAATTGTTTCATAAGGGAGTTTGTAGAGCCTACCATACTGACATATACATATGTGTTACTGTGGTGTGTGTTTGATTGGTCTTGTGGCTGCTAGGATGTTCTGGATGGTTGGTAAGTTGTTTCCCCAAAGTTATATGTTATATGTATCCGTTATATTTGTATCCCTATGGCTTGGGGCTGTCCTTCAGTGTAACACTATGGAATGTTTTCCCCGCCCATTTTATCATCCACTAGGCAAAAATCGTAGGTCTGAAAGTAACAATTATTTTGACAATAGATTCATCTTTGATTCTTTTTTTAAATTTGATTAATCGGTGGAAAAAGCAACATTTTATTTCCTCTTTTATATATAAGTAAACATAATGATTGTATGATGTACATTGTGTATTAAAAAGCTTTATATGCATAATGTCAAAATTGGATATATGGGTTATTTTTGATCATCTAAGCATCTGGAAGCTGTTGAAATTGACAGGTTTTTTTAATTCAAGGTGCTATGGGCAGTTATAACATTATGACTGTACCCATGAGTAGAATACTTTACTGAGTTGGGACTGTTCTTCTAGTGAAAAATGTGTCCCCTACCCCATAACGTATATTGTTTTCCTCTCATCAGGCTCTTAATTATTTAGATAATCTTTAGAAATACAATGTCAAATCAGGCTGGTTTGTTTTCTAATTTCAAACATCAGTTAAATTAAATAAAAATAGCCTCATACACAGACATGAGAAACTTTATCCATAATTTGTTCATAATTCTTGAAGGTAAAGACTTTAAAGTCTTTTATTATACTTTCCCATACGTTTAGCATACTTTCTCAATTCTTAACAGTTGTGTTTGCAATAATTTCTATACTATAATACGTCAGGTATGCCCATGGATAGCTCCTCATTACTGTGGTTTGGTCAATGTAGCTAGTCTTTATAAAAAAAAAAACTATTTATAGAATTATTATAGTATTTGTTATGGAAAATAATAGCCTAAATCCTTTTAGAAACACCACGTTTGTAATAAAATGAAGTCTAACTCTGCGTCTCAGACAGCACCCTAGCTCCCTATGTCGTGAATCAGTATATCATGAACACTAATTCGGGCACTGGTAAGGGTACTGATCCACTGAACATTGGGACACTTATGACTCAATCACCTGCGATACGTTAACGAGCTCACGCATAGAAGCGCAACTGTTATTAATCAGCACCACTGCTGTAGAAATAACTTGTTAATTTTCCTTGAAGATATTCAATCGCACAGTGTTATTATAACAGATAAATGGCATAAAGAAATACAAAATATATAGGAATGTATTTTAAACCTTTTATCAACTTAAATTTTAAAAGATTGTTTCACTTTCATGGTAATTATGAATGAAAGACTCTTTTTAAAGAGAAAATAAGGCTTGGACTTCATAGTTTTACACTTTTGCTGGTCATCTGAAGACTTGAGAGACTTCAGAAGACATGACAACGTTTCCGGTAAGGGAAAATAGTGAGTGACGATGCGCCCTGGTATTTAAGGTATATTGTGGTATTTTTAGGGAGCGAACATTTCAGTGCACTGGACCAATTTTGTGATTTGAGACAGCCCTAAAAATGGCTTACTCCCTGATCAGTGACCTGACTACTGAACAAGGGAGCTTATTGAGATGCACCGTAATGGGGCTTTTCCACCTCATGGTACAGCTCGACTCTGCTCACTTTTTGGGGATTTTCCACTGTGGATAGTACCTGGTACTTTTTCTAGTACCACCTCAGTCAAGGTTCTAAGCGAGCCGAGCCGATACTAAATGTGACGTCAAAACCCTACAGATCACTGATTGGTCAGAGAGAATCGTCACAACCAGTGTCACTGGATTTTCGACACTGGACGTCAACTCACTAGTTTTAAAATTAGCTACAGCGATTGTAGTATAATTTGTTCGCGCGACTTTATAATTCTAAAAAGAAATGGCTGTGAGCGAGGTGCAGATGTTCCTCTCATTACAAACGAAACGACGCAGAACGAAAAAGTCTTTCAGGAAGTGTCTCAGCTGTTGGCCGCATACGACATACCAACAGTGTAGGGGAAAAGTAAAATTGTTTTTTTTAAATGTGACTACAGAATCATCAAGGACCACAACAGCCAGAGTGGTTCAAACAGAAGAAAGTGAAAGTGGTTTGACCAAATGGACGCTATCTATGGCAATAAACCTGGACTCGGCCATGGCGTTGTTAGAGTCCACGATGGAGGATGGTACGATTTGTTACATTAACTCCATATTCTGCTTGAAAGCTTCACTTTATTTAGTTGACCAGCTACTGGAATGCTTGTTTCTAAAACAACCAGGACAATTTAACTGTAACACTTGTATAAAATCACCATGCAACAACAGCTTTATGCAGCACAATGAGCTAGTAGCTAACAGCTAGCGGTCATGTTATTGTTTATGGTCGGTAGAGTTTGTGTCATGTTTAAGATGATGTCACGGAAGTAACATCTATGATGATCAGCCAATAATCCCACCCACGTTGAGGCGGCACTAAACTGCAGTGGAAAAGCAAGCTCAGAAAAGTAAAGCGAGCAGAGTCGAACCGTAACGTGCAGTGGTATAGTGCTAATAGTGCTTTCTAAGAGATTCCTCCCGAGACATTATTTAATACAAAACTATTAAAAAAGATTTCTGGTGTAGTTTTACTGTGACAAATTTTTGTAGCCTAAGTGTGGTAATGTGTAGTTTACAAAGCCTTGATGAGGTCACACACATATAATTGTCCGCTTTGGTGCTTTAAAATAATAGTAAAGGCTCTGAATGTAATAATAAAGGCTGTAAATATGATAAAGGCCCAACATTGTATAATTTTTGGTTTTAAAAGCTACATTTATTTCACAAAGATGTTCACACAGTACAATACCAACCGTGTGTGTACATTGCTAGCAATTGCCTGTTTTAGTCATCTTTTCTTTCTTTTTTGTGCTGTATCAAAGAAAAGACGAATATCATTTGAATTTATTTTCATCACTGATGTATCTGTAAGATGACATGACTGTGCCAGCTGGCTAGCAGAAAGAAAATACACAATTTATTTAATTCCATCAAATTGTCCCTCATTGTGTTTTTTCCCAGTAGAATCTTAACACTGCTCTTTTACATACAAAAAAACGTTCATATTGAGCACTACTGTCGAGGTCCAGTGAAAAAAAAAATGTATTAATATACCATAAGTTGTAGATATAACACAAATCCCCAGAAAGCTTGGAATATAATGCACAATTTATATGGACTACTGTTATGATGTCTTTATACTGAACCTCAATAACGATTTTTAGTATTTGTCCTTATTGAAGCTTGACAGCTCCTGCTCACTATAAACTGTTATTCTATGGAATAGAGCTGCTTAAAATATCTATTTTTATGTTAAAAGAAAAACCAACAGTATGTTGGTTTTGAACAACATAAGGGTAGAGTAAATGAGTTAGTAAAAGTACATTTTCCATTTTTAGGTTAAGTACTCTTCTAACTGGTGACTCATCCTCTTATCTCTGAATCTCCATCCTCTGAAAAGAAGACACTTAGAAGATGCTGTACAAAATTCAGAATGGATTATAGACAAACAAATTATTTAGAAAATACATAATTGATTTTAAATCATTTCCTAATAATATGTGCATTACAAATATGACACTGTCCTTGCCTCAACCTAAAACTCAATTGAAGTCACAGGTCTCACCATGTTTTAATCTGAGGGTGAAAACACTTCTTTGTGTTAGATCATTTTCGAAGACAATATCTAGTGAAGTTTCCAAAAAGGTACTACAGAAAGTTACCAGATAACCGCATTTAAATTCCTTAATATACACACATTCGCTCTGTCTTAAGCCTTACAGTATGCTGAAAATGGCTCCGTTAATGTTTTTGCATTCAAAATGATGAATGACACATGAAATACGTACTGTACTCTATTTTCATTTAAAAATGGCAAATTTCGCCAATGGTGAAATTGGTCTGTACAACATTTAAATGATAAAATAGTGGGCACATATTGCATGTTTAGTTATATACTGACATCTTACATGACACTAACTCTCTTAAACTGAACTGCTGACACTGATGCATGCATGCTGCGTGGCACTGGAATAAACCACGAGGTCCTGCTCAGATTTTTGGATTAAGCGAGCAGTATTCAGCTGGTCATGTGATTCTAACATGGCAGCCCCCATGTGTGGAGCCTCTCCAACAGCTTTTATCAGGTTACTAATATGACTAGAGTGGTCATGATTTACTACATATATTGTAAAATTACAATTCATAGTATAGTTTATTGTGGTTGAAATGATGACTTTGGGACAATTGTCATTTCTTTTTAATTTGGTATACATTTGGAATAGTATTTACACAATATTAAACAATAATTTTTTTAATGGCTTATATTGATTCTGTGGTTTAGGTATAATAGTAAACATGTAAAAATGTATGTTTATAACTGGTAGTTGTATTTTGTTTTTTTACCATTTTGTATTTACTTGTACTTACAGATTGTTTGGCACACAGACATTTATTCAGCCTTTGTGATGTAACAACATTTTCTGTCTCACACTTCATTATATTGACCTCTGCAATGGTGATTAGATTTGCTGAACAGTCTGAATGAAAACACAATAGTGCAGGTTATATTAGATAATGCCAGAGGCTTCTTAACTCACCGGGGACTGCCAGTTACCCTTCGTTGTACCAGGACACTCAAGCCGCCCTGAAATACATTGGTGTAATCTCCGAGCATCTGGTGTTTAAAGCATGTCTGGAACGGAGCTTCTGGCTTACTCACGTTTATTAGTTGTTTTAACAGCTGGATCTAGTGTTTTTTCCTCCTCATTTTGCATGCATGCTGTCATCTGACTTTTTTGTAGTTCGATGTGATTACTGACAGTCTTCATATTGCATCAGTGTTTAAGACTGTGTATTAAGTTGGTTCCTCTTGGTTCCTTTGGTAATTCTTTCCCCCAAACACTGGCAAATCCTTCTGCTTAAAGCTTAATCTTATTATCTGAAGTGTCAATTAGTATTTATTTACCAATTTGTCCATTGCTAGTCAAGTTTTCTAAAAGTAAATAAATGGTTAAAGAGGTAAAAATCCAAACATGATTTAGAATTTTCCATTTTATGGTGAACTATCCATTTGGGACTGTGCTATTAGTATATTGGCATTTCTACAGGCCTTGATCTTGGTTGAAGAGGTTGTACAACTATTAGGATCCTTGAATGAATTGTATTTGCAGCAATGTTGCAGTGAATTGGTAATCGGCGCTGTTTGGTTTGTTTGTCTGATGGAGCACTGCTGTTGGCGCCTTGAGGTGATATTTGTCCTCCTACAATCATGTCCCAGTTGAGATGAGTAATGATTTTTTCAGTAATTAATGTTATTTTATTTCTAGAGGAATTAAGCTGCAAAGACTAGAGTATCTTGAGTATACTATTGGAAATGCTAGATTTTACAAGTTTTCTGAATAAAAAACTCATTGCCACAATGCTCCGGGTGCTCTGAGTGGTTAAGTGCATTGATAAGCAGTTACTTGGATGTTCTGGGTAGTTGCTATGTGACTGTTTACTGGCTGTAGTCAAAAGATCCCACCTGAAGATCTCTTAGATATTCTGGCCCCTAGATATGGCTTGGGTCCCTACTTCAATATAACCCTAAAGTCATGGTCACATTTACCTTTGCATGGCGAAATTCCATGGGCAAAGAAGTTAAAAAGAATCTTGCCGCTAAAGTGATATCCTTGTCCATTGTGAATATTCAGTGTAGGTGTTTACGAAGCACAAACTAAGCAACTTCATATTGGTTAATGCGGCGAATTCACCTGTCAAGGTTCACCAGAAATTCACAATTACACGGATTCCCATTGAAATGACTGTATTTCGCCTGATGAATTTTGCCATGCAAAGATAAATCCCTTAATGGTTTTTGATTTTTTTGCCCATTGTACACCTGTTTGAAAAGTAATGGCACACCTTTCCTCAAGTCACGTGATTTGATTTATCGTGAAGTAGAATGGAAAAATTATTCCGTAAAAAAAGGTTTGTAGTTAGACTAGTAGTTACCTTAGCATGCACATAACAGACGTAAATGACCGAAGCAATCGTACATTGTGCACCTGGCTTAAGCCACATTTTACAAATCAGCAGTATTGACCGTTTTCACGAGTGCCATTTCTATAATGTGACCAAATGATTAACTGTGCAGATCTAAAGCAGAACCTGTAACCCTTGTATGTAATAGACTAGCAACGATCATGATGTTGTTCATTGGTGGAATGGCACGTTTTTGTCTCTCCTTTCATCCGTGTGCTGATTACAGAAGATTAAAAGGGGCCTTTGGCTTGACCTCATGCCATCATGTAGTCTCTCACCATCTACTGCTTCGCTAGTCCAGCCTTCTACCCCCACCCAGCTTAAGTCCGTTTAGGTGGATCTTAGCATTGCGTAAATGATTTTGTCCTTGCCAAGGATGAGCTCTATAATATGTGCTTGTGTATAGAGAAAGAAGGTCTTGCTTTTCATTAGGTAGCTAAACTCTGTGCTGTTACAGTAACAGTAACAATTTAGGGATTCTAAAAACATGCATGGTAGAGCGCAACATCTTTTTAAAGTAAACTCTTTTGACTGCGAGCCCGTACTGATGCATTTAATGCATTTACGCTACAACTGCTTTGTGATACTCTTTTTGCACATTCAACATTTGAACTCCGATTATGATTATTAACATTTAAAAAAACTAGTAAGTGTATCCTTCTGACCACAATCATGGGCAAACATGCTCTACTGCCAATAGAAATGATGTTCAATAAAGGTTTTTCACATAGGCCATTGGTATAGCTAGAAACACGTTTGATTTTATGCATGACTGCAAATATAAACAGATATAATAATACTTATGTTACATTAATTATTGAAGCTATATGAAAAAAATATAACAATGTCTGACGAAGCAAACCAACAAACAGACGTTATGTAGACAATTGATCTAGCATATTCGGTTTGCTTGCATATCATATAACAGGAACATTTAGCCTTCTGAACCAATAATTATGAATAAAATCGGTCCCCTAAATCTCTCCACCTGTCAACACCATGGAGGCTTGTAAAAAAAACACACTACTTCAATCCTTCAGCATAGTACGCACACTCATACTGCCTACCACTCACATTTTTGCTCTCAAAATGTATTTAATAAGCTAATAGACATCATCGGCTAGAGTATTCAGTTCCACTGATATTTCTTCTTACACGCTGAAGTTTTAGAGGAAAAATCCTGAATTGATTGTCTCTGTTATAAGATGAAATTGGCCTCTTAGGGCCTAGTTCTTCAGCACTGTTCAATTTAAAAAGCTGCAAGTTCAAAGCATGGTTCAGATTACTACCATATGTCTGCAAAGCCAGACTCCAAGAGCAAGCCTGCCCCAGCCGTACCCTCTAATTTCTTATCCCAAAATTGGACATCCGAATAGCTGTGCTACATTGTCCCTCCTCTCCAACTGTAGCACAGAACGTTCTCACACTAATTCTTCACTGGATAACTGGAGCAACCTTACTACAACACAAAATGAGCCATGTTACTTTGACATTTTGGAAATGCCACATTTTTAATTATCTCATAAAAAGCCATCACAGACAGAAGTGGATATGATGTCATTCTAAGTATGCATCCACTTCGTCTTTGTGTGGTGCTTTTCTTTGTGGGGCACGCATCTTATCGGGAGCCTGTTTTGGCTGGTGTCCATCCACTGAAACAGCTGACATTGTTGTAGACAATAATGTAGTCACATGGCATTCGTAACCCATAAATCTCTACCCAAAACGGAGGAATGGGTCTCTAATCAATGCAGAAACATTTCTGACTTTTATAGTTTGTGCAAATCTCTGCCTGTGTAGGAGGGGTTTGCAAGAAAGCTTTGTTTCTCAAAGACTGGATGTTATTGGCCCAGTCTGTCAATTGTAGAATGCTCTTTACTTCTGTATGAATACAACATTTGTTTGGTTGGTTGAGTAGGCCGAACACCTCCTACCAACCAGTTCTACTTGCCCACCAAACTTGTCCTTGTAAAGTTGGAAATACTGATTGCTTGGCAAAGAAAACACTGAAGAGCATCTTCTGAGATGAAGTCTAAAAAGGAGCATTATCAAACTCTCAAAAAGGCAAAATATTATTGAGGAGACATTCAATCAGTTTTGGAGTCTAGAGGACTAAGGCAACTTTTAGCTATTTTCCAGGGCATCTTGTCTTGACCTTCCTCCTTCGGCAGGCTGTTTGAGATAGTGTTCATATTCAGTTTGAGAGGAACTTGAAGGAACCAGACATTCATTCTTAGTTGTGATTTATTGTCTTGTGCTACATTTTGTTTCTATGAAATGGGTGCCAGGATTTGCTTGAATTTGGAACCCAGTTATGGTTTTGGCATGCCTAGTTGCATACTTTTATGGTTTGGAACTTGTGAAGCTGGATCAAAGGGAAGTTTAATTGATAGAGAAAATGAGGTAAACCCAGGTGCCTGCTTTATGGTGAATTGTTCGAGATTGACTATATCCAGTCTAGTGTGGATATAGTCGAGTGTAGCCTTCTAAAGACTAAAGATCGGTTAGTGGGGTGCTTATTTTTTAATTAGCATTTCCAGCTTTGTACTTTTACAATGTTCCTTCACTGGAGGAAACGTGGCGCTTATGAGCTCGAGACCCTCCCATCCTCACTGACTGAGCAGGGGGCAGAACGGTACTCTTGGTCCTTCTCTCTGGATGTCATCCATGATGTCTATGGTAAGGATGACACTACTTTCCCAAAATGCTCCCACCCTTTGCACAGATATTTACCAGAATTGTTGAATTGTTTGCTTTATTCCACTAAAGCAGAAACCAATAATGTATTGTCAGTGTTGTAACTTGGTATTATCACTGATGATAGAGTTTTGTTTGCACAGACTATCAATTGTCACAAAGTTTGAGGAACTCTTTACTGAAATAATTTGGAGACATGGAACCCTCAAAATGGAAATCTGAACATTGCGCAATACACTTTTTTGCATTAAAAAAACGACTACACGGAGCACAATGGAATTGAACAGAATCCTACTTGGACTTTGTATAAGCAACCACCGAGATGTGAGTTCTTGTCAAATGTAACCAGGAAGTAATCATGTTTACATAAAAAAATAAAAATTATGAACTCAATTCAGAGGTTACATTATACCTCTAAAATTAAAATTTTACTCCACTTAATGGTTAGGTTTAGGGTTGGGATAGGGGCTAGAGTTAGTAAATTATGCAATTCTGTTGAATGTATTCCATCCATTTACAACTAAAACTAAAAGCTGCTTTTGGCACCCCTCTGTGGAAATTTCCCCTAGAAATTGGAGCCCTTGTCGCTGAATTCACGGTATGATCAGTCTAAAAATGCAGCACCTGAATTAAAACCAGTACCCGCTAAAAATGTAAAAACTAAAATATAGGACTCAGAATCAGCTTTATTGCCAAGTATGCTTACACATACAAGGAAGTTGTCTCAGTGACAGGAGCTTCCAGTGCACAAAAATACAAAAACGTCAGAAAGATAAAAAATAATTATACACATACATACATACACACACAACATAGATACACACATACATAGTGCAATTCTAATACAAATCTGTTATGTAGAGTGCAAAATACAAATCTGTTATGTTCAGTGCACATTTGTTTTTCTTTAGTTTTTTCCAGAGGAATGAAATGTCAGAAGAGGTAGATGTGTTGGATAAATATAAAAAAGACTAAACTGTGTATTGCACATAATTATTGCTCAATGAGGCAATTTTAACTGTTCATGAGATGGCCTGAGAGAATGGTGATGCAGTCATTTGTGTAGAGGGAGAAGAGTAGTGGGGAGAACACAACACACATACTGGATATATACAGTGTGTAAAACGATAACGATAATTGTTTAGATAAACGAGTCGACATCACTACCCTACTATGGATGTTGGACGATTAGTCAACTAATCAACCATTATGACCCATCCATACTAAGTGTTCTTGCTTATCTATACTCCTTATCCCAGTACTGCTAGTAAATTATGTTATTGGGCACAATCTTTTTTTGAGCCCATCATTCAGACCTCATTTCTTTATTTGTTTCACTCAACTTATGCAATGCAAATTTCTTCCAAGACATTTTGGACACATAAATTGAGATGGAAAGCTGCATCATAGATACTTGTCTTTGAACCCTATCTTTCATAAGACATTTAATTAAGGCTGAGAGCCACTCTGGCCATTGCTGCCTAGAGAAGAGGAGCATACTTGTGTTTATAAGTGCATACCTTTCTTTCCAAATGCTGTACTGTAGCTAATTAGTCTGAGGGATTATAATGGAGGATCAAGACTCAATTTGGTGTTTGAGTTTGTAATGGCAATCAGAAAATGTCACAAGCTCATAGAACACTATACAATCATCATATGAGGCCCATTGATGTGAGATTAGCTCTAATAGTGCCTTAAGAATGTTCATGTTATGTACTTGGGCTTCAAGTGTGTGTACATTGAATATTATGGGTCATGTGTGTTAAGCAAAAATTCTAAATAGCTGATGCATATAGCAGCAAATGGTGATGGGGTTAGAGTTGTTGCTGGTAGTTTTCTTGCAGGAAAACTCTCAAAACTAGTAAAACTTCCATGTTTTGGTTTATTTTACAAGACAAAATTTTCCATAGTGCATGTTTGTTGTGTCTTGTATGTGGTTGTATCTGAATGAACAGTTTCTGTTTCTTCTTATTTCCTGAATGGTTTGAGTATGAAAATACTGTAAACCAGATTTTTCTGTCACTTCCCACACACACCTTTGCCACTTGTCTATGTACCAGTTGGCTGCATCTCTGACAGTCGACCAAAACACTGTCCCTGGCAGACTGCTGACGTCTGCCATCTGTCTTGGACACCTTGCATTGCATAACACTCCGCCAGTGTCCCCAGCAGACGGAGGGGTCAGCTTTTCCTTTAGCGTAAAGCACGTGAACCATGCAAGACATCAGACAGCTCCAGTAGTGTGCCAGCTGACTATGGGTACAGAACATAGGGATAAATTCAGGATTGATCTAAAGCATTCCTCACATTCCTTATAAAATTCTGTACAAAAGATATAGGGAAACATGCTGTTAGAAAGCTCCACTCTGCCTATACATGGTAAACATGGTACTGTTGAGGTCGAGGGTCCTCGATGTGTGGTCCTGTTTGAGGTAGAGTCTGATAAAGCTACAAGGTTGTGCGACAGTGAGTTGGGAACTGTACCCATTTGTCCCATGGTTCACTTATTTGTATGATTATTTGAGGTCAAGGTAGGCAAGCGTTTACTATTGCTAATGCTCTTACAAAGAGTAAGGGATTTGAAGAAACCCCTAACCCTAAGTATTTAACTTCGGCACATTACTCATTCCAAACTGTATGCCCTATGGATTTCAGTGGTGCCTCAAATCATGCCATTTTTTGAAGAGAGGTGTGATATTACTTTAAGCGAGAAGACTTTTGATTTTTACATGGTGGACAATAAAATTGGTGAAACAATTCCATACATTTTACATTTACAAGAATTCTGCCATATCTAGCACCAGAATGACTTGGAGGTGGGTTCTGTTGACTTGGACCAGTAAACAACCACATATTAACATGCAAAAAATTACTCTGAACACCTTAAGCTGGCTCTACATTAGCAGACTCAAAACAACTTTTTTTTTTTATAAAAATAACGTGAACAAATTTCTTGCATATTGCCCAGCCTTTGGAGGGAACAAAACACATATTCACACACATTCAAAGTCATTACACTTCCGAAGCAGCTAAACTGGGATCTGGGATTGGAAGCCAATTTAACTGTGGATAGTAAATTTCTATAATGGCAATAGTAATTTAAAACTACTATATTTGAATGATCCAGCATACGGGCCACTAGGTGTCAGTGTAAGCCACTTCTACATAAGTTTATTAAAAGTAAAGATTGATAGAAATGTGGTTCTTCCTGGTCATTGTATTGACGCCGTCTTCATTTTAAGCGTATAAGGGACCTTTCACACCAAACACATTTTTGCATCCGTCCTGTGTAATTAAGCACTAGGTGGAACATTTTGACCGTTGTGCAGCATCTCATACTGGAGTCATGCTGGAAAAAAACAATGACCTTTATTTAAAGCTGTAATGTCCCATATTTGGCTGGTAGAAAGTTGGCATGCAACCACATAGCAACATACTAAAAACCACACACGACACCATTGAAACTGCATGCTAATTACTTTTCAACCCTCCTGGCACCCTAGCAACATAATGGCTAATTCTGCATGAGCAAACACCACTTAAGTTTTCTTAAGAAGAGGTAATATCTAGTTATGGATTTTGTTATTTAGCCATTGTGTGTCTGAACCCACTTTAGCTTTAATTGGTGACAAATACTGCATCATTGACCACATACATGTTCTGTGTGTGTGTGTGTGTGTGTGTGTGTGTGTGTGTGTGTGTGTGTGTGTGTGTGTGTGTGTGCACGTGCGCCTCCTAGCTTGCTTTTATTTGTTTGTTTTGGGTCTAATCAGCAGTGCTGAGGTCAGGCATTCCTGTCCATATTAGACTGAGAGAGAGCACGGGAACAGGATGAAGTTCAAGAGAGAGGGATAGCACATTGAAACTCGTCACCTTCCTCAAATAATGTCAGAAGTCATTTTTTGACAATTAATTTTTTTGCCTAAATCATCTGCTCATGATGCTGGTCACCTCTGGTAAAAGTTCTGAAAAAATGACTTGGGAAATTATTTTAGGAAGGTGACGATATTGTTGAGTAAGGCTCGTTTAAGATGGTCAAGTCTCTAGTTGAAGTGGAACATTCAGGTTTAATGTCATATTTAGATTCATAATAGTTGTCAGCTGAGTGCGCCATTGTGAGTAGCATGACAAAACAACAGTGTAGTGTACACCAGATCTGATCTTTCTGCGCTGTATTCTTGAATATAATTTTTTACACGTTGCCTCTTTTCCCCACACGTGAGTAGACATGAGGTGCCGTACAAGTTAACATGGTTCCAGAGTTCCTTTCTTTTATGTTTCTTTTATCCCCTTTTTAACCCAATTTGGAATGCCCAATTCCCACTACTTAGTAGGTCCTTATGGTGGCGCGGTTACTCTCCTCAATCCGGGTGGTGGAGGACAAGTCTCCGTTGCCTCCGCTTCTGAGACAGTCAATCTACGCATCTTATCAAGTGGCTCGTTGTGCATTACACCGTGGTGCATTACACCGTGGAGACTCGCAGCACAGGATGCTCATGCTACTCTCTGTGATCCCCGCACAACTTACCACATGCCCCATTGAGAGCAAGAACCCCTAATCATGACCACGAGGAGGTTTCTCCATGTGAGACTATCCTCCTTAGCAACCGGGCCAATTTGGTTGCTTAGAAGACCTGGCTGGAATCACTCAGCACACCCTGGATTCGAACTCGCGACTCCAGAGGCGGTAGTCCGCATCAGTCCACTCTGAGCTGCCCTGGTTCCAGAGTACCTTAAGACCATAACGTTTCTTCTAAACGTAGCTTTATTAATCAGCATGTAATGAGCCTTTAATAATAAAATAGATTTCTGTTCTAATTTTGAGAAATGAATCATATGTCATAATCATCTCTGGCATGGATGACTAGGAAAGGAAATAAAATGACTAGTTACTAGTCTTTTTCATTTGAATGAAAATATAAAAATAGTCTATTCAGACTTTTACATTTTCTAAATTTTCTCTCAAGGGATACACCTGAACCCCCAACAGTATAATTCCTCGGTCTTAAGGGCTTCTATGCCCCCATAATTGCTATCTGAATATAATAAAATATTACAATAATTTAAATGTAAAAAATGAGATGCTGTCATAATGCTTCAAAACAAACAGATGATTTTTTAACATTCACATCCAACTGCACTTGATTGATAAACTATAACAATATTTGTATATTTTGGTAGAAGATCCTGAAGACACCACTGCTTTGACTGTTTAGGATTATTTTTTCTTTTTTTATTCTGCCTGGAAGAAACTAGGAAATTAAAAAAAATAATTCAATGTGCAAATATGAATGTATATAGTGATAAATATTGATATCAAACTACATAAAATATAATATTGTGATTTAAGATTTTTGGTCATATATCCCAGATTTGAATAACTTGTTCATAACTGAACTAGCCAACAAACCAATCATCGCATCTGAAATGTTGCTCTGGTCATCCTAAAATAATGGTGACTAGAAAATCCAAAGCCTGCATAGAGTTTGCAGAGCAAAAAAGTTGAATATAGACCTTATTCACAGTAGCGCCATCTTTGATTTTGAATGTGAATGACAACGAGGCTTTGAGGGATAGAATTACCATCTCTTCAATGGCACGCACGGGATAAAGCGGTAAAAAGCTCCTAGATCACATCTGATTTTCCACAACTCATGTTGTCTGGAGTTTTTTGTATACTGAATGTCCTTAGAAAGATGTTTTGTCCGTGAAACGATCCGAAAACATCTGGGTGGTTGATAGGTAGTTGCGTACTTCCGTAGCACAAACGGTTGAACGCTGAAGTTTAATACTGATGTTTAGGGGTTTGTTCTAATACCTAACCCAAAACTAACAGTGATGCTTGCCATAGCAAACACTGCAAATTATAGTGATGGCTAAATGCTGTAAGATCTATGTGCTTTTCTGTAGATTGGAATTTCAAGACAGTAGCAGCCACATTTGTCAGTGATTCCCCATTGAAGTCGACCCAACAAAATCTTTCCATTTGACTTCTCATCTCCCATACAGATAAATATTCTCAGGAAAATTCCAAACATCTTTTCCATCTGGAGATGTGTGGCTTTAATTGAGTAAAATGTGTGCTTTCTCCAGCAGTCCCTTAGCTTGTGATCTTTCAGATGTGCAATAATCATTTGGGTGTTTAGGATCAAAATCTGAACACAAAACATGTGGCACAACAGTGTCTGGCAACAACACCAGTTCCTGCTCTGGCTTTCTATTTTATTGTAAGCTAAGGCAAGCATTACTATCACCATGTCATATTTCTACATAATTTGATCATTTCTTGTTATCTGTTTCTCATCAAGGAGGCTGCAGGACTCCATAAGATATTTTCTAAGTATGTGTGTGGGTTAATGTCTTGTCCCTGTTGTTCTAGATGAGAAGCCGGCGCTGAAAGAGGACAGCGTGGTATGCCAGCATCCAGACTGCACAGAGCGCCGTTATGCCTCAAAGGTAAGAGCAACGTACCAGACGCCCTCTTCAAAACAAGCCTGAGTCCTTTCTAAAGATTGCTGAGAGTCTCTATCTCTCTGTGGAGGGTCCCGTGGTTTAAAGGATCAGTGTGAGCTTCTGAGGCCCTGCGTCCTGCTGGGGTATGAGGTCGCCTCTCTGGCCACTAGACTGTGAAATGAATTTCTCCTCATAAGCTGATGTACTCTGAATCAGGTGGAGAACAGAGAACAAAAGTGAACTCTCGGGAAGTCTTCTCGATCTGTTTGCCTTTGGCATCACTGTTGGAACTCTGGGGATTAAAGTAGACAGTTATGGCCCTGACACAAATGGCTCACATGATGTGGTCTTGCAGACTTGCAAAACATCATTTTCTTACTCTCGTTTTGTAAAAATATCAACACAGCCATGAAATAAGATTAAGTTACTTGAGAAGCAGAATAGTATATGCTATTAAGTGTTTTTTTTGCAGACAAACGTACAAAATTTGGTGAGGTTTATGCTTTAAACAAGAAAGAACTATCTGGCAATGTTGTAAGAAAAATATACTTAAAAATAGCTGCAAGCAGCATTTACAGGGCCAAGCACTGAAACGGCAAGCATTGCATCTCAGTAAGCACAGCACATTGCTTGTTTATATCTTACAAAGCAATCCCACACTACTCCACAAGTTGCCTCAGGATGGGATTAAACCTAGGCCTTTCCGTTGCACAGTTCAGCACACAATCCACTGCACCATGCTGCCACAAAGTAAATAACCTTTGCAGTGCCACCAAATGTACATAGCAAGTTAAGAATCAGCTCAGCCAACCACCAACCCATGACCTTGAAGTTGCCAGTACCAGTTGAGCTAAATGTAGGAGCATCAGTGTAGAAGCTTAAACTCTCCTCAGTCTAAGAACTGAGAGTTGAGCTTATTTTATTTATGGAAAAGGAGGAAATGGAGCAGAAAGGGCTGTTCCGAGTTGGAGCTTGCTGACTTTCACCTAATCACTCTTTTGAAAAAGATCGCAAAGTTCTCTCCGTACATCCAAAAGAGAGCCACCCTGCATGAAGTCAGCCGGTAACAATGTCTGTTCAGCGCCATGTGTGTCCGTGTTTGTGTGTATAAGTGAACACATGGATTTCGGTTGATGATTATGTGAACAGGACCGCAGTAGGGGGTCATCCTGCAGGAAAACCTCTGTGATGATTGTGCTCGTCTGGCGCCCGTCGCCCCGAGGTCACGGGCTGCGGTTGTGTAAGGAGATTACGGGGACCTTGCAAGTTTACATGAGGGGAGGAATGTTTTTAGTCCTGTTGTCACCTTTGGCTCCCTCTCTGGTTGCTCAGTCTGCTGTTTTGTTATCGTTCATCTTCAACTAGAGATATTAATATGTTAAAGGGACAGTTGACCCTAAAAGGAAAATTCAGTCTTCATACTCTCCTTCATGGTGTTCCAAAACAATGAGGGGATGGAAACCTTTTTTCCATACAATGAAAGTGAATGGTGACTGAGGCTATCATTACATCTAGTACCTCCTTTTGTGTTTCATGAAAGAAAATAAGTCAGATGGTTTTGGAACAACATGAAGTGGAATGAATGATGACAGCATATTTATTTTTTGTGGACTGTAAAAAGCTGATGTTTGTAATTTTTTTTTTCAGCGTTAACTATATGTATGTACTGTATGTACAACCAATGGGAGACCGAGGATGCATTCAGAATTCCACTTCTGCTTTAAAGGAATAATTCTCTCATCATTTACTCACCCTCATAAGACTTTCTTTCTTCTGTTGAAAACAAATAAAGGTTTTAAGAAGAATATCTCAGCTCTGTAGGTCCATACAATGCAAATTAATGAGGTCAAAAACTTTGAAGCCCCAAAAAGCACAGCATACAAGTAATCCATAAGAGTCCAGTGTTTTAACACGTCTTCTGATTAAGCAATCGAATAGGTTTGGGGTGAGAACAGTCCAAAATATAACTCATTTTTTACTGTACGTCGTGCTATTGTAGGCTCCTTGTTTATCAGGATTTCGAGCTCGATTACACTTCCTAGCACCATCTAGCGCTCTGCAAATGCATCAAGCACTAGGATGTGTAATCGAGCTTGAAATCATGATTGTGCTTGTAGACTGCAATGACATGATGTACATGGAAAGATGAGTTACATTTTGGTCTTTTCTCATCCAAAACATATTAGATCACTTCAGAAGGCATGGATTAAACCACTGGAGTCTTAAGGATTACTTTATGCTGTCTTTATGTGCTGTTTGGAGCATCAAAGTTTTGGACCCCATTCACTTGTATTGTGTGGACCTAAAGAGCTGAGATATTTTTCTAAAAATCTTTGTTTGGGTTCAGCAGCTTAAAGAAATTCATACATATCTGGGAAGGCATGAGTGTGATTAAATCAAGAGAGAATTTTCCTTTTTGGGTGAACTATTCCTTTAATTTACTCTCAATAAATAGTGGTGCAAATGATATGTGCTTGTTTTGTACCTATTACTCCAAGTTGCTTTTTAAGCAGTACCTTTGTGATTCTGTATGATTCCATGTGCTGTTATAGCACACCCTGGCCACTAGGTGTAGGCAGAGAGTCAAGGCAATGTATATGTTTTGGGACAATACTAATTTGAGGGTTGCGCAGGACTCTCTTGGTCATCAAAGCTGCCAATAAATATTTTGTGCAATAATTTCTGGGCCTTTTCAGGTCAATATCACAAATTCAAAAGAAAATTGTCTGGCTCATATTTTACCCCAAAATGAAAAAAGAGAACATTTATTTTTATGCCAAAACGTTTTGCAAGAAGACGACCATTAAGACCATTCAAATGTAGATAATTATGTTACTCATTTTAATGAAAAGTAATCCCCTCTCCCCATTTCTAATATTTCCTTATTCTGTAATGTGAGAAATGATACATTTTATTATAAATTATTATTGCATTTCTGCATCATGGTAGTATTTATTGCACTGAATGGGGGGATATGATTTGATTACTCAGTCTTTATTACACTTTTTTAAAATGTGTAGCTGTTTCACAAAGCAGTTACATTTAAAAATTAACATTTAATAAATGTGCCTAATTGCCTAGATATTGCAAGTGTACCTCACTCTTAATTAAAGTTAGTAAATATCACTGCATTTATGGATATGCATAGGAAAAAAAATTAAACAATTGATCACTTAAACTTCCAGTAAGCATGCCAAGAACTTCCTCCCCTTTACTAGACAAAAGTTAAATGCATGGTGCAAATGCTCATTTTAGAAAGTGCTTGCTTTTGACTTTTTTTTTTTATTGTTTCAAAATGGCTTTTGAAAATGCTGAGAGTGACGGTTGTTTAAATGCAAGCGTGCCATATTATAGAAACAGTTTTAAGCAAACTATTATGGAAAGCTTGTTAAAACTCACTGGTCGCCAGCTGGGTTGGGTGCAGTCTGAGCATACTTCCATCACTCAGAGCCAATTACCTCTATTCAATATCCAACATGACCAAACTGCGCCGGGCGAGGTGTGGGTCACCAGGGAAATCCGCCCCATGAAAGACAAACAGCTGACAGTTCGGTTTGTTTGTTTGGATATATGTGAGACGCAGTCATAGATCAGATAACTGTCCTCGCTTTCTCAATAACACGTCATCCTCGTCTAAACGAATCTTTCACTGTATGTCTATCCACCCACTCAGTCACTCTCTACTACATTTCCTTAAAGGGATTTTTCTACCTTTTCGATTTTCCTTATGTTTCCTTATTCCACTGTAGATCTTACCCAAGGCATGTTGTTGAGTGATGGATTACAAGCGGTCTCGTCCGCCTGTCATTTCTCATTTCCATCCTTTCTTTTCCAGTTCTGAAACGGCCATAAATATTTAGCTGTTCATTACATTAATGATTCATGGGTAACTCTAGGCAACTGCAGTTGAGGTTGACTCTAATAGCTTCTTTTTATAAGTTATCCTGGTTTGTTCCTTTAAGAACCATTATGAACTGTAGTAATACACCACGAGAACACAGACTCTTAGGGCCATAGTGGACTATGTGTGTCATCTTGTCGTTTGACAACAACTGACTAGTCAACTAGTGAGTCATGATACTAATTCTTTTAGCTAATATTTTTAATGACGGTGGAAAAACGAGAATACATTTAGAGATTCAACTTCTCGGAGAGAGATATACAGTGTGGATATAAAAGTCTACACCCCTGTTAAAACAGCAGGTTTTTGTGAAAAAATTCAACAAAGATAAATCATATCAGAATTTTTGCACCTTTTAATGTAAAAGTCATACATTTCAGATCAAATTAAAATTAAAAACCCAACTGCATAAGTTTGCACATCCCTGAACTTATACTTAGTTGAAGCACCCTTTGATTTTATTACAGCACTCCAGTCTGTTTGGATAGGAGTCTATTAGCTTGGCACATCTTGACTTGGGAATATTTTCCCACTCTTCTTTGCAAAAACTTTCCAGTTCTGTCAAATTGCGAGGGCATGTCCTGTGTACGGCCCCCTTCATGTCCCCCCACAGATTTTCTGTAGGATTCAGGTCTGGGCTGTGGCTGGGCCATTCCAAAACATTAATCGTGTTTTGCTGAAGCCGTTCTTTTGTTGATTTGGATGTGTGCTTTGGATCATTGTCATGCTGAAAGGTGAAAGATCTCTTCATTTTTAGCTTTCTAGCAGACGCCAGGAGGTTCTGTGTCAAAATCGACTGGTACTTGAAGCTATTCACGATTCCCTCCACCTTTACTAAAGCCCCAGTTCCAGCCCCAAAGCATGATGCTGCCACCACCATACTTCACCGTGGGTATGGTGTTCTCTCGCTGATGTGGCGTGTTGTTTTTGCGCCAAATAAACCTTTTACAATTTTGGGCAAAAAGTTCAATCTTGGTCTCATCAGACCATAACACATTTTTCCACATGATTTTGGGAGAATGGATATAGGTTTTTTTTTTTTTTTTTGTCAGAAAAGGCTTTTACTTTCCACCCTACCCCATAGCCCAGACAGATGAAGAATAGGGAATATGGTTGTCACATCTAGGGAGCAACCGGTAGCTCCTTTAATGTTGCTGTAGGCCTCATGACAGCCTCCCTGATCAGTTTTCTCTTTGTCTTCTCATCAGTTGTGGAGGGACGTCCCGTTCTTGATAATGTCACTGTTGTGCCATACTTTCTCCACTTATTGATGACTGTCTTCACTGTGTTTCATGGTTATTCTAATGCCTTGGAATTTCTTTATTATTTTTTTTTTCTTTGAAATATGTCACTCTGGTTTTCAGAGGCATTGCATAGGTTGTAATTTTTACATTTAAAGGTGTAAAAAGTCTGATACGATTTATCTTTGTTTCATTTTTTACATCACAAAAAAAAAAATGCTGTTTTAACAGGGTGTGTAGAATTTTTGTATCCACTGTAGCTATTTTTATTTTTATTTTTTTAGCTTTTTTTTTTTTTACGCAAAAAATAATTAAAATCCCGAACAGGGTTAATATAGTTTTGAGTTTTGATTTACTTTTTACTGTAAGGTTGTATGCGTTATTTAAACATACATTAATACATTCTTTTAAAAAAACTTTTTTTATGTTAGTTAATGCATAATAAACTAATATGAACTAACGATGAACAATTTTAGTTTTATAATTTAACTTTAACCAAGATTACAAAATTCCTGCTATAAAAATATTGTTCATTGATGGTTCATGATCATCTCATTTTAATAAATAGAAACCTGAATTTCTTTTGTTTTTATTCCAATTTAATGTAGTTTTCATTTGAATTCAGTGTTATTCAGTGCTGAACAGATAGTAACACATTTTTAAAATCAAAAGTTGCAAATAATACGTTTATGCACTGAACTGACAATAAGCAATTGGATTTTAGTAACTAGCATTAACAATGATTAATAAGTGCTGTAAAAATATAAAGTTAAATATTAGTTCATGATACATTGTGCATTAACATATGTTAACTAATGGAACCTTATTGTAAAGTGTTACCATTTTTATTTTAGTTTTAGTATTTTATGGCGGCAATCATTTAAATATGTTTAAACACATTAAAATCTTTCACGGTATTCTAGTGTTATCGCTATCTAGTGCAGTTTTCATTTTTATTGAAGGCGGGTTGTAAAGGTTTCAAATTTTATAATATACAGTATAAAAAAAAATTATAACTTGAGGTTTATTGTAGTTAGGTTTTTAGAAAGTAGTTTAGTTTTAGTCAACAAAGGTGTTAGTTTATTTTGTGTGTGTGTGTGTGTGTGTGTGTGTGTGTGTTCATTTTTATTATATTTTCACAGCAGATCTCATATTTCTGATAAAAAAAGTCAAAATCCTGAGAAGTTCATTATAAGTTGTAATGGGTTTTTGCCTGTCTGTTGGCACATGGTTTTGCACTCTACAAATCCAGTGTATATTTTCTTTCGTCTGTGCATGAATTTCAAGACGTATGCCCCAGTCATTATTGACTTTCCAAGCCATTTTTTTCACCCACAGATTGTATTACCATTAAATAACCACAAAACTATAAATTGAGCTAGAGTGGACAAGGTAATGGCTTGTAAGATCAAATGAGCGAGTGAGGGCCAGACGAGCGGTTGTCTTGGTAAAGGAATGGAAGGATGACATAATGGTCACCTGTGAGCCAACAAATGATAATGGGTTTTCAATGGTGAATACTCGGGGTGTCTTTGATTGGCACTCTATACCTCCAGTCATTTATCAGTCACAGAAACCACAACATTTTCATTCATCATTTATGACTTCAGCAGTTTTGACTTTGCAAATGAAGACCATCAGATCAACATCAAAATGTCTTCAATAAAAGCAAAGTCCAGTTGCTTGCAAATTAGCCTTGCATAACTAGACTTTTGGCTTATGGCTTCAGTCTGGTCAATATTGCAGCATATTCTGGCCATGAACAACTTAGACACTGTCTGACTGACATATAAAAAGACCAACCACAGTTTGTCATCTTTAGGAGCACGTAAAACTGAAATGGATGCTAACAAATAATTGAGAAAAAACAGGAAAGTTCAAAATATGGCACAACGGTCATAGACAACAATATTTGTACAGAAAACACAAAAATAAATGAGCAGAAGTGTGTGTAGACATAAAGCTTGTTTATACTTGACTGGAAAAATAGGCTTCTTTATTTAACCTAAAAATTATGATGAAGTGTACTGATGTTTGTGTTATTCTATAAGGTGTTCGTTTGGTGATATTTCTCATATTCTTGCACGTCCCTGAAATTCTTGACCTAGAGGAGCTCTGCAAGTCGAACAACATTGATGATTGGTTTAAACGGATTGGTTTAAACAAATTGTGGATGTGGTTTGGACGAGATGGGACATTCTTCATTTACTGTTGTGCATGCCAGTTGAGAAGATAGTAGCCTAGCTAACAAGATGGCTAGCTACAATCTTACATCCAAATTATACATCCGGTGTTGCTTACAACAAAGCAGTTGTTTTGCTCATGCGTTGAATGCCTTTGCATTCGATCGCAGCCAGTAGAGTATTTGGAACGCACAAAAATGAAGATGCCACAGGCAGATTAATCACAGGCTTCGTTTGCCCAGGGGGCTTTAGTCTGTTTAGTCTGATAGTAAGGGTCATTCTGGTTGGATACCTACTGTACTAAGGCAATGTCCACACTAATCCATGTAAGTTTGAAACCTTAGTTTTCAGTTTCCGTATGTCATTTGTTTTCCAAAGTATATGGTAATGGAGAGCATTTTTGAAACACTGTTTTTGGTGGAGAAAAATGCTGTTCTAGTGTGGATGAGAGGTTAAACCTAGCTAAATTGATGCATTTTCAAATAAAAATGTGTTAGTGTGGATGTGGCCTTACTGCCTCAAACAAAACATAAATACTTTTAAAAGATTTGAAGCCGTGAAAATGGCAAAACTTGGCAAATCCAGTGTTAGTTCTTCCTCACAAGCACTCATAATATAACAACTCCCAAGTAATTGAATTAGATTCATGCAATGTAATTAAACCTCACTATTTTGTGCCATATGATTCAGAGTGACCAACAGAAATGCTACTTGAATGAGGAAGAAACTCCTGACCTTCAAATTTACTGAAACCATACCTAAAGATTCTCATGAATGCTTTGAGGTTGCAATTTTGTGGGATAGTTCACTAAAAATTACAAATGGTTATTTACTCACCCTTCTGTTGTTCCAAACCTGTACAACTTTCTTCCATGGAACACGACATGAGATCTTAGGCAGTATGTTTTAGTCTTGGTCACCATTTACACTCGTATAATGAAAGTGAATGGTGACTGAGGCCTGTGTAACATGTCCTTTTATTCTCCATGGATGAAAGTCATACCAGTTTGTAATAGAATAAGATACTGCAACCTTTTACTTATTATTTCTATTATTATCAGCATTGGACTTGGACAGTTATATTGTTAGCTAATTCTAAGTTAGGATGTTAGTAGGATAGAAATTGTGTACCCATTGTCTACAGTACATTATTTAAACTAAAAATATTGATTCTTGGCTTGAGAATATTTTGGTTGAGTGTTGTGAGGTAAAATATTGCAATACTTGGAAGCATATTCCTCCCCACCCCTAATTGGCAGGTATGGCAAAAATGTTATATTTTACCCTGTTTTCAAGCCAATAAAAATCGAATATTTTTTTGACAAAATATATTATTTAAAAAAAAAATGTTTTTATTTAAATTTAATATAAAATATAATATTTTCATTGATTATTTTATAATTAATAAAAAATATAAAGTAAATGTATACCTTGTTTCTAAACCCATTTAATTGAATATAATATTTATATATTTATTTTATAGTATAAATATTATTTAATTGATTATTTTATAATGGATAAATATAATGCTATTTTGAACTCTTTTTATAAACACAATAAAAATACAATATATTTTTAAAATGAAACAATTTATCATTTTTATTGATATTTTATTTTATGTTTTATAATATAAAATAGAATGCTTTATTTATTTATATTATACACATAATTTTTTTTTCTAAAACTATAAATCCCAAAGGCATTTTTTATTTGGGATGCTTAGACAAACATGACACTCGGACAGCACAGGTCTGCGTTATTGAATCACTATATTGTGACCAGAAGAGCCATATTGTGGTCAGATGGGCGTCAGCTGTGTCGAAGCACTTCTTTACGATTTCTTTGCCCGGAGCACCTGGTCCCCTCAGGTAATTGCATTGCTGACGTCTGCCTCTTTAAATATGATCTCATTGTATTGACACCAGGGGGCCTGCTAAGAGCCACTACTCCCCAATCACTCCTCACACTCTCTCTCTCTTTTATTTAGAAAGATAATTGTTGAGGACTTAAGCCTTGTTTATACTTTCACGCAGCTTTTGCCACGTTTCGCTTGTAACCTCATGAAACAAACAGACCATAGACACAGCAGATGCTCCTGATTGAGACAATTCCTTTAATGCTCCCGAGTCCAAATACAATGTGATAAAAGTATAGATATTAAAATATAAATGTGACACTACCTCAGATATCGTTATCATCCTTTGGGGGCGGTATCTGGTTACAAAGTGCACCAATCAAAGGTGTCGTGGTCTGCATCGATGCAACGTGCAGTTATATTGTTGAATAGGTCCACGTTAGGTGTAGTTTCGACGCAGAAGTATAAATTGGCCTTTATACTTGATGCGTGCTGCGGTTGCACTCTTCTCCAAACAACAGATGGCAGTGAAGAGAAAATATCAGCCAATACAGCTAGAAACAGCAGTGAAGAAGCGCTTTGCTGAACTTTACATTTACATACCCAGGTATTATAATAAAAATCCATATTTGGATTTGGTCTTATTCAAGAGGTGAACCAAATTTTAAATTTTTTAGCAAAGTTGGTGAGTTTTACATTTAAAATAATTGTATGAATACCAGGTACATTTAAACATAATGATAAAGATGCTTGTGAAAATGTTGTCCTGTTAGCATTATCAACAGTAGTTTATGCTGGCTCAATAGTGCAGGAACATCTGACCTTGCCCCTTTCCTCAAATTTGTCCAATGGTGTTCAAGTATGGAGTTTCCTTTGTGTCTTTATTATTCAATCAAACATACTGTGTTTGAGAGTACAATTTATTATTTTGTAATTTAAAAAAATAAAAGAGTGCAAAAAAGTCTTCTAAATGCTCAAAAATAAAGAAGTTGATAACAAAATTATTTGCAGTGCGTGTAATCTTTTGAAAACTTTTTTTTTTTGTGCACTTCAAAAACTTTTCATCACAAACCCACACATTTTGCTCTCTTTTCTGCTGTCTTTTTTGCCGCTGTAAATATTTTGCTTGCGAGTTGAAAAGTTTTGCTTGCGCGTAAAGCTGTACCTCAGTGGGCGGTCTCTAACAACCAGATGAAAGGCCTTTTTCTATTGGTCACCCTCGATTGAAGTGACCGGTTGGCCACGCCCATTACAGTTTCCTGCCGCTGCTGCTGCCATCATCGTCGCACTGCGGTCAAGCCAGCCGTGGTTTGAAAATACACGGTCAAGCCAGCCCAGTATGGGACGTCCCGTATAAGAACTGACCATTATTTTTTTCTACTTAGAAATGAGGTATTAATGGGCCTCTGAAGTCGAATAATGTGACATTTCTCCAAAATGCTGCAGTTAAATGGTTTGATATGAAGTGAGTATACTGTATGGGACGTCCCGTATAAGAACTGACCATTCGTTTTTTTCTACTTATTAGAAATGAGGTCTTTATGGGCCTCAGAAGTCAAATAATGTGACATTTCTCCAAAATGCTACAGTAAAATGGTTTGATATGAGGTGTGTATACTGTATGGGACGTCCCGTATAAGAACTGACCATTCGTTTTTTCTACTTATTAGAAATGAGGTCTTTATGGGCCTCAGAAGTCAAATAATGTGACATTTCTCCAAAATGCTACAGTAAAATGGTTTGACATGAGGTGAGTATACTGTATGGTATGGGACGTCCCCTACAAGAACTGACCATTAGTTTTTTGTACTTATTAGAAATTTGGCCTTTAGAAATAGATAGATAGATAGATAGATAGATAGATAGATAGATAGAAATAAAGAAAAAAGATAGATAGATAGATAGATAGAAATAAAGAAAAAAGATAGATAGATAGATAGATAGATAGATAGATAGATAAAAAGACATAGAAAGAAAGAAAAAAGATAGATAAACAGACGGACGGATCGATCTGGGCAACTCAAGTGCTCTGAAAGCGCGTTCTTTCTGTGCTGTTACTGAAATTACCGTATTCATAGTAATAGGCGCACACACTTCTTTTTTTGGCGGCTGGCTTGACCGTGTATTTTCAAACCACGGCTGGCTTGACCGCAGTGCGACGATGATGGCGGCAGCAGCAGCAGCGGCGGGAAACTGTAATGGGCGTGGCCAACCGGTCACTTCAATCGAGGGTGACCAATAGAAAAAGGCCTTTCATCTGGTTGTTAGAGACCGCCCACTGAGGTACAGCTTTACGCGCAAGCAAAACTTTTCAACTCGCAAGCAAAACTTTTCAACTCGCAAGCAAAATATTTACAGCGGCAAAAAAGACAGCAGAAAAGAGAGCAAAATGTGTGGGTTTGTGATGAAAAGTTTTTGAAGTGCACAAAAAAAAAAAGTTTTCAAAAGATTACACGCACTGCAAATAATTTTGTTATCAACTTCTTTATTTTTGAGCATTTAAAAGACTTTTTTGCACTCTTTTATTTTTTTTTAATTACAAAATAATAAATTTTACTCTCAAACAAAGTATGTTTGATTGAATAATAAAGACACAAAGGAAACTCCATATTCAAGCAGTGTCCCGGTCATACATTTTCAGTTATGCATTTGGCAGATGCTTTTATCCAAAGCGACTTACAGTGCACTTATTACAGGGACATTCACCTCGGAGCAACCTGGAGTTAAGTGCCTTGCTCAAGGACACAATGGTGGTGGCTGTGATCGAACCAGCAACCTTCTGATTACCAGTTATGTGCTTTAGCCCACTACGCCACCACCTTCACTCATAATATATGCGAGACTTACCAAACAGAGGATGGAGACTTCACCTGCAAGTGGTGAGCTAGGTCTGGAAGAGACACGGCAAGCTGCTGTATCTCTTCGCCTCGCCAGAAAACGCTCACTGTCATCTGAACCAATGTTAAAAACGAAACCATGCGAGAGAGACCCAGTGCTTTATTTTCATTAGTGCACAAAGCGTAGCACTACATGCTAAGACCATGTGCAATGTCTGTGCTAATTCTAAGTGCAATTTTAACATAAACATAAAAGGACCGTTTAACAAGGACGCACAAAATAATGTAAATCCATATTTGTATACAGCCCATTTACACTACCAACTTCTTATGAATGTGCTGTCTTTGTTTATATCGCTGGTGCTTGACAGGAAATTAACTATATAATAGAATGGAGATGGTGCCAGAGAAGAACCTCCTTTGACAGGATTAGTGACTTGCATGCGTGATTTCGCCAAACCCACTTGCGCCTACACTTAGCGCATACTTGCACAAAAATACCAAAACTTCATGCTGATGCCTACAGACTTTGCGCTTATGACTTAAGGCGTTGTGCTTAAAATAGGGCCCCAGTGTGTGTGTGTATAATAGACTATATGGCAGAAAATGAGAGAAAATTATCTTTTTGATATTAAAATGTTTAGCAAATTTAAACTTCGACACTATATATACAAAAATGTAATTCCTAATAATGCATTGGTAATGTACACTTGCATTTAACTTGCAATAAAGCTTGATATTAATTTAATCTGCCCATTTGATTCTTAAAGAGTCTACTGGAAAACGGCATAAGATTTTGCCCAACTTTTTTTTTACAGCATGTCCACTGATTTTATGCCATGTATACATATACTTGTATTACATATTTATACATATTAATTTATATTTTACATTTAATATGTACATATTCATATATACTGCATACTGCCAAGCCTTATGTAGGCCTATATCCTATTCTAGAAAAACATAAACTTGAGAGTTTTATAACCTTTCGCTTTCAGTGACAGTCATTTGATTTTCTGTAATTGTCTAACTGTGAAATAGAACGGTGATGAAATAACAAAGCAGAACCAAAACAAAACCTCCTTTCTCAGGGGTAAGTTTAGCAGGGTGTGGTGTTTTGTGTAGCATTATTGTAAATCTCTGTAAACTAAAGCTGTGCAGTCATCTGTTTGGAGTTCTTATGAATTTGCCCCTCATATATTTCACTAACAGGCCATATGTCATATAATCACCTGGTCTACATTTTAGGGGGAGGGGGGTCTTTGACAGAAATATAAAAAATTACATCCAAATATCATGACCATAAATCACATACCCCTAGTCCTACTGCTCTCTGTCACATTATGAGGTGGTTTTGCACACATAATATCTGTTTGCTGGAAATCAATTATCACAACTAGCAGCGCAAGGAGTTGTTGACTTAGCCAACTCTGATAACCTGTAAAAAAATATACACAACATTATGGAAATGTTATTGTCTACAGTAGACGCAACCAAATATCTCTACTTGTGAGCCATTTAGGCAAAACACACACCTACAAGAAATTTACCTAATGTACTAACTCTGGTCCTTGTATTAACAGCTCGGACAGTTTCTATCACATCCTAATGCACATGCATACACCTTTAGAATGCATAACATATATACTGTACATATGCATACATGGTTTGTTCACATTATTTTACATTTATGTCTTTTGACAAATGACAAATGTTAACGTCAATAATAAATGCTGCGAATATTTTGCAGGTAGTTATCCAGCATAAAGAGCCTTTAGTCTGACTTGCTTTTTAAGGTCCTCAGTGAAGCTTTTTTGGATTCCATACTGTGTAGAAATAAGGGCTCTTTGCTCGCATCACAAAGCATTTTGACAACAGAATACTCAGCACGTTATGGATTTGTGCTGCCCATTTTGTGTTATGGGGTTGATCTTTTCCAGGGAAACATCAGCAGCACTATCCAAATTGCCCGATTTGGACTGCAAGAGTTTCTCAAAGGTTTTTTACCCCAGAGTCGTCCTCCAGCTTCTGGGTCTCCTCGTCCTATACTACACTGCTAAAATATACTACTATACTACACTGCTAAAATAGTTTGTTTTTCCCTTTTTTTTACCTGTCTCTCTGCCTTTTGGTTTTATTCTCTAATTATTGGGTGCAGCTGTGGCTCAGGTGGTAGAGCGGGTTGTCCACTAATAGCAGGTTGGTGGTTCGATTCCCAGCCCACATGACCCCACATGCTGAAGTGTCCTTGGGCAAGACACTGAACCCCAAGTTGCTCCCAATGGCAGACTAGCGCCTTGCATGGCAGCTCTGCCATCATTGGTGTGTGAATGGGTGAATGAGACGCAGTTTAAAGCGCTTTTTATACCGCTAAAGTTGGCTGTTCCTCCTCAAGAATCAACTAAAGCAGTTCATGTGAGTTGACATTCACAGATAAGCTTCACCTTAAATCCTGTATTTCAAAAGTAAAAGCAGATATGAACACATTTGTCAAAGAAGTGATGATATTAATCGCAAGAAAAATAAATGGAAAGAGGGTAAAGTTTGTGTCCTGTGTACAGGGGATGGGGGTGTAGTAAACATAGATCATGGCATCATGCCAACCCTACATAACATGATTTTATCTGATCCTTTCTTTTCCACAGATGGACACACACACGCACTTCCACAGTTAAATAGTCCCACACAGAAGGCTAAGGGGTCTAAACAGCGGTCATGTTTTTTTTACATCTAGACCGAGGCTCTATACTCTAACACACACACAAACACACATGCTTAGGAAGTTATTAGATTAAAAACGTACCAGTCCGACAAATCCATTCAGGCTGCAAGGGGAAAGGTACAGTTTATCACAGCTGGTCAGAATAGAGAACAGTGATTTGATTGAACAGTGAGGAGCAACATGCACACATGGAAACATGCATGCGACCCTGACCGTCTACAGGTGAGTGCATCCTATAGCCTATCAGGGCGGTTTATTTAGTATTTTCTGGCAATTTAGTAATTTGTAAAGGTATTTCATGGTGTCATCCAACTTATCCTGTTTTTTGTGTGACGTATACCTGCTTTTTTCCGAGAGAAAAGTGCATGGATTTTATTGGTCCTGATGAGTCGCAGGAACAGTTTAAACATGTTAAAGTAAATGGGGCAAGCTTGCAGGTCTGGACTGGGTGGAAGAGGAGAGATATTTCTTTCAGCTCTGTTCTTTGTCTCAATTTGTCTCTACAATATATTTTTTTTGTCACCTTTTGAGATCCCAAGTGCTGGTTTTGCAAAAATGAAGTGAGATATTATCATGGTTTTTGAACTTGTGTCATGTTAAAACAACATTGTTATTTTTTTAACGGTGGATATACCATTGTATTCTTTGTAGTACCTTGGAGTACCGTGTAAACCATGGTAATGTTTACCAAAGTACCATCATGGTATTATCGTCTAATGCAATCACTGTACTAGAGGACCATCATCTCATAAAACCTGTTAAGAAAATATCCGGATCATATTTCATCCCAAAATCGAAAGAAAGAAGCCCCTATATATGAATACTAAATCTTTTTTGGCATTGTGACATGAAAAATAAGCACAATCCCCCCTCAATTTTCATTATCTTAATCACTTGTCTTCATTTACTCGTGTATAAAACAGCAAAAAAGTAATTCAGGATTCAATAGTTTTCAGCTTGTTTTGGTTGTGTAGCCTAGTCTATGTAAACAATATGACATGCTGTTATTCTACACAAAATAAGTATTTTAATGTAAATTCTAATAATCAAATTTAGTGCTGTCAGTTTTATAAGTTCATTTAGTGTGATTGAATTCTATAAACAAAATAATACATTAAAATGAACGGTAGAGAGAATGGAGACAGAGGTTTTCTGCTGTTGTAGCCCATCTGCTTCAAGGATAGACATGTTGTGCATTCTGAGATGCTATTCTGCTCACTACAATTGCACAGAGGGGTTACCTGAGTTACCATAGCCTTTCTGTCAGCTTGAACCAGTCTGACCATGCTCTGTTGACCTCTCTCATCATCAAGGCATCTGCAGAACTGTCGCTCACTGGATGTTTTTTTGAGTAAATTCTAGAGACTGTTGTGTGTAAAAATCCCAAGAGATCAACAGTTAGAGAAATACTCAAACCCACCTGTCTGGCACCAACAATCAGGCCACAATCACTGAGATCTTGTTTTTTTCCCCATTCTGATGGTTGATGTGAACATAAATGAAGCTCCTGACCCATATCTGCATGATTTTATGCAATTCACTGCTGCCACACGATTGGCTGATTAGGTAATTGCATGAATATGTAGGTGTACAGGTGTTCCAAATTAAGTGCTCAGTGAATGCATTTTAATATATGTTATAAATATTTAAATTTTATACAGTGAATTATCTTTATTTGCGGGGTTTCTCCAAAAATAATGATATATACGATTAACGCAATTAATTGTGCACATCATGGAATACATTTTATTAAACATTTTAGTCGATTGACAGCCCTAATTAAAAATTAAAATATCAAGGGAAATAATCGCCAATGATGTTTTTTTGTTTTCATTGTTAGTTAACATGCAGCCCTAATATCTAGATTCTTAATGGTAATTCAATTTGGGGGCAAAATGGGCTTAATTGTCATGAAAATAATGTCACAATGCAAAAAGTCTTTATGGTCCATAAAACAGACTTGGGTGAAATGTGATTCCCAGAAATAAGATTCAAGCTAAATACACTCTGATGGACTTTATATAGGCATATTTTCTTCCTATTTACTTCACATTTGTATAATCATGCCACTAATCCCCCAGTGCCACTTTCTCCTCTCATGTCATTTCTTTTCCATTTTAAAAAGGAATAAATATTGAATGCAGTGCTCCAACTCCTTTCACTTCCTCCTCCCTGTCACTCCACCTCTCCCTCCCTCTTTCCTGTGTCTCTATTCCTCCTCCTATTCTTCCCCTGAAGCTATGGATAGCAGTGTTGCGTCACAGAGCAGAGCTCGAGACCACTCTCGTTGCGCACTTGACAGTGTTTGAGTTGAATGTGTGCAGCTGCTGGTGAGTTTTCGCTTCTGTTTGTCTTACTGAAATTCATTAGCATGTTTAACTGTCTCCTCTGACTCTTTCCTCCACATATGTGTCTGGTTTGAACTCGTATGGTACAGTTATGCTGCTTAAGTTTTTTCTTCTCCTTAAATGCCTTTTTAGTCATTAATATTATTAATAATCGATGTTTAAACTTTGAGAGCTAGCTATAATTTCAGCACATGGACAGCAAGTCCAAGTGTACGCCTGTATGAAATCACGATGATTTGTACGTTCAAGTCGTTTTTGCTTATTTTGCTTGGACTGTTGGAATTTTATGAGGTTTTACCCACAGCTCTTTGTGAAAATTGCGTTACTTGTGTTTTAATTGTTTTAATTAGTGAAAGCATAAAGGACTTTTGTGTTGGCTAATGTTTCAGATAAGTCAGGTTTAAAGTTCTTCATTGATATTCAAAAGACATGAGTTTCTTTTTTGTTGTCATTTACATCGTATCTCATAATTTGATGATAATTCAGAATCCAACGTAAAATCGCAGCGTAAAAAATCCATACTCTTGTTCCTTCTCATGATGAAGGTGGCTGCTTTCCAGGTTTAGGTGTGTACACACACGTACGGTTTTCAGGCAACACACTGATGCTACATGTTGAAACACACACTTAGAGGAATGTTTGTTGCGAAAGGAAGATTTAAGGGGGAATTCACAGCAAACACCGTTTTGGATCCATCTGCACAGTTTTCAAATGGTTTTCCTATGTAAACGTGCTAGATGGATGACTTTGACTGTTGCGCTGCTGCGTCGGTTGCTGTTTTTTCAGCATCTTGTGTGTATGTGACACATTTTTTAGATGCAGTGTCAAGTTAAAGGAACTTTTTAAAAAGTTATCTGCTACCTTGAAACATGTATTCATTGTGCTGCACCTTGCTTTTTTAACGCAAGAACGCTTTGGGTCTGAACAACCCATTAGTCGGCCTTTGCTGCACCTCCTCTAGCATGGAGAGGCTTGTCCTCCATCATACAGCCAACTTAGTGTTTTTTCAATATTCCAATAAAGGTTTTACATTTTGAAATGTCAACACAACTCCAGAGAATACCGTTCCACAGATTTAACAAAGATCTGTTTTGGAAAAAGCATTAAGCTACTTTAAAGGAACTGTGTTTGACTTTATAGTGTGGAAAACTACTGGTAGAAGGTCTCTTGGAAAAGAAATGACCAAAAGAAGTCTCTTTGTGGTAGAACAGGCCATATTTAAAGGACTCGAGACCTTGTGACCTTGTACCAGAGTGTGCAAACTCTGTTCGAGATAGCAAACTAGCCCTTTAGTAAACTGAAGTTTTCATGGAAAGTGATTGCGCTTGTTGAACTCTTTGGCTTGTTGATGAACGTCAGTTTTGTTTACAAGACTCTCAGTATTAGTCACTCAAGGAAGTTTAGGTTTCTCTGCGGTGACCTGATAGGCCTTTCTTGCTTTCAGGACACAAGAGTGGAAATACCATGCCACTCCACAGAGATTTGTCATCAGTATTCTGTGAATGGGCTGGCCTGCCAGACTGTTTGTGGCGTATCTTGTGGGGTATATGGTTGACTCAGCTGTGACTCAACAAACAAAGGTTTTGATCTCTGTTTGAGTTGGTATTCTTTGTGCTTTTGGCTGACTGTAAAAGATGCAGTTTGTCTTTTTCGATAACATGAAGATGGTATTAAGCATGATAATTAGCAAAAGATTAAAACCAAAATTCATTTTATAAATCAGTGGATCAATCACTTTTAAGCATGCTTTTTAAAGCAAGGTAATGTTTGGATTACATCAGAGGAATACCGTAGTGTCCAAAGGTCACCTTGGTAATTTGTCGCACCACATTAGTCGCGCTTCCACTATCGGGCCAAATGAGGGCATGCCAGGGCCAGTTGCGTTCCCACTGTCACTTTCAGGGCTTCCTCTGTGCCAACAGCCAAGCGTCTTAAGCTCGTCGATTATCTTTGGGCCAAAGAAGGCCAGCTGGTTATTGAGGTGGTGTCAGTGTCAAAGGCGGAGTTACACTGAGGCAGGTCTCCCTTTCCAAAAAGGAAAGGCCAAAATAAGTAAATAAACCGCAGCTTCAGTCAACTCCATGTTCATGTCGAGTGCTAGCTTGTCTCCAGTTCCCTATTGCTTGTGAAATATGCGGGATAGGACCAGGGTGGTGTACTCGGGGCGGGTTTTAGGGCAACAGTGCAGGGCTATTGGCCCGATAGTGGGAATGCAGATCGATTTTTGGTCTCGAGGTTGAAGGCTTTTGTCCCAGCTGACCAGTTGATAGCCCTGGCTCGCACTGGCCTATTAGTGGAAATGTGGTAATGTAAAATGTGGATGTTGTCATTTTAAACCTGCAAATAAACAAAAGCTGTGTCCCAAATTTTTTTTTACTTCAAAGAAGCATTCGCTGTTTTTCAGCTGATGGAAGTGATGTTTTAAACACATGCGATTGTGGTGTTGCTTATTTTAGCATGTTAGCCAAACTCAGTTCAACGCTTGCATCTCAAATAATGTACATATTTACACAGCGTGGGGGTGGTGATAAAGCATTCAACTCACATTTGTAAGCTGCTGTCTTCACAGAAGTCTCGCTAGTTGCCATATTCACCAGTAATTACAAGTGTTTGTCAGGCCAGCATAGCAACTAGGTAACTCCGTCCCTTCCACTATGTAGTGCATACATGAGCGCTGAGTGCATGAAGTGTCCAGCATTGTACAGTTAGTTTTTTCGGTTGAAGAAGTACATCATACATCTTTTTATTGCATTTTCAGCGTGAACATAAAAATTGCACTGCTTGGATTACAAAATGGCCTGGAAAAGTTCAGAAATTGGACTAAACAATAATTTGTGTTTTTTATAACTCCTCTTTCAACTGAAATCATACCAGTCTGTTTTTACAAAATCTGACTAACAGATTTAGATAATGTGATTGTATCTCTGCTTCATCCAGAATACGTGAATACATCCATGCTTATCAGACCACAACTGACCTCTGCTGTTTGCGCATGCATGCTCTGAAAGACAAAGATGGTGAGCGGCATATTTCTTAGCTGTCGTTCTTCCTTCAAATTTTCAAAAACTTTTTTTATTAATTTGTTTTTATTTTTTTGCATTGCGTCTAGACAGACAGATGGAGACTACCTTAACTACAAAAAAATAACATGTAAATATTGATTGTAGTCTCAGGGACTAAATGATGTATATTCCAACTGTGGTCACTGTATTTTGATACATGAGTCTCTGCCACTTATGCAGTAATGTGTTCTTTCTGCTTAATTGTTCCGGATGTCCACTGACCCAAGACTGTGACCCATCAGTCACTAGCCCCAGTCTGCATACCTCTAAAAAGTTCCTTCTTGTATCTCCATCATTTCTTTTCTTTAGACCAGTGACTTTGTGCATAATTTAGCGAGTGGCATCCAGGTGTCATCTCTGAGATAAATTGGTCATTTTGAATTGTTAATTTATGCAAGTTTCTGTAAAAGAAATGCACTTTTGGCAGTCTGATCAAATAATAAAAAGTTTTAAATCATGGCTGTAATTACCTCCAGTTTTTCACTTGAGAGGTTTAGCACATTGCATACATACTATTTGCTGCAGAAGTGCCAACTGCAGCTAGTGCAATAGTTTGAGGTAGAAAAGTGTCTCTGAAGGTTTTCGGGTGGATAAAATTGCTTATTTTTTTTATATAAAACACTTATTTTGACTTTCTCGTGAGCATATGGACTCACAGTTCGTTCAAAAGGATCATAATGTGGCTCTCTGTTTTTAGCTTCAGTTTAAGAGAACTCAAGGAAAACAACATGTGGTGAACCAAGCTAATATAACGCTGCCTTGGTTTGCGTAAATGCCTTTTATTTTTTTTCAATCTATTTTCTTTTAATGTGGACTTTATGGGCCAGACGCTTGTCTTGGTGTCAATGTTTGTAGCAGTGGCAAAGTATGGCAGTTCTCCATCCAGCTGAGTTTCGTACTGAAAAATGAAAGCAACCTGCAACCGCTTTGATTTCACTTGAAAGATGTTTGTCTGTGGCTTCAGTTGCTCAATTACTCATTCACTTAAATTACCTAACCACACCATGGGTCTGTGTGTAGTATGTAAATTAATGTAAGACAAGTTCTAGAGTAGCAATTCAAGTGTGCATTTGTCGTCATCCTTATTCTTGATTGATAGGTTGGTTGGTAGATAGATAGGCAGACAAAACTAAATGGGAATGAGTACAGTGCTGTGAAAATATATTTGCCCCCATCCTGATTTCTTTTTTTTTTTTTTTTTTTTTTGTGTATAACTCATACTAAATTGTTTCAAAAAAATCTAACATAAAACAAAGGCAATCTGAGTAAACACAAAATACAGTTTTTAAATGATAATGTTATTTATTGAATCAAAAAACTTATCCAATAACAACTAGGCCTGTGTGAAAAAGTATTTGCCCCTTAGTTACTAAATAACCAAATCTATGAAACTGCATTCATAACGGAGTTCAGCTGGACTAGACACACCCACGCCTGATTACTGCCAGCCCTGTCCAATCAAATCAACACCTAAATATACATTTTTCAGCAGCATGAAGTCTCGCTTGAAAGAAATTCCAGAAATGAGGAAAAAGTTGATTGAAATGCATCAGTCTGGGAAGGGTTACAAAGCTATTTCAAAGGCTCTGGGACTCCAAAGAAACTCAGTGAGAGCAATTATCTCCAAATGGAGAATACTTGGCACAGTAGTGAACCTTCCCAGAAGTGGCCGACCTTCCAAAATTCCTCCAAGAGCACAGAATAGCCAAGGACAACATCCAAGGGACTCGCATCAATAAAGGTAAGAAAAACACTTGCCAAAAATGGCATCCATGGAAGAATTGTGAGGCGAAAACCACTGCTAAAACAGAAGAACATCAAGGCTCATCTTTTTGCCGAATTTTGCCAAAATACACCTTGATGATCCTCAAACCTTTTGGGAGAATGTTCTGTGGACTGATGAGTTGAAAGTGGAACTGTTTGTAAAACAGGGGCCCCGTTACAACTGATGCAAATCAAACAACGAATTCCACAAAAAGAACATTATACCCACTGCCAGGGCGACTTGCAATAATTGAGGGATATATGAATTCTGCTCTCTACCAGAAAATCCTAAAGGAGAACATCTGGTCATCAGTGTATTATGCAGCAAGACAACGATCCAAAGCATTAGAGTAAGTCCACCTCTGAATGGCTCAAAAGAAGCTAAGTTTAAGTTTTGGAGTGGCCTAGTCAAAGTCCTGACTTGAACCTGATTGAGATGATGTGGCAGGGACTTAAACGGGCAGTTCATGCTCAAATCCTCCAGTGTTGCTAAATTAAAGCAGTTCTGCAAAGAAAAGTGGGCTAAAATTTGGATAACTTTACAAGAGTTGGATAACTTTTTTGCTTCAATAAAAAAAATATGTATTTGAAAACTGTATTTTGTGTTTACTCGGGTTGCCTTTGTTTTATGTTATATCTCGTTTGAAGATCTAAAACAATTTAGTAAGTAAAATACACAAAAATAGAAGAAATCAGAAGGGGCAAATACTTTTTCACAGCACTTTATGTCTATGTTTATCCATTGTGATGTGTACGAATTGAATTGTATTTTAGCGGAATTTCTTTGAAATTGTGTATTCATCGTCATCTGTCATTTTCATCTTCCTCTATTGTTAATATTAAGGGAAATGGATAGTTAGATTATATGATCGTTATCGCAAAGATGCGAAACCGGCATCGGTACATACCCAATAAATAAATGAATGTGAAAAATGTATTTTAATTGAAACTTTTTAATATTCTTTGAACAAAAAGCACACAGAGATGCAAGAGATATAGCACAGCTATATAGAAATTTGTTTGATTATACAGATTAAACTGTTTAGCGGTCAGCAAAAATATAAACTCTTTAATTCCGGCTGCGTCCACATGGATCCATTATCGTTTTCCAAAAGTATGAAGTAATAGAGAGCGTTTTCGAGACGTTTTTTTGTGTGGATGAAAACACTGTTTTATTGCAGGTGGGAGACTTAAACGTGCGGACGTGGCCTCAGTCTCTATTATTTTGCCCTCAGTGACGCATTATTGCGGAAAATGTCAGCTGGTATGCTTAATGGTCAGGCAGAGTTCACACCCAACTCTCTTTTGTGATGACATGCTCATAAGAGAATATATAAATGAAAAAAAAACCAGCCAGTTTTTTAAGATGTCTAAGAGCTGTCGCAGCTGAACTTGCACACTCATGCTTGACACGTAACCGTGTTTGTGTTGAAGAGGGAAATGAATCAGCTCTATGTGTGCATGATTTCGTATTAATGTGTTCAGTTGTGTTTCAGAGGCAGTATGTCTGTGTTTATACATTAGATGACCCCATGTGTGTGGGTTTACCTAGCTATATTTTAAGGACATATTTGGCTACAGAGGTCAGTCTAATAGGGTAAAACTTCTGAGTAAGAAGAATTATTTTTTTTTTACCAGACAGTTAGGGTTGTGTCATGACTGGATCTGTAGTCATGATAATTAACTTAATATAAAAAATGTATTTCTCTTTCTCTCACATGCACGCACGCATGCACACACACATGCACACACACACCCATAGTCACCATGTTGCTATCAGTGTAGGGCTTATTTGTAGCCTGTTTTTTAAAATCAGACTTTGTTTGTTTTAAGATCATTTTGTTCATAATTCAGTTTTGACAAATTATGATTTTACCTTAAATTAAGAAGAAACAAACAAAACAAAAATATGCCTAATAAAACCTCTGACATTTCATAATCAACTGTACTGCAATGAAGATTCAGTAATTTAGTTAGAAACTACAGCTAAGGTTTTTTTTGGCATATACTACTACTTTTACTTAGACAGGACAGGAAATGAAGGGGAGAGAGAAGAGGAACAGGATTGAGTAATGTCACAAGGCACACTCCAACGAGATCACCACAGCTCAATGTGTCGAGCATGCGTGCCGACCGCTAGGCAGTGGTTTCGTGGGTAACACTTTACAATAAGGTTCTATTTGTTGACCTTAGTTAACATGAACTAACAATGAACAAAACTTATTAATCATTTATTAATCTTATTTAATGTTCATTTCAAAATATACTATTACATTTTACCAGTTGTGACAGAACGGCATGCTCTTCCCATGGATCATCATTGCCCTGGCTTGCATGATCCCAATGAAGAGCCTCATCACCACTGCTTTTAAACACCGAACACACCTCTCCTCGTGAGACCGGTCTCTACCTGCTGGCATCTTTACAGGTCCAGGAATGGAGCGGGTCTGGTGCGAGTTAGATGCGTCGCCGGACCCGCACCCTGGAACCCCGGCACGGGTTGGAGCACGTGTCACGGCTGACGGGACAGGACGCCGGGCAGCTATTCCCCTCAAGTGCTGAGTCCCAGGGAAGCCGGACCGCTCGAGTTAAGCCACACAGTGTTGACCGATTTCACTGCTTATTTCAAATATGCTGTCTTATGATAATCTTGACCAACCGTTTTGGAGATTTCGGTCTTTCCCCATTCAAGTAGATAGGAGCTGCACTTTCATGCCGCTTGTTTACATAGAAAAATAGCTGCCCAAACTGCCCATAGAAAAATAGCTGCCCAAACTGCCCAAGAGCGTTCCAAAAACAGCGCTGAGTAGACTGACTTACCTTGAAAAAGAGACTTTGTTGAATGGATCTGGAAATTCGTCTGGACCATTATAATTCCTTTTGTTTTTGTATATATATTTGTATAAATCTGAATATTTTGTTATAAAATTCAAAATATATTGTTTCTATATTTATAATCAACAACTTTAAATCAGTAGTATAAAAATGAAATGTTATTTGCACACATATTTTTGTCTTGAACATTGTTTTTTTTTTCCAATTTTCAAATACTTCAAACTTCTGCATTGGTGCCTGGCTAGCTCAGCAAGTAAAGACACTGACTACCCCTCATGGAGTCAGGAGTTCGAATCCAGGGTGTGCTGAGTGACTCCAGCCAGGCTTTGTATGCAACCAATTCACCTGGTTGCTAGGGTGGTTAGTGTCACGTGGGTTACCTTCCTCATGGTCGCTATAAGGTGGTTCTCACTCTGAGAGTTGTGCACAAGTTTTGCCACAGTTAATAGCGTGAGACTTCACACGCGCTAGATATCTGTGGTAACACGCTCAACAAGCCACGTAATGAGATGTGCAGGCCTACTGTCTCAGAAGTGGAAGCGATTGAGATTCGTCCTCCACCACCCGGGTTGAGGTGAGTCACTGCGCTACCACAAGGAATCAGAGTGCAATGGGCATGCCAAATTTGGGAGAAAAATAAATAAACGAATAAACGGCTGCATTTCACTATTTAAAAGATGACGTAAATGCAGCATAAGACATTTTGCATATGCTCACTTGGCTGTAAAGGTGTGTGGGTAATGCAATACAGTGTTTTGTCACATTAAACCGCTATGAAAAGTAGCTTGTTGCTGGAAAAGCTATACTTTTTTGAAAACAGATGAACTACTTAATTTTACTTCATAAGAACTTGGTAGAGTTGCTACTTTCAGTGAATTACTTCCTAACACTGGTCCTTTGCTTTTTTCTTTTTACCAGTCTTTATATGAATGCTACATTATAATTTCATTCGCCCTTCAAAACTGAGAGGACACATTTCTCGTGCAGCTTTCCCCTAATGGGAGAGATTAAACATTGAAACAAAATTATCTCTGTGTGAAAGAGGGATTGGGAAAGAATGAAAATGTACATTATGTAAGACAGATTGTCCTATACAGTAGAGGACAGGTACTCAGGTTCGTGACTTAGTTCTGTGGTACATGATACGACACTTGACCTTTGACATGAAACTCCTCACACTATCTGCACAACACATTCTTCACCTGATGTACACAGCAGAACACACTAAACAAACAAAAACACAAAATCTGTTCAACGTGGGTCCACTGCACTCCAGGTCATCTGACAGTGCCGATCAATGCTGATAAAAACTCTCTGGCATTAAAAGCCTTTTCAAATCAAGGATTAATTGCTTGAAAGATTATTGAGGGGAAAACGAGGGCATGAAATTATTCACAAAGCACGGATAATGCGGTAATCCTTGGACACACTCTGGTAAATGATGGAGATTGTGATTGCTGTCATTTTTATGTAACATAGTGTATTGTATGCCTTTAAAACCGTGTCCTACTCCTAACCAGATGGAATGCACATTTTCAGCACTGTAAGCAAGACATTGCGGCACACGCAAAACCGAAGCATACCTTGGCCTGAAGTGACTGATAAAACATCCTGACTTGTTTTTGATATGCTAGTGGCATTACGTACTGATATCATCCTGCGCTTTTAGCTATTAGTTTGAAAAACCCTTTTGGCAAAGAAAAAACGTTATTGAGTTAATGTCCTTTAAAACACTGCCGCCACAGCTATATTCATTAAGACAAACTTCTTTGGTCGTCGAGTCACACCTTGTGCTGTTTTTTAAGCATTGCGACACAAGTGTTGCATTTTTTACATTTAAATAATAAAAAATAAAGTTCTACTTTTAAAACTTTTCTCGAGACCATTTCTTTGCGCTCCATCTAGTTGTTTTTGAAATCAAGACCACAAATGATTTCAACAGAACCAAATTCTTGGCTAGTCAAATAAGCATTCAGGCAACTTTGTCTTTAAATTTGTGGATTTTGAAAAGTCGCTTGTGTTCGCAGATTGCATGACAAATGCTGTCTTCACTTTCAGAAATGCTATTAATACAAGTTTTCTACTTGTACGTTCCCATTTTGATACCTGAGTTTCCAAGTTGGGAGGAGACATAAACTTTCAACATGGCAGAGGAGAGTACTGTTTTTATAGTGAAGGATAAGACATTTCTGAATGCAGCTACTTTGTCTGTTTCGGTCTTATACGTTTACAGTACATGTATCTGTAACCATTTAATGCATATTGGAAGTTTTTAAACAAATACAATCTCATGTATTTGACCAGAATTCCATTTTCATCATTAAGCTGACTAGCATGCATTACAGTGTCAAAATAAGAGTTACCCAAGATATTTGCAAGAATGAACCTGTCGGCATCCATATTTCCAACAACAAAGCACTTGAATGTAACTTATTCAGAATTACGACTTCAGATGTGGAAAGTAGAATGATTTTGATAGCATGTGAAGACAGCAAAATACTTGCGTGTAATATATTTTGTCGATTTGATTGTGTAATGCCGGATTAGGATATGGTATAAAATAAATACAAGTTTTTCTCAACCACAAGTTTGCTTTGTGCTAACATAAGACATTATGTGGATGTGAGTGAGTGTGTGTATGATTAGTTGTAAGAATGGGGCTAAATCGACTGGTGCCACATGGCTATGAATTCGATAAACCCCACTGGACACCGTGTGTGTGTTCACAGCTGTCTGTTTCTCTGTGCTATTCACTTACACTCACTTTACACACCAAATATATCCCTCCATCCTGAGGCCCATAGGGAATGCACCAGAACTCCAAAACCAGCCATAGACACACACAGTACTCTCAGCTTTCCTTGACTTTGATCTCTGGTTGAGGGTCCTTTTAATTGCCCAACTGTTCTGTCAGTGTGTAACATGCTTGCTCTGTCTCGGTTTAGCTGTTTCAGGAAGCCCCGAGTGTGTGTGCTGCACAGACAGTGCCCTCAGTTTACTCCTTTTATACTTGATTTTTAATCTCAATTTTTTTAACATATAATTTTTTTTTTAAACTATTAATTGCACTGAATTAACATGTTAAATCAACAGGCCTAGTTTAAAGCAAAATTGAGTTTGTAAATAAGACTTGTTTACATGCAGTATATCTTAAAGAGGTCATAAAATGCTTTCTTTTTTTTTTTTTTTTTTTTATAGTTGTATTATCTTCCCTGAGGTCCACTGATAATGTTATTAAGGTTTTTTTTTTTCCTTCACCAAAACAGTCATAATTTAGTAATATATGATAATTTTCCACCCCGTCTCTGGCCCTCTGTCTGAAACGCTCTGTTTTGGTCTAAACGCCTCCTAATAAATGCCCACTTTTATGATTGTCTAACATCATGTAGCCCCTCAAAATCAGCCATATTTGAAACTTAATCGTAACAGAATGAACAACCCTACAATAATATAAAACTACATTTCAGGGTTTACACATAATGCACATCCAACACTTTGCATTGAAATATATTCAACTATTCATCTCAAGCACAATAGTTAACACTCTGCACCATAAACTTTAAACAGTCATGACATTTGAAATATTCATGAACGAAATGGATCCAAGTGTTTTTATCTACCCCATCCTTCAATAATTGTTGCTTTGTAAAGCTTATATGGAATCATGTCTGGTTCACAAGCAATATATGCTGATGAGTAAAAAAACATGCAGCCCAAGTCCAAAAGCATGGTGGGAACTAGGCATACACATACAGCATCACATCGCCAGAAGTGCATCAAAATGCTCAAAGATGTCCATCTAGTGCATGTTTTCGTACGAGCCTAAGAACGTGTCGATGATGCGTTTGTGCTTACAAAAGGCAGAGCTGCTGAATGAAAGATAATGGCATCTTCTTTTCAGAGTTGTAACTTGACAATGGGCCTTTTTAAGCAGCCCCATATATGTATCAAGCAGTTAAAGATGTCTGTCTAGAGCATGAATATATACAAAAATAATCCAAAATAGTCCAGATGGGTCCCCTATGGCCACAGTAGGACTTGTTTATCCTGATCTCACTCTAAATATATGGAGCACAAGTGGGCGTGGCCAAGGTTGCATTGATGTTTTTTTGCTGCAGAGCGTAGGGTAGTTGCTGAAGTAGAGAACGAGGCAATTTTGGGTTAAATAAATGCTTTTATTGCATTATTGATTAAGTTTTGAGTTCTGAAATTTAAAGTAGGTTTTTATTGTAGAAGATATCTTATATATCAAAATGTCAAGGAAAATGTGATTCCTCATGACATGGCTCCTTTAAAATTCTTTATTTCTTACCAAACTGGCAAATTGTCATTTTGTATTTTAAGCATTAACAGCGCACAATTTAGTATGACACTCTTGTTTGTTCTTCACTTTGACCTCAACTTTCTATCTTCCCATTTCTTCGTCACCTTTCCCTCATACACTTTCCTGTTAATAAGCACTAAACTGTGAATATGTGATCACACATCACTGCCCAGGGGTCAAGTTCACGCTCTCAGCTGATCCTCAAACAGCCATGAGTCTCTCTCTGTCTTCACGCATGAGCCATAACTCGTCAGAGAACACGCATCCCTCCCCAGTGATTCAGCTCCTCTGCTGACAGCACAGCAAAAGCTGACACAGTTGTCATAGCAGCAGCTCATGACAAACACCCAGTTGCATGAGTATATAGACTGTTCTGTTGGATGCTGGGATCTGAGAATCATTCACATGACTGGAGCCGTTTTACTTTACAGGAACAACCTGTCAACTTTCTATCTTTTTGCAGTTGCAACCCCCACTATAACAAGTCTAATGTACTGTTGCGTTTATAGTGTTTACAAATGTTTTATTTTTTTTTTTGGCAAAAGTTTTACCTTTTAGGGGTACAACAGATTTCACTGGAGCAGTACCCTCAAAGGTACAACCACTGTATCTTTTTTTACACCTTAAAGGAATAGTTCACCCAAAAATGATACATCTCTCATTTACTCACCTTTATGTAGTCTTAAGTTTATTTGACAAAAGCAAGACATCACAACTGGTTTGTCAAGGATAGCACAGTGAACACAGACTTATTTCCATTGTGGTCCTCCTTATTAAACCGCATTGATGGCTCATAATACTCTGCAGGGATGGGCGATGACACTTATTTTCTTTTCAATCAGATACCAAGTACTTTTAGGCCAATATCACCAATATTGATAGCACTACCGATACCTCTATTAAACAGAATTTTTACAAATTATTTGTTTAAAATGTGTAACTTTATTATTACTTACTTTTTTATATATATATGTATGGGCCTAAGCAGAAATGTATTAGGCTGCATTGTTTACCTTTTAAAAATGTGTTAGTATAAGCCACATATAAAACCTCTAAATTAAACATAGATGTTATTATATGGCTACTATTATTAAAACCAAGATACCATATGGATACTACAGTAATGCTGTAGTAAAACCATGGTTAATTATATCAAACCCTTGTTTACTGCCAAAAAGAAGAAAACAAACATGGTTACTACAGTCATGGTTAATACAATACTACTACAATAAATCCATGGTAAGTTTTCATAAGGGTAACATTTATTTATGAGGATTACTGATCATTATCAATGTTTTAAAGTAAACCGGTAAAAATTGTCAAACAAACCCATTATGATACATGTATAGGTTTGTCATTACTTAGAAAAACAGCATCTAGAGTTATTCACACTGTCATTACGCTCTGTTTGAATGAGTGCTGTAACTGAAAGGGTTACCACTGTCTACTGGTGTATTTTAGCATTTCTGTGCATCAAGATGTGCAGATGAAAAAAAAATTCCGGTGCCATGCAAAAATTTGCTTATATAATTATTATTTTCCACTTCGAAGCTTGAGAGATGCATTCATATTCATGTTATCTAAATAATAAGATCACTGGTTAAAAAACTTCAGAATCAATATTTTTATGTGAGGATCGATATTCTTGATACCACATCAGTATCGGAAGTATCATCCCTATACTAGTACTATATGATATATTGTGCCATTGGCTGTCAATACTTGGGCATTGACAGCCAATGGCACAATATAAAAACAAATATGCATATATATATATATATATATAATATCAGTAGTACTATACGACTAGTCTCAAACTCATATGACTTTCTTTCGCAGAATACAAACGAAGTTGTTTTAATGGAGATTTGATGTCTTTTTGTCCATACAATGCAAGTAAATGGTGACCAAAGTTTCAAGCTTGTAAAAGGACATCCAAAAGGCTCCATGGGTTTAAAGTCTAATTGAGCTTGATGATCATGATCACCAATGAGACTGCTGATGTCAAGATGTCACTCTTTCAGGAACAGTATTTCTATAGGCAGTAGTAGAGCATAATTGCCCATGACTTAATTTTTTTTAAACTCATTGGATCTGTACGAATCATTAGTTGGCTTTAGCACAAACAATAGGCACTTTTCTACCATCGGGCCGAACAGCCGCTCATTGAGAAACCATGCGAGTCCATGCTGATCAGCTGGCACGCTTATGGTTTCTTTTTCCACAGTTGTGCTTGAATGTACATTACAAATCCATCAGTTGGTGACAGCATGAGAGGTAAACATGGGCAGAAATTTTTTTTAGGACTGCTTTTCCCCTTATTTCACTCTGCACCGGGAACAGTGGTTGAGGCTCAGGGTTACTGACCAGAAGGTCGGGGGTTCAAGCCCCAGCACCACCAAGATGCCACTGTTGGGCCCTTGAGCAAGACACTTAACTCCAGGTTGCTCCGGGGGGATTGTCCCTGTAATAAGTGCACTGTAAGTCGCTTTGGATAAAAGCGTCTGCCAAAATGCATAAATGTAAATGTAAAAGACACTGCACATGTCACAAAGAGGAAAGCAACAAGAAAAAGGCTAGAGGCTCATTTGCTGAGGGGTTGTGCATTCCACGTACATGAACACACAGAAAGTAAAAGTTCACCAACTAGCTAAAAATGACATTTATTTACTAAATATTTTACAAGCAATTTTAGTTTTCATGAACTAGTTAGCGTTATCTACCTCCCTGATGAAAAAGGCATGTTGAAAAATTATTTACTATACAAGTTAACAATCATCACAACATATACACTAAACGTACCCTTTTTTTTTTTAATTACATTTTATAAACCTCACCTTAGTGAACTTTCCTTGAAACCTTAGTGAACTACCTTGAAACAAATGAGTTGCCTTGGCGTTGACAAATTGACAATCGTGAATCACCACATACTAAAGCAATTTCACCTGCATGGTTAAGCTCAGTTATCTAACCATGCTGAGAAATCCGGGCCAAGAATCGTTTATCATGCCGTGCCGAACCGTGCTCAAGTGGAAATGCTACTAGAACTGTCCCTCACTGTGCTCAGGTCCGTTCTGCCCGATTGTGGGAAAAGTGGCTAATGTAGGACGAGTTGTGCATCAAAATGTAATACTTCGAGTTAGGGGTTTGTTCAAATTATTGAGCAATTATGAAAAGCTATAAACCTCTGACATCCAAGCATGCACTTTTGTCATAGTTTGCGTTGTGTAGACAAACTGAATACACAATATTCAACCATTTTTGCTCTTACACATTTTTAGCCTTCACACACCGTCCCAAAAAGCACTTAATCCTAACAAACATGACAGTACACCTAACCTAATTTTCTCATTGTGGTAGACCATGTCATGCCTATTACTGACAACAAGGCCCATTTAAAAGCAAGCTTTATGCAAAATCTTTGTGGAGCCAACACTGCCTTTCCTCCTTGGGGAAGAACTCTTTTCAGAGTTCAGTCTGAGAGAGAGAGAGAGGAGTTAAATCTGATCTCCACCGCCCCATCGTATGGGTCTGAGAGAGCACAGTGAACGATTAGCTCCCCAGATTAGAGGGGGTTTGGACATCTGAAGAATGATTTGGTTGCTGGGGAAGACCAGGACTACCCTAAAGCCGCCTCCCTACCCTGAGCCATGCCCCCTGGGTGCTTAACCTGACTAGGCACCAATGGGGGTGGATCATTTGTGGAGTAGCTTTGGGGGGAAGGGCCAGAATCGGGACCCTGTCCATGTTGATTTTGATGTTCTTTGAGACTGTACTGATGGGCTAAATCTTGGTTCTTTTTCCACCATGGATCTGCAGAGTCCACCCAAGACTACAAGTGGGGCAACCTGCATACATCCCATGATGTGGAAGGTAAGAGGAAGGGAAGGCAGGGAGTTGCCGTCCTGCAGTCATCAGGGTTGCTGTTGATTGCTGTTTTTCTGTATGAGTCATTTCAAAGGGATTTGGATTAAGTGTTGAGCCCTTGTGTTATGGACTTGTAGGTGTGGCAGTCAATGCTTTTTATTAAAAAGCATCCTGAGTGTCTTGAAACTTCTGCAATTCATAGTTCAGGTGGTTGGAATCATGTTTTGAGGTCTTATAAGAAAGCATGGATTCATGGCAACTCCATCTCTTTTCAATTGTATACAATTAGATGGTTCACATGACTTTTTGCATTGTCAAAAACTGGAGACGCTCCCAATAAACACAATTGGCACTGTTTCAATAGGGTGCAAAAGTGCCCCCTCACACATTTTAGCTGTCTTGGTTCCGAAAGTATTTTTCCCATAGGGATTTTTTTCAATGGGGTTTTCATAAAATCCTCCATAAAAGAGTTCTAAGCCATGAACCAAACCAACCTGCTATGGGGTGAATCACAAGATTATACATTTTGACTTGCAGCAACTAAGTATTTGAAAATCATACTATGTACTGAACGTCTTTAATGAGGACATTAACTACTATCCCACGAAGCATTGCGAATGACGCAACCAAATTGTAAAATGTAAAACTATTGATTTGATAAATATAGAAACAATATATTTTATGTTTATTGCAAAATATCCTGAGATATATAATGTATTTTGAGAGTGTAGTACCACCAACTTGATTGTGTCATGGAAGTGGGCAGTCGCTGCAGAGCTCTTTTGCTGAGCTTTTTATGCTGTGATTATCTGATTGGTGGATTTTCCCCCTTTAGTATCATGGGCAGTGTTGTACTTCTCCAGGAATTCTGCTTTTAAACCATTTTTTTTATTAAGTTGAAATAATAAAACTGATGTCTTAAACAGAAGCATATTCTATTTATTAAGAACGTTGGAGCTCATGTAGGTCTGTCTTTAAAAGTTTTTAAGTTATTGCTACTTTTTTTCCCATAGAGGAATTGAAAATTATGTAATTTTTACTTTTGGAACAAAACTGTTACACTATTTCGCCACATTTGATGTGGCCTTCATTTGATATAGAGTCCCATTTGTCATTTTGTGGTTCAAATAGGTGCTCATGAATGATCCTTTGAATGGGAACCTTTTTGCAAAGCACAAACCGATATGGTTACTGGTACTTTACAGCAGTATTCTACTACCCAAAATTCCATAGTTTACTTACTTATTGTGTTGAAACAGGAAGTTGGGGTGGGACATATTAAAGGGTTTGTCCATTTTCTCCCTTCTAAATATCCAGTAGCCTTTGCTTTACATCACAGCCATGAACCATGATATGCTTCAGTTGGCAGCAGGTGGTATTTGGTTGACCACAATTTGTATACACCATTGAGTGCAACATAAGTCCAAATTTGTGGTTCGTTTTCCCAGAAGAGAAAGATGTGTATATCGACTAAAAGTTTATTTTGTCAACTTGTAGGAGTCCACTAGCATATAGAAGAACGGACATGAACTGAAAGTCACAAAAGTTTGATTTGATGATGTATTTAATGTCATTCTAAGGCCTGGGAGAAGCAAACATCACCATGCCTCTGTGCTTTGAGTGACTATGAGAGGTTCTATAAAAATTGTAGTCTCATGGTTTCCTTCTTTCTCTAGGTGTGCCATCACCCTGACTGTCAGGAACTGAATGGTAAAAGCCCTCTGCACCTGTGTGAGTCATGTGATTCATGCTGTCACCTGGATGAGACTGACAGTATGCACTTTGACAGACACCCCCGATTTGACTTGCAGCCACAAGGTAAACAACCCTAGAGACTCGTACACACTCGAACACCCTCTCATGTTACCTTCCGTCAAACAGGTTTATGCTTCATATAAAAAGACATTCATTCAAAAACACCAG